>NC_043713.1:64317548-64430970 GCF_006229205.1 Suricata suricatta | reverse complement strand
AATACGGGTGATTGGAGAATGCAAAACAGGCAATGAGGTCAAACTATCCCTACCTTCACTTAGAAAACACTAGGTACAAATATATTATATCTGTAATGTCCAGCTGCACATTCAAGAAAGAAAGGAAAATTTGGAGATTTCCAAAATGTAGAGGACACAAGACAAAAACAATAATCATAGTTGCCAACACTCTGGCAGTCAGGTGGAGGAGAAGATGAGCAGTAGAAAGATCCAGAAATAATGCTAAGGATAATGGCTGGGTTTGAATGGCCTGATAGAGACAAGAGATAAAGCCTCGGGAGCCCAGAGGATGGGAAGTTGGAATAAAGACCCTTGCATTAAGTTAGGACTCTCCAAGAGCTGGACATCAGGGTGCGGGGACAGGAAATGATCCACCCATTGGCCTGGGGGTGGTCAGAAAGCCTGGTGCACTCTGGCCCTGGGTGGGGGATAAATTCATCTGATAAGAAATCAAAACCCCAGGTCTGTGTCTCAGGTGCATTTAGTGCTCCAAGTGGCACTTTGCACATGTTGCAAAAGTCTGAAATGGAGAGAATGTCACATAGTCTCAGGAGCTGCTATAGAAGACAAGGCAAAAGTGTTCCTTCTAGAGAAACACACCCACAATCCCGTTAACATAGAACTGCCATGAAAATCAGTAAAAATATTTAAAGATCAACTGACAATACAAAATAACACACACACACACACACACACACACACACACACACAAAATTTACTGTAAGCAAGGAAGAAAAAGGAACATCCCACCATGTGGGCCACCTAGGTTCCCATGGCAGGAGTTGAGGGGTGGGCTGAAGATGAGCTCACACTCAAAATTTACAAAACACTCAAGAAAATGATCTGCCCTGAAAGTCAGCATAATTTGCAATAATAAAACAGTATAAAAGAGACTCTGAAAGATCTCCTGGCTGCAGGGTGACAGATGGCTGGGGGAAGAGGTTGGAGCCAAGGAGATCAAGCAGGAGGCCGTTGCTCTGGTCTAGATGAGATGGAGGTGGCAGATTAGAGGCAAGGGGCACAGGTTACATACAATGTAACGATTCTAAGGGCATGTTACAATGACTTCATAGAGGAGAAAGATCTATGGCCCAGAATCTGAGGTTCTTTATTCTAGATTCTTTCCCCATGCAGAACATGCACATGTAGACAAAGTATTTCCTGTCTCCATGGTGACTTGCATTTGTAACAGCAGTCAAGGTACAAAACCATGAAATGGGAGTGCCCTCTTTCACCCTCCCCAGGATCAGCCAATACCTTGAACAGTGGAGGTAGGAACTTGCCCCATTGACATTCTTGGCCCCCAGACCAGCTGCTCCCTCTTACCTTCTGCTCCAGCTCTTTCCTGGATGTCAGCTCTGAGTCCAGCCTCTCCTCAAATTGCTGCAGACGCTTCCGCAGGAACTCATTCTCCATCTGAGCACAGTCGAAGCGCATTTGCCACTCATCCGCTATTTGACAAAGTCAGGGAGGCCAGGATGGGAGGCTAAGTGAGTGATGGTGGTTCTCTCACACTCTTTGAGCTCTTTGAGCGTACTTTCACAGTATAGAGTTCCTGAGAATTGATCTTGGACTTTAGGTTAAGAAATTCTGCTTTATGTCCAAATTTTCTTTTTAAAAAAATACTTCTTGCAGGTAGTCTGTTCTGACCTCTCTAGTTGTCTGAAGCCATTGGCTGTTCACTATTCTAAGCTTCATTTCTTTATACCTTTCAATTCCTCTACAAGCACACATATACTTTCCTTTTTCCATGGAAATCCCATGACCATTGAGGTCAGGAGAGCTGTTTAGTCATTTATAGATCCTCAGCTCCCTCTACGAGTGTCCCCTTCACACACAGAAGATTCCACCTTACATGTTGATACAACGTCACCAACTGGAATCACCTTACTGGCCAACCACCTTGGGTGGGAGTGTACATAAGCAGTGACTATTGGTTAAAGTAATTAAAAAACAAATCATTAAATAATAATTAAGAATTTACTGAATACACAGCAACAGAGACATTGGTCCCAAGTTGTCTCTCTGAAGCAATGGAACAATCCCTTGATTTGGTAAAAAAATAATAATAATAAATAAATAAATCACTTGCTGATGTGATGAAAACTGCCTGAATAGAATGGGCTAGAGCAGGTAGGATGTCTTTAGATTACCTGAGTAATAGAGTAATATTCCTTAGGGTAATGGAGCTGTGGGAGACATTCCAAGTGTGGCCAGCTGAAGAGAGAGACTTCATCCATCCCTCCCTCCATCCATCCATCCATTTCTCCATCCACCCATCCATTCATCTCTTCATCCATCCATCCTCCCTCTATCCCTCCTTCATCCATCCCATCTATCCATCACATATTGTTCAATTTTCCATGAAATGCCCACTGAGCAGCATTACTCTACACCAGGCACAAGGGATAATGAAATAAATAAAAAATCACGCTATCTTCCAGCAGAATCTAGTGGGGGAGACAACATACAAAAAGACAGCTGCCAATCTAGCATGATCAGAGCTCTCATCAGGCAAGTTTATGGAAATCCAGAAGAGAATTCAAACTCATAAGAGCAACAAATGTTTTTGTTCATAATTGTGTCCGCAGGACCTACTACAATGCCTAGCATATCATAAATGCTTCAGAACTTTCACTGGACAGGTGATGGATGTTAGGGCGGATGGTGAGGTGGATACCTGGATGGATGGATGGATGGGTGGATGGATGGAGGGAAGCAAGGAAGGAAGGGAGGGAGGAAAGATGAAAGGAAGGAAGGAAAGGAGGAAGGAAGGAAGTAGGGAGGGAGGAAGAGAGGGAGGGAGGGAGGGAGGGAGGATGGATGGATGTTTGGACAGATGGTAGGACTTAGGTCTTAGAAGAGGTGACCCCAACAGGGATTCCCACATAAATAACCCAAACAGGATGATATAATTGTAAGGAGTTGGAATTTGTTCAATTTCCACTAAGGTAAACAATATCATAGTAGGAAAAGAATCCTATCTCTCTACCAGGAAAAAACCTCTCAAATAGCAAATAGCTGCAAAAGGAAGAAAAATCAGAAAGCATTTCTGCAGCAGCACATGTGTTCTGTGCTAAGATGGGCTACAGAGCAGGGGTATGAGTAGAGGAGGAAACTGTTCTCCATTCTTCCAGGCTAATTTCTACCAAAGGCCCTCCCTGGGGTGGGAGCCATTTCTTAAAAAATAATTTTTTAATGTTCATTTATTCAGAGAGTGAGAGAGCACATGAGCAGGGGAGGGGCAGAGAAAGAGGGAGAGAGAGAATCCCAAGCAGGCTCCATCCTGTCAGTGCAGAGCCCTATATGGGTTTTGATCCCACAAACCCTGAGATAATGACCTGAGCTGAAATCAAGAGTCAGAGGCTTAAACGACCTAGCCTCCCAGATGCCCCAGTGGGGTTGTTCTTATCAGTACATATAACTCAGCCCTTTGTTACCATCTTTCCTGGACCTACCTGACTTCCCCATTTCTACTGCAAATTTCTTGAGAGCAGGGCCCATCTAAAATTCTTCTGGAGTCCCCTGCCCCCCGCATCCTGCCCAGTGCTGGCTGTGTACCCTAAAGGGCCTCTTCAAACACCCCACCAAGCATGGTGGGAAAAGCAGCCATGTGTTTCATAATTGATACTCCAGCTTGATCCACTGAGGGGGTGGAGGGGACATGGCTCTGGTGTGATTAAAGTGTTTTATGGCTCCTTTTGACTTTCCTATATTTAAAAAATTTCCCATAATGAGCATGTATTGCTTTCCTAATGAAAAACAAAATATTTGTGGATTGGCTTCCTGGACGAACCTCCAGGGCTAAGAGCCTGTATAACATCGTGATGAATGTGCTCGTGAGCTGAGCACACGTCCCCCCCCATTCAGTTCCCTGATCCTCGCAGAGGAAAACAGACTGGGGTTCTCGGGGTGTCATCAGTCCCAGTCAGATGGAACAGGGGCCACGCCTTTCTGGGGGGAGCTTTGCTGTCCTACCTCCCGGTTCTGTAAAAACCCATTTCCTCTCTCTCTCCGCTTGTACAGAGTGTCGTGTGCCAGAGACCCCCAAACTCTTCCGTAAATGCCTGCCTCGGGGGGAAGGGGGGGAGCCAGGAAGCGAGGAAGCAGGAGTGGAGTGAAAAGCAAATGCACTTTGCCTCTTCACCGCCTCCTGACCTCCGTTCCTCTGAGCGTCCCTGACGTTTCTAGGGCATTAATCCTCTGGGGGCATTGAAGAAGGGACGTCAACACTTTATAAAAGCTGACAGACACACGGGGCATCCTTGTCACCTGACTCATTTAGGCTGGGCAGAGGAGCTGACAGAGATGTCACCATGCCCACTGAGCCATGCGATGTGTCTCCAGGAAACTCTGTAAGCCGGACACCACCAGAAAACTCCGGCTCCACTGAGCACACCTACTGCTGGGCAATTCAGGGGCCCCACCTGGGGATGATGTGGGGCACCTGGGTGGCTCAGCCTTGATTTCTGCTCAGGTCATGATCTCACAGTTCGTGAGTTTGAGCCCCTCATTGGGCTCTGTGCTAACAGTGTGGAGTCTGCTTGAGGTTCTCGCTCTCTCTTTCTCTCTCTGCCCCTCCCCTGGTCTCTCTCTCTCTCTCTCTCTCTCTCTCTCTCTCTCTCTCTCAAAAATAAACATTTTTTAGATGGGGTTGGTAGTAGTTTCTGCTCCACAGCTTATGAACACGGTTAGTGACCCCACTATAGCATTAGTAGTATCAGTAAAGTTGCCATGCACGTGGCTAGCCACTTCCCATCAATCACCCAGGACTCCATCTATTTGAAAGGTGAGCAAGTTGGATTCTAGATTCCACTCCATAGGTTCTGCTTTTAACCACTGAAATGCCTTGCCTAAAATCCACATCATTTATATCAAAAATATTCACATAATTATAGAGGTGCTGTGCCATAGAGCCATTGTTGCTTTGATCATTCTTTGCATTATCACTAAGCTGGACCTATCACGTTGATAAGGGACCATCCGGGATATTGTTGGGTTCTCTGTTTAATGTCTGCACTAGACCGGATGCTCCAGGAGGGCAGGGCTCTGCCAAAATGTCAGCCCCGAATGCAGCCTCTAGAACATAGTAAGTGCTTGGAGTGAATGAATGAACGAGCTGATGAATGAAAGAATGGAACAGAGAGACAGCATCTTTCCACCCCTGTCTAATCCCAAGGGTCCCGAGTGACTTACCTCCTCCCGTGTGGCTCCTTTCCAAGTCACTCAGCTGAATTTTCTGCTGGGCTTCCTCCAACTGCTTCTGCACTTCCCCCAACTTCTTCTGGACTTGTTCATACTTGTTCTGGAAGAAGGGGCCCAGGCTATGAAACTGGAGCCCAAGACAGCCTGGGCCTGGCCCTCTCCCCCATGGCGGCTTGGGAACCTAGGACTGTCTACACCCCGACATAGTCCTCATCCAGGGCACCTCCAAGGACAAGGATTAGGAAGACGTGAATGTCCTCCAAGACCTTGAACAGGAGAGTCAATAAGCCAGCGTATCTTGCTCATAGGCTTACTGCTCCCCTATGTGAGCAGGCAGGGAGGCGGGTGGACCCAATGGCTCCCAGCCACCCTGTTCAGCCACACCCTGCCACCACCCCTGGGCCACCCACCTTCAGCTCCTGGACCTCCCGGACGGCACGGAGCCGCTCTGCCTGCTCAGTCTCCAGCACCTGGCAGGCCACGTCCCCTTTGAAGTGCTCGTCGGTGAGCTCTGTGGTCAGTTCAGCAATCTGGGATGGGAGGGTTAAAACAGGGCCACTGGTGTGAGGGGACGCCGACGCTCCTCCCCCAAGGCACCCTCCGCAGGACCACCCCCGGACAAATAACTTGCTCTTGTGGCAAAATGGCAGCTCCGTGTAACAGGTGGTTCAGAGAGTGGTCGTCAGAATGTTACTGGTGTCGACGTGTTAGAATTCTGGGCTCAATACTCACTGGCTGTGTGACCCTGAACCATGCATGATGCCTCTCTGATTCTTGGTTTCCTCAGCTTTAAAGGGTGGGGCATAACTTATAGAACTGTCTTAACCATTAAAGGAGATCATCTACATAAAGTTAGGACAGTGCTGGTACATAGTAAATGCTCACTTAAAAAAAAGGTTATCCTAGGGGCACCTGGGTGGCTCAGTTGGTGGAGTGTCTAACTCTTGGTTTCAGCTCAGGTCACGATACCACGGTGGTGGGATTGAGCCCCACATTGGGCTCCACGCTGAGTGGGGAGTCTGCTTAATACTCCTTCTCTCCCTCTGTCCCTCCCCCTGCTCGCTCTCTGTCTTAAAAAAAAATTAAAGAAAAGTTGTCCTAGCAGAAACTCTCCTTACCCATCCTTCGGTGAGCCATTTTGCTGGGCTGGCCTTAGTAAGACACGCTGGTGCTCACCACACAGGACCGCCCTCAGCTAGGAAACCTCTCTCGGCTCCCCGGGGTCTGCCTGCCTCTGCCAGGGGACGGCCCTGCACACTGGGCTGGCTGTGTGCCCTCCCCGCACATGTATGCCCGCCTGTCACATTCCTGCTGTAATTACTGATTCCATTAGCTGTTCCATATGCCTATAAAATATGACCGGACAGGGAGTTTTCATGAGAACTAAATGGAATGCTTTGGAAGAAATAATACAAGTGAGTTGCTTCTTAAAACTCTTAAAATACACGGGGTGTCAGTCGGTTAGGTTTCCAACTTCAGCTCAGCTCATGATCTCAGTTCTTGAGTTCAGGCCCCGCATCGGGATCTCTGCTGTCAGCACAGAACCCGCTTCAGATCATGTCTCTCTCTGTCCTTCCTCTTCTCTCTCTCTTTCCCAAAAACAAATAAACATTTTTTAAAAACTCTTAATATTTGGTTTTGTTAATGTCTATTTATTTTTGAGAGAATGAGAGACAGAGTGGGAGTGGGAGAGGGGCAGAGAAAGAGGGAGGGGGAATATCCCAAGCAGGCTCCACGCTCAGCATGGACCCCAATAGGGGGCTCGATCTCACGACCACAAGATCACAACCTGAACTGATATCAAGAGTCAGACGTTCAACAGACATGAGCCACCAAGGTGCCCCCAAACTCCTAAAATTCTAATTAAAATACATCTGTTTTGTCAAATAGTTTCAGATGCAAACTTATTTTAAAAAACAATTTAAAAATTAGGTTTCTGCATTCAAACTACTTTGCCATTTGCTCCGCTTTAATGAAATCAAAACTGGAAACCACATGGTCATGTATTAGGGCCGTGGGTTAAGAAAGGAAGAAATGAGTCTTGAAGCAAGCACTCATACGCTAAAGGCTGTGGTCATATCCCAGAAACAGTGAGTTGTAGTCATGTTTGGAGGCAAAAATAAAAATGTTTATATTTTAATGAATTCCCAGTTGCACCGACTTTTTTCCTCATCAGTGATGCCAAATGGGTCATGGCTTCTGTGTTATTGTCCCAAAGTGTAGCCTTCCAGGTTTAAGGCTAGGCCAAAGCAAGTGAAGAGAAAACCAGTATGTGGACTGTTTCTGCCCAAGAGGCTTAGAAATGACCTGACGCAGAAGGGTTGCTCGGGAAACAGAGACTCCCGCCATGGGACAGTGGTCAAAGTCGAGAGACAGGGGAGGAAAAAAAAACCAATAGAAGTAAGGCATGGGGTTCAAGTCCAGACACATTGCATGACCTTGGACACATCTCTTGAGCTGTGAAATGCACTGCATTAGGGAATGTCTATTGTCCTCTGGCATTCCCATCTGATGCCACAAACGGCGTGACCGAAGATGTCTACAGGCTTCACGCTCCCATCAGACCCTGGGTGTGGCACCAAGGAGGACTGTGGGGTGTGTCACAGACACTAAGCACGGAATCCAGCTGCCCATATCCGCCCCCCAGCTAGTTCCCATCAGTGCCATCAGACCGTCAGCTCACAGGAGGTCTCAAAAATCATTCCTCTGTCCCACGAGGAAGGAAGATGAAAATCTATGTTTTGACATGAACAAAACCCCCAAGATATATTGCCAACAGTGGAGGAGAAAAACAAAGGTGCAGAACAGGATGTCTGACACGTTCTCGTTTTTGTTTTGTTTGTACTTGTATAGAAAGAGGCACTCCCTGATGGTTGATAGGGGTTTTTTCTTTTTTTTCAGAAGGGTGAGGGCTCTCAGGGGATACTGGATTCTCTGTGGTGCATCTCTGAACTGCTGGTAATCAGAGGAGCACAAAACAAAAGAAATACCTTTAAAAAAAAAATAATCTCCCAAAATGGAGCTGCAAAATAAACCAGAGTTGCTGCTCTGCACATTGTATGTCGCCCAGCCCATTGGCTTCCAGTCTCGGTGACCACACCAGTGACTGCACAGACCTACCAGCGTCTTTCAATAGAAAGGAGGAGGGAGGGTCCGTTCAGATTTTCTATCTCTTCCCATTTGAATTTTGGTAGTGCATGTGTGTTTAGGCATTTGCCCATTTCTTCTAGGTTGTCCAAGTTGTTGGCATATAATTTTTCATAGTATTCCCTGATGATTGCTTGTATTTCTGAGGGATTGGTTGTAAGAGATCCATTTTCATTCATGATTTTGTCTATTTGGGTATTCTCTCTTTTCTTTCTGAGGAGCCTGGCTAGAGGTTTATCAATGTTGTTTATTTTTTCAAAAAAACAACTATTGGTTTCATTGGACAAAGGGCTAGTATCCAAAATCTACAAGGAACTCACCAAACTCCATACCCGAAAAATGAATAATCCAGTGAAGAATCCAAAAAACAAATAATCCAGTGAAGAAGACATGAATAGACACTTCTCCAAAGAGGACATCCAGATGGCCAATAGGCACATGAAATGATGCTCAGCGTCACTCAGCATCAGGGAAATACAAACCAAAACCACACTGAGATACCACCTCATGCCAGTCAGAGTGGCTAAAATCAAGAGAATATAGATGCTGGCAAAAATGTGGAGATATGGGCGCCCTCCTACACTGTTGGTGGGAATGTAAACTGGTGCAGCCACTCTGGAAAACAGTGTGGAGGTTCCTCAACAAACTATCAGTAGAACTCCCCTATGACCCAGCAATAGCACTGCTAGGGATTTACCCAAGGGATACAGAAGTGCTGATGCATAGGAGCACATGTACCTCAATGTTTACAGCAGCAATGTCAACAATAGCCAAAACATGGAAAGAACCTAAATGTCCATCACCTGATGAATGGATCAAGAAGATGTGGTATATATACACAATAGAGTACTACATGGCAATGAGAAAGAATGAAATCTGGCCATTTGTAGCAAAGTGGATGGACCTCGAGGGTGTAATGCTAAGCGAAATAAGTCAGGTGGAGAAGGACAGACACCATATGTTTGCACTCACAGGTCTAACAGGAGAAACTTAACAGAGGACCATGGAGGGGGGCGGGGAAAAAGAGTTAGGAAGAGGGAGGGAGGCAAACCTTGAGAGACTCTTGAATACTGAGAACAAACTGAGGGCTGAAGAGAGAGGGGCGGAGCCAAGGGGGTGATGGACATGGAGGAGGGCACTGGCAGGGAAGAGCACTTGGTGTTATATGGAAACCAACTTGACAAACTATATTTAAAGAAAGAAAGAAAAGAGGGAGGAGGGAGGGGAGAAGAGGCTTAGGGGGAGGATTCTGAAGTCACACAGCAAGTGAGTGGCAGAGCTGGGACAGGAGCCCAGACCCCTCTGGTCTGGGTAACACTTACCCAGCCAGAGGCTCTCTGGGGGCACACGCGGCTGTCTCGGGCGGGGCTTCCTCTGGCTGCTGCTCACACTGTCCTGTTTAGAGTGTCCTGGGGAAAACCCCCGCACTGCGCCACCCGGGATGTTTGTTAAAATGTAAAGCCCAGTAGTCCCAGAACGCCCACCTGTAATCTCTGCAGTGGGACCCGGGGGTCTCAAGTTCCACACACTCCACGACCGAGTTTCAGATTGACTGCCATATGGGTGGCTGGGCGGCTCAGTCGGTCAAGAGTCCGACTCTTGGTATCCGCTCGGGTCTTGATCTTGAGGCTCGTGGGTCTGGCAGTGCGGAGCCTGCTTGGGATTCTCTCTCTTTCCCTCCCTCTCTCTGCCCCTCCCCTGCTCGGGCTCTCTCTCACTCTCAAAAAAGTTAATAAATAAGTAAACTTTAAAAAAAGAACTACTGTCATAGAAATTGACAGAACCACCTCCTAATCTTGGCTTCACACCTGGCCCTAGATGGGTTGGATTTCTTCACGGGCACACCCAGCATTGGCGCTGGAGAAGCGATCGTTAGCACGGGCACTGAGCACAGGCTGGCGTGATCCAGGAACGCCCCCAATCACACCCCTGATCCCACCTGTGCATCCTTGCCAATCAGCATCGATCCCAAACTCCGGGATTGTGTTCCCTCCGCCTTAGACAATTAGTGTGAAATTTAATTTGTGCTAATCAGCTTGAGCAAAGGGAGCACAAAATTAATTTAATGCATTAATTTTGAGTTCTACACAATCCAAGTCTGGAGCCCAAAGGACAATTAGTCCTTTCAGATTAGGGAAATGACGGACACTTTTCAGAGTCGAGTCGCCCCTGACCTTCCCCTCTCCCCACAAATCCTTCTCCCTTCTCACATGTCGGGGCCCAAGGGCTTTATTCACAGAGGTGAGAGGTGGGCACCACGCCCAGAGTTATTAGGTGAATGCAAAATGAAAACCAATTTAATGAGGGGAGAGCCTGGCTTGCAAATCCAGAAGGGTCCTTGCAGATTACTCAAGGACCAATTAACTAAAAATTATTCTGAAAACCTCCCTAGATCCACCTTTTAAGCCAAATCATCAGAAATTCTCTTTCTACTTAGGGACAAGGACTCCAAAAGTCCGCCAGAGAACAGGGGACAGACATGAATAAATTTGCTATACATGTTGCATCGAGTCAAATAGAAGCAATACCTATCCCATACCCTGGCATCATTGCAGCCTGAGGGAGACGATGGTAACAAAAAATTTGATGGGCGTTAAATGCTGAGCAACGTGGGACGCTTTGGGCTGTCACTGTCATGAACTGTGTTCCAGGCCCTGCCTTCAAGGGTCTTCCTGTCGAGCTGGGGAGACAGACGCACAGGTGGAGGACCTCCATGCCGGAGCCCAGCCCTGTCCTTGGTTCTGATATTCAAGAGTTCCAAAAACTCCCCAAATCATCTGGTCAATAGAGACCAGACAGTGGCCTTTCACTGTATGCCTGTACTTCTCAACGTAATGAAAAGAATTGGTTCATTAGAAGCCCTTGCAGGAGGGACGCCTGGGTGGCTCAGTCAGTTAAGCGTCCGACTTTGGCTCAGGTCATGATCTCACGGCTCATCGGTTTGAGCCCCGTGTCAGGCTCTGTGCTGACAGCTTGGAGTCTGGAGCCTGCTTCAGATTCTGTGTCTCCCTTTCTCTCTGCCCCTCACCCACTGTGCTCTGTCTCTGTGTCTCTCAAAAATAAGTAAATGTAATAAAAGTTAAGAAAAAAAAAAACGCTGCAGGAGAAATAGCTCACACTCATTGGATGCTGGGGAGAGGTGTGCTAATCTCCCGCCCTATGCCTGTCAAATGCCTTAGGAGGAGGAGATTTTTGCCATTCCCTTTCCACAGCACTGAAAACTGAGGCATTGAGTGGTGAAATGATTTGTTCAAGGGCATGGCTGATAAGTCACATGGGGGAGTTCAGCTGGGAAGCCTGAATCCCAGGTCCTGACGGTAATTACAGCGCCGTCCTGGCCACGTTCGCCACCTGACTCGATGCTGGTGTTGGGGGCCGACAGTGCAGGAGCCCTGGTGTGCCTGGAGCAGACCGGGAGGTGTGGATCGGGAAGGGAGGTGAAACAGCCGGCTGGGTGTGGTTCAAAGGCAAGCTCACCCACCCCCGAGGCGCCATGACCCAAGGGAGCTTTACGGAGCCCCCTCAGAAGGGAAGCGCCATCCCCGTCAACCTGAGCAATTAAGAGAACAAATGGAAAATAAAATCAGAAAAAGAGGGGATGGGAGAAAATAGAAATCAATAGGCAGAGGGTATGTCCAGCGGCAGGGCCAGCTGGCTGGTGTGCTGTGTGCTTGTCAAGGAGATTAAGCCGGAGCTTCAGTCTCGCGCTCTCTGCCCCCGAAGCTGCCTGGGTCATTAGGGGAAACTCAGAACAAATCTCCAGCTTCCTGGCAGCTCCAGGGCTCCCCAGAGACTCCTCCTGAGCACCCGTGCAAGACCACCTTGTGTGTGTCTCATCACAGCTGTGGGCACACCACCTGCTCCTAAGTGATGGTAATAGTTACCTTAAAAATAAATCACGACCACAGGGGTGTCTGGGGGGCTCAGTCGGCTGCGTGTCTGGCTCTTGACTTGAGCTCAGGTCATGATTTCATGGTTTGTGGGATCGAATCCCAACTCAGGCTCTTTGCTGACAGCGTGGAGCCTGCTTGGGATTCCCTCTCTCCCTTTCTCTCTGCCCCCTCCTGCTCTCTCGCTCTCATAAAATACCTAAATAAATAGAATAAAAATAATAATAATCACTACCCCAGAGAGGGCTTCACTCGGGTCCGGCCCAGGGTGGCCCACGGGACTTTCACAGCAGCACGGAGAGCTGGGCGCTGACTCTGCCACAGTGCAGACGAGGACCTGAGGTGCCAGGGCACGGACATTCCCCCAGGGACCCACAGCCGGCTGGTGGCAGAGCTGGATGGGAATCAGGCAGCCTGGCTCCAGAGCCTTCACTCCTGGCCGTGCCTTCCAAATGCCTCATGGGGGCTCACAGAATATATGCTGAGGAAATTAACAATGTACATGGGAGCCAAGGAGGGAGGGGTCAACAGCCTCTGGCACATCGGCAGGAATGGGGACCAACTTGCAGGTGCGCTGGGGGACATGTCATGCGCCAGAGCAGGGCAACACATCACTGACTGGCCTCGGGGGGACAGGGGCAATTATGGGCTTTCATGAGCTTTAGAAGGGGTTTTCCAGCATCCCATAGCATCCCCAAAGAGGAAATAACCCCTCTGATGCTGTCACCCACATATCCTGTCTTGAAAAGGTTTTTAGGGGCACCTGGGTGGCTTTGTCGGTGAAGTGTCTACTCTTGATCTCGACTGGAGTCATGATCTCACAGTTTGTGGGTTCGAGCCCCGCATTGGGAGTCTGCTTGGAGTTCTTTCTCTCTCTCTCCCTCTCTGCTTCTCCCCCAGCACTCTCTCTCTCTCTCTCTCTCTCTCTCTCTCTCTCTCTCGCCCTACCTTCAGGATGGAGTTCAAAAGTCTCACATGGTTCTCACAGCCCTTGGGATCTGGCCCAGACTCGGGGCCTGACCGCACCCCAAAACCTCCCCACACACAGGAGACCTTCCAATGGCGAGGACAGTGGGTGCCAGCCTGGTCCCCACCCTCTCTCTCTGTTCTTGCTGTGCCCTCTACTTGGAATGCATTACCTCCCCACCTTGTCACCTGGCTGGCTCCAGGCCATCTTAAAGGATGAGCCGCTCCAGGCTCCTCCTCTCTCACAGTCTGTTTGGAGTCAGCCAGACCCCAGCTCAAAGCCCAGCTCTGCTGCTCACCAGCTGTGTGATATTGGACAGATCGCTTTACCTCTCTGGTCTTCACTGTCTTCACCTAGAACATGGGGTACGAACGACACCTTCCTCACCCTTTGATTTGAAGGTAAAATGGGACAAAGCAGATGAAGGATGTATCACAGTTCCTGGCACAGACATGTCACCCATTAAATATTCCTTGAATTACTAAATCCAACATTATTTCATTTATTTTTGCAGTGGGCGCTGCGCGCTTTGAGGGGTATAGAAATAGCCAAGATGCAATCACATATATGTTAGCACTAGCAGAGATGTGGAAAGACCTGCTGTGTAAGCATCAGTGTAATAATTACTTTTTTAAAAAATGTTCATTTATTTTGGAGAGAGAGAGCGTGAGCTGGGGAGAAGCAGAGAGAGAGGGGAACACAGAATCTGAAGCAGCTCCAGGCTCTGAGCTGTCAGCACACAGCCTAAGGGGGTGCTCGAACACACGAACCATGAGATCATGACCTGAGCCGAAGTCGGACACTCAACCAACTGAGCCACTCCGGCGCCGCTCTAATAATTACTTTATACGCACCTCCTCACACCACCCTGCAGAGAGGAACATGGAACATCGCTGTCACCATTTTGCCGACAATGATACGTAGGCTCAGAGCCCAAAGTCCCACTGCAATGAGCACCCAAAGCCCACCGTCCAGACCCACCCTCTGCTCCTGGACCAGATATACCAGTCAGCTTGTCATACCCATCCCTTGTACAGTCGCCAGGTACAAAGTAGGTAGAGAACGCATCATGGCCTGGATTTTTAAATGGGGAAACTGAGGCACACAGGCCAATCCAGCTGCACACTCCACTGTGGGGCCTTAGCTGACCCCACGGTGGTCATTGGTGACACCACCCACACTCTGGCCATAGGACCTCGGCAGCCAGCTTCCCGCCGGAAGGACACTCTACCCAGCATGCCCCAGCAGCCGAGCCCCTGGAGCCCCTGGCACCCTGGGTTAGACAGGCAGCCAGGCTTTCTCGCTCCCCTCGGGATCACGGAGCTGCTGCGCCCGGTCCCCAGAGGTGCGGTATGTGGTCTAGCCCTGGCGGTCAGAAGACATGGTACATGTTCCAGACTCAGTCACCACTGGACCGCACGACTCTTGAAAAGTCACTTCCCTTCTCTCCTGGAGACCAGCTGCTGGCCACACATCATGACCGTCCAGGGCCAAACTCCCCAGCGATTTGCCAACGGACTTTCTGACCTGACTCTCCAGATCCTGCCGTCCCCCCGTTAGATTCTCTCATCTCGGCCGTCCCTTACCAAAAACTGAAAACCCATCAAGCTGACGAGGCCAGACATCTGGAGTGCACGAGCCCGTCTTTTACAATAACTGAATTCTTGGAGGAAAACCTAGAAGACACTCCAGGGAGGGAAGAGGACACCCCTCTTGCCATTTTTACCCCCCGTGCTCCGCAGACATCCAGGAAGTCCCTATGAGAAGACAAGTCCTGCCTTCGTGTGAAAATAAAAAACCCCACTTTGCATCCAGGCAGATTTTGCATGCTTGAGGAGTATTTATAGCCCGCTTCCCGGAGGCTTCTCATCTCCTCTTCTGCTCCTTCGCAAATGAAGCACTTAAATCATTTTGCAATAATGTTGTCTTTTTAATAAGCCTAGTCAAATGGAGTTTCCACTGATGAGGCACAACATGTTTTAGCAACATTTCTATCAGTTGTTTCCCCCGTCAACTGAGACAAGCAGGCAGGGGTGCAGAGGCCGTGAAGGGGGGCAGGGGCGTCTTCACGACGCCTGGCCCAGAGGAGCGTCTGCCTCCCAACTGTTCACAGAAACTCTTCTAAGAACATAGAACTGCATAGAAGGGGATCCCTTCTCTCTGTGCCTCAAAGTGGGGACCCCAGACCGGCGGCGGGTTGGGCATCACTTGATAGCTTGTGGGAAGCGCAGATTCTCCGAGGCCGCCCCAAGCCCCCTGGCTCAGAGCCTCCAGGGCTGGGGACAGCACAAGCACACTCTATCCTAACACACCCGCAGGGGATCATGACCCACTTTCAAGGATGAGAACCACGGGTCTCACGTGGCACATTGCTGCCTTCAGGTTCACCTCGGGGCTCATTAAAAGAAGCAGTGAGTGGTTCCCCTCCCTGAGATTCTCTCCTGGGCCAAGTCCTCGGGAGCTGGGGTGGGGAAGCTCTAAGGTGCACAGGTGATTCTGATGCTCTGTAAAGTATAAAAGCAACTGGTAAAATATATATATATAAATATCATATAAATATCAAAGTGGCTTTCGGGTGGAGGGGAAAGAATTAAAGACCTTCCTTCAAATAAAATCGTTCTTGGGCCCCAGGATGCTACGTTTCCCCCAATCTGAGCTGCCTCTGATTATAAGATGCACCATCATGGGACAAAAGAAAAGAAAGTGCTGTCACTTTTTTAGTGTAAGACGCTAGTGATTGTGGAACCGCAGTGCAATTCCAGGGATGCAGAAAGGTGGGAAATGATGGGCATCCAGAAAATCAGTAAAATACAGAATGAAACTAACAAAGTGTATCTACTCCCGCTGATGCAGGTTTGGGAATTCTGGATCCTTGACCTCTTCTTAGCCCTTTGGCATATCTGAAGAGACTCAGGCCTTCAGAAAATACAACTTCCAGGTAAAAAGGCAAGCCACAGATCAGAGGAAGAGATCCGTGCCTCTTATATCCAACAACTGAACTTAAATCCGTGGTATAGAAAGAGTTGCTACAAATCAATAAGTAAAGCAGTAGCAAATGGCCAAGAGATGTTGAAAGACGGCTTCACCAAAGAGAATAACAAATAACCAAAAACATGAGAAAAAATGCAAATTAAAATCATGGTGTGGGATCATGGGGCAGACTAAATGGAAAGGACAATATCAAGTGATGGTAAGGGTGTGGAGCAACGGAATGTTCACCCACTGCTGCAGGAGGGTAAACTGATACAATCACTTGAGCAAGCCGTTTGTATCCATTAAAACCCAATACAGAAAGCACTTAGAACATGGTGATTCCATGCTTGGTGCACTCCTAACAGAAATGAATGATGCGTGTAGCAAACATGTGGAAGGATGTTCGCAGCAGGCTTATTCATAACGGTTTAAAGCTGGAAAACAACCAAATTCTCATTCAGAGAAGAATGAAGAGGGCTCTGTACACGTGACGGAAAACTATATAGCAGTGGCAATGGATGAGTCATGGCCGCCCCGACGTGGAGGAATGTCACAACATCATATGAAAGAAAGCACACACATGTTTGACTGCATTTGGGTGAAGTTCAAAAACAGGGGGTGGGGAAGAACCTAATCTACAGCATCAGAGGTCAGTTGAGCGGCTACCCTTGGAAGGTAGTGGGGGAAAGGGCCATGACGGGATTGGCAGGGTGGGGGGGGGGGAAGCTGGGAATGTTCTGTGTCTCCATATGATTGCTTTGGTGTGTTCAATTTGTGAAAATTCTTGGAGCCGTGTAGTTACACCTTGTGCACTTTTTTGTATGTTGGACCTTACTATAAAGTTTAAAAAAGAGGAAAAGGGTGGTACCTGGGAGGCTCAGTCGGTTGAGCGTCCGGCTTTGGCTCAGGTCATGATCTCGCGGTTCGTGGGTCCGAGCTCCGCGTCAGGCTCTGTGCTGACAGCTAGCTCAGAGCTTGGAACCTGCTTCAGGTTCTGTGTCTCCCTCTTTCTTTGACCCTCCCCTGCTCATGCTGTCTCTCTCTCAAAAATAAACAAAACATTTAAAAATTTTTAAAAAAAGGAGGAAGAGGAAGAAGAGGAGAAGGAGGGGGAGGGGCGAGGGGAAAAAAATCCTAACAGTCACCTGAATGTGCTTCCTGGAAAAAACTCTGCTTTGCCCCCTAATTAAGATTTTAAGGAATTGATGTCACACCCCTGGCTTGCAGGTCAGAGTGACACCTGCAAAACCTCTCCTGCAGATCCCCTCTTCTTCCAGCTCCTGGGCGAATATCACTGAGGTTGGACTTTCCCATGTCACTTGGTGCCCCTTTCCATGAGGACTCCTAGAAGAAACTCCTCTGATAGCTCAATACCTGGAAAAATTAGTATTATGTCAAGCGACAGGTGTCTGTGCATTTAACCTGGACACAAGTCTACGGAATGCTTGCTTCCCTCTTTGCTTTGGTTGCTAGGAAGCCCAGTGTCAACATTTTGGTTTACCTTTCATGCCTTCATTGGCCCATTGGATGTCTATTCTGCACCAGGGGCTGGGCCAGTAGGATGAGCAAGACATACCCCCTGCCCCTGGGGCCTCGGCAAGCTGGCCACGGGCAGCCGGAGGGGGTTAGAACACATCCACCAGTGTAATAACAGGAAGGCCAGGATCGCAGATCAGAGGGGCCCCACCCACCCTTCTAGGCTAACAAAGACATCTCGGAAGAAGTGCGTCCTGACGGGGTGACAAGGGATGACCAGGCACCGACCACGTGAGGAGGGTGGAGGGAAATATTCCAGGCAGAGGGAACAGCACATGCAAAGTCTGTGAAGCAAGAGCGAGTCTGAGGCTCACGGTAAATTTCTATTTCCTAAGTCTTCCCCCGCATTGTATACGCTCTTCCACCTCGTATTTCCCATTGTTCTGCCTTTCTGAGTTTTGAAAGTTTATCTTATTTTTCCCCCAGGCCCCATACATCCTTTCGGAGCCATGGAGGACACAGAGACACAAACAGCCTGAATATCGAGCAGGTGCTGACACCTGAACGCCTGGTCCAGGTCTCAGGAGCCTGGCTGCCCCCTTCCATCTCCCAGCACTGTGTAAGTCGTAGCGCTAGATGCTAAGGATGTTCGCCTCCTCACTCCCTCCCAGTGTCCCCCGGCCGCAGAGCCCCCCAGCCCCCATGTCCTACAGACAGTTTGTGATGAATTACTGTATCACAGGTCAGCTCAGCGCGAAGGAGTTTTGCAGGAAAGTCACTGAGATTCCCAGCCACGCACGGCTCCCTGACTCTCGCATCGGCCGCTCTGGCATTGCTACTTCCTGCGGGAGAGGTCATGCCGCGTGCCTTCTTGAGCCTTGACTGACACTTGGGCATCATTTCTTCTCCTCTCACAGTATTTTCCATGAGAGGCCATAGACCCATGGGGTAGCCTTTCCACCTGCGTGTCCTAACTCTGTGTGATGTGATGGTCCCTTCCAGGAGTCTCTGACTCTCCCCTGTCTGTGGGAGTGAGACAGAAAACCCTTGGTGGGGAGAGGGGACATGATTACAAGAATGAGGAGGGGTGGAAAAGAGAGAGCCCCCACCCCAAACTTCACTCCAGGTCCCCACAGGAGCCAGCCAGGCTGTCAACCTGGGCTGTCAACATAGGAAGCAGAATGTGTTCTGTGGCCTTGATCATGAACCCAATGATAGCTCCCACCATCCATTTAGCAAACCATTATCAGCCCTGATACCACCACAGGCTCACAGGTGTGGAAAGCTCTAGTTCTGCTCCATGCTGACAAATACTATCCCATGCTGCCTCAGGACCTTTGCACTTGCCATTTCTACTCGTTTCCCCAGATCTGTGCATAGATGACTACACCAAATGACTCAGATCTAGACTCAACCATCTCAGTCCATGGAAGCTTTCCCGGACTGCTGAGGCAAAAACAGCCCCCTCACTGTCACCTCCCCCTGCTTACTATCTGTGGCTCTATACCACCGGAAAGTAGTGTGCTTATTTCTTTACTGTGGTCTGTCTCCCTCAGTTGGCCTGGAGACCTCATGAGGACAGGGACTTTGCCTTCTGCCACGCTGCCTCCGAGGGGGCCAGCTGAACGTCTGCTACCTGGGAGGTCTTCATACTTATTTGCTGAATGGGTGAATAAAACTGGGCTCCATTTGAGCTTCAGTAGGAGCCTGTGAGGTGCCCAGGGCTTCTAAACTCAGCCGAGGATGAGATAGGCAAAGCCCTCACCCGGATGCAAAACTTCAGGGAGTGCCAAGAAACTCAGAGACCAAGATAAATAGCATTCTAATGCAATATTTAAGAAAGTCAAAATTAATGCCAAAAATCTGTGATGAATAAAACATCAAAAATGTAAATGAAGACAGGATCCCACGGTGCCGACTGCCTCCCTCACCCTCACCTTCATCTCAGCCCCCTTGTCCTTCATTTATTTGAAATTTGGGTATTTGGCTCATTGTAGATTTTTTTGCATTAATTTACATTTTAAAGGATACTGCATTGAAATATGATTTATCTTGCTGAGTTTTGGGCGCTCCTTTAAATTTCATGCCACAGGCAAGTGACTTACTAGAGTCCTGGTCCTGAAAACCTCAGCGGAACAGCAAGTTTCTGTGAACGGCTCCTCCGTGATCGACCCGCAGCTCCCCGACCACATCCCACATTACACTGCGTGAATTTGCTTAGGAATATGGAATTTGCAGTCGTCCCCTGGGGCAGGGACTCTCTGACTTCCGTCCTCATCCCCAGCCTGTGAACTCAACACCCAGCTATAGGCCCTCAGCACAGTGATCATACCGCCACCCGCACCAATGTAATCTCCAACCACACGTTCCTCTCCACCCACGAGAGGCGGCCACCACTCCAGACCTGGTGTTCTTCTCCCCGTGGAAATATCTCTACACCATAATCATATGGCATATGCTCTACTCAATACACAGTATTGTCCTGCACATTTAAAAAATTAACACATTCAGGGGTGCTCGGGTGGCTCCGACTTTGACTCAGGTCATGATCTAGCAGTTCGTGAGTTCGGCCCTGCATTGGGCTCTGTGCTGACAGCTCAGAGCCTGGAGCCTGCTTTGGATTCTGAGTCTCCCTCTCTCTCTGCCCTCCTCTGCACACACTCTCCCTCTCTCTCTCAAAAATAAACATTAAAAAAATTGTTTTTGTCTGCACAAAAGCCAATGCAGAGCTTGAACTCATCAACTGTGAAATCATGACCTGAGCTGAAGTCACTTGCTCAACTGACTGAGCCCCCCAGGTGCCCTAGAACATTTGAACTCTTGAAACAAGAGTTTTGGGGAGCTATTGATTCCTTTTTGTGCCCATGTTTTTCCCTCCTGGAGAGTTTCTCTTTTTCCCATTGATTTAAGGAAGTTCTTTATATGTCCAAATACCCTTTGCTAGTTATATGTGTTGCAAATTTCACTACCCAGGATGTGGTGCGTCTTCACTTTATGCTTTGATAAACAGAAGTTGATTAATATAGTCAAACATATCATTTTTTTCCTCATAATTTGTGCTTTTGAGACTTGTGTCAGAAATTCTTCCCTTGGAGTCAGAGGATATGGGTTTCATTCTCAGTGCTCTGCATGCTAGTCATGTGGTCATGGGGAGATACCTAATATCCAAGAGCCTCAGTCTCCTCTTCTGTAAAATGGGAGTTATTTTGAGGGCTTATTTGTAAACCCTTTATCTGACGTTATTTTGTAAAGCACTTAGCAGAGTGCCAGGCACACCATTCCCTGTCCCATCAACAGACCCCACCCCACCCAGGGGACCCCACACAGGAGGGACAAGGGTACCTTGCTCTCTAGCAGGTCTGCATTCTGCCGGAGTTCCTTCCGTGCCTTCTCTGATTTTTCTAGCTTCTGTCTCAGCATTGTGAGCTCCTCCTATAAAAAGCAAATGCCTTAACAGAAGCCCTCCTGGATCAGAGCAAGGGAATCTGCCTGTGTTGAGCGCACGTGGGGAACGGAGCGTGAGCCTGCCAGTCTGTCTGTGACGATGCCCAGATGCCGAGTCCCCACAAGGGATGTTTTCTTGCCCCGTTTCTGAATATCAGTGTCTCTGCTCACGCAAGTCTGGGGCCAGCAGGCTCGCATGAGCATCCCAGTCCAGGGGCGGAACGCAGACCCTCAGAGTGAGCTGCTACGTGACCCAAGACTGAGTCTGGCTGAGTGGGAGGGTGGGCTTGGCCCTTCCTCTTCCCCAAGACCACTACCCTGCCAGTGGCTCTGTGTGATGCTCACGATACCGTCGTGAGGAGCAGCCTAAACGCCGGCCCACAGCAGACCACGGGGATGAACTGTGGAATGCGTATGGAAAGGGAGTCAGGCTATTGTGGAAAGAGAATCGGGAAGACCTCCGTGCAACTGGACATGGTGTGACTCTCAAAAAACATTTTTAGGTGAAAAATTCAAGGGGTAGGAAAATATAAACAGTATGCTACTGCTGGCGTATGAAAGAACAGAATCATGTGCGTGAATTGGCAAATTTTGCAACAATAAGCAACAGCAACGATAAGTCGGAAACCAATCGAAACAGTGACCTGTGGAAGGTGGGCGCCCCCAGGGTCGCAGGGACAGTAGCATGTCTCTGAGAGGCTAAGGAGACACAGGACTCAAAGATCGCACCACCAGGTCTCCCTGGATGACCAGGAAGTAAGCATGTGCCCCAGGTAGTCATGGGGCATCTGACCAGTGCCCACAAGCCCAGCATACAGCTGGACAGTGGATGGAGGGTAGTCTGCGTCTGTGCTGACTAGAGCAGAGTGACATCTGGAAGGGGCAACGAGGGCTGTGAGCGGAGCGTTCCTGGATCAGAATCTGCAGAGTGGAGACACAAGTCTGGGTGCAAGCATTAACACGGAAGGGGGCGGGTGAGGACGCGGCTGCCTGGCGTCTTGCCTGCCACAGGGACCGACCTCCTTGGCACGGAGCTGCTCGTCCCCAATGGTGGCACTCAGCAGGGGTCGGAGGGAACCAAGGAGCTGCCACCACGGCCAGTCCTTGACCGCCAAGAACACGGCCACATTCTTCTGGATGCACCGTGCGGCCAGGCGGCGAATCTGCAGGGAAGGAAAACCAGAAACTTGAGGGGTCCTTCCCAACACGGTAAAGGCAAAGAGGGCAAGGGGGTGGGAAAGGGGATGGAGAAAGTGAGTTCACATCTAAAGGAAGAGGCTGTGTAACTTAAACATTTGAAAGCCTTGCAATGGTATTGTAAGAGCGCAGTCCGGGGACGGGCGGCAGCTGCGTTGTGAGCTCCGCATCCGTGTAGACGTGTCCAGTCACTTGGATGCATGCCGGAAACTGTCCCATTGTGTCAACTATACTCCAGAAAAGTAAATGAAGACTTTTTTTTAATTAAAAATATTTTTTGAAAGCATTTCGGGGAGTCAGGCTCTGGGCATCAGGCATGATGTGGCAATTTAATCCTGCATAACCTAATAAGAAGAGGAGGAGGAGGGACTCTTTTGCAACAAAGTCACCTCTTGTATGGGGATGAGGTGCAAAAGTCACCGTGAAAGGCAGAAACGATCCATGAAAATCCCCCAAATTGCCCACAAGATACAAAGGGCAGGATGATCTTGCCAGTTGATAGTTAGGGGACAGGTATCATTTTAAGTGTTATTTAAACACGAATTCCATGCCTCTCCCTGAGTACGAGCTGGATAAAGCACCAATATACTGGGCTCCAGCCCCAGAGGGTCCAATGCAGGAAGTCGGGGTGGGGCCTGAGAATCTGCATGGCTAACAGATGCCTGGGTGATGTCGACCGGTTGGTCTGGGGACCACACTTTGAGAACCACCGAGATATGCATTCCTATCTCGGGGGCAGTGGGAGGGGGAACCACTACTGACTACCAGGCCAGGAGGTCCATCCCATCCTCACCATCACGAGAGCCGATGCCCATATGGCTGGTACGGGCCGGGCGGCCGGCTGAGCATCTTACAGACTCCATCCTCACTGCAGCCCCGGGAACGGAGGCTTTATTGTCACCCCCACTTTACAGGTGGGCAAACTGAGCCCCAGAGATGCTCTTCCCAACCACCAGCTCCGGTCGCCTGCTCAATATCCCCCCAGTGATGGGTTTGGGATTTGAAATCCTGCCAGTGTGGACACAGAATCCAGGGTTTTAATGAACCTCTCATCTAAATCAGTCTAAGGCATGAGCTACGGGAGGGCCGGGGGCCAGTGGGGTGGCCCACAATACTTTGAGTATTAACGTTGTCACCTTTTTCTGCTTTTGCCAAGTGCGTGTGCTTGAATTTACAAGTTCGCATCAACGGGGGGCATGTGGACTGCGGCCCATGCTCGCGGTAGCGCTTCGCGACCCGGGTGCGGAGGGACCGCCGCTCTGTGGTGTGCACTCCGCGCACACGGTCTCGACTCACCGTGACCCAGCCACTGGGGGGTTGTGCCCAGAGCCACGCTCCGTAACGTGATTCTCAGGGGGGCCGTCACACGTTTCTCCCCGGCATCAGCCACAGGGAGGAAATGCAGTCTCCAAAGGTCTCTGAGGGTGGCTCAGGACTGCGGACTCTGAACTGGCCGTCAGTCCCCAAAGCCTCAATGGCCAGGTCCTGCCGTGCCCTGTCTGCTGACCCAGGAAAGCCAAGTTCTCCAGAGATGGAACAGGTTGAAACCAGAACCGCCCCACAAGGGCTTGGACGAGCCCATGATCATCTAGATCACATCTGACATCCTTGGTCATTTGATGCCAATGTCCTAGAAGTAATCATCACATCTTGCAAAGTGTCACTTGGAGGTCCTACCATTGGGAGAGCCTAAGGACCGGCAGCACTAGTGCCATCGTGGGAGCCCGCAGACCTCCCCTCCCCCGCCCCGCGCTGCCCCCAGACCGACCGGATCTGAGACTACAAGTCGATAATACCACGCGTGAGTGTGAGAGGCGCGAGGTTACGGCGCCCAGATCAGTTCGGATGCTGCTTCTCTGGCATCTCCCACTCCGCAGGGCTGACCAGGCACACCGGCCGCCTTACCTTGAGCCTCTTGAATTCCTGCCGGGACAGGAAGCCTTTACAAGCTGCCTGGAACAGAGCGATGCTGTGAGACGCCAGCTTCTCTCGCTGCTTCTCAAGCCTCAGGACCACACCCGCCTTCAGGAAAACCTGGAAGGACACGAGGTGGCCGGTGACTCCTGTTCGGCTGAATCAGACTGTCTGAAGCGCGAGGCAGGTGCCACTCAGAGCCCAGCTTTTTCTTGCGCCCACCTGAGATACTTGTTAGCACGTGCCTGCGACCGGGGGTCTCACCTGTCAAAGCGTCTGTCTCCTAACGGCTTGTCTTTGCCTTCTTCTAGCCCCTGGATGCTCAGAGCACAGTCCCCATGAGTGGCACTGTCCCCACCAGGGAGCTGCTGGAAATGCCGAACCTGGGACCCCACCGGCTGAATCAGAGCGACAGTGTCACGTGACCCTCAGGGGACCCACACACAGTCTCATGAAACCACTGTCACTGTGGGGGCGCCTGGGGGGCTCAATGGGTGAAACACCTCGCTCTTGGTTTCAGCTTGAGTCATGAGCTCACGGTTCGTGAGTTTGAGTCCCACATCGGGCTCTGTGCTGACTGTGCAGAGCCTGCTTGGGATTCTCTCTCTCTTCTCTCCCTACCCCTCTTCACCTCTCTGTGTGTCTGTGTGTCTGTCTGTCTGTCTCTCAAAACAAACAAATAAACTTAGAAAGCCACACATTCTGTCAGGAGGGACCTGCCTAACCATCTCTGCACCACCATTGCCTGCAGAGGGGTGGGAGATGCAGATTCCCAGGCCTCGCCCCAGGAAGGGTTGAATCTGTGGGTTTAGTGGCAGCCCTGGGACCATACATTCTTTGCCGCTGGCCCGCTGAGGGAAGCCATGCCCTGGACATACTGGGTCCTGCCATATAAGGAGGGGCAGAGAATGTCGAGGGGGTGAGGGTAGCCCTCCGCGGCCGGGAGAGTGGCCGGGGCGGGGGGGGTGGAGGGAGGCCAGGTTAGCCACCGACAGGAGGTGCTCAAGGATCTTCACGGAAAACAGCTTGCGGTCCATGATCTCCAGGCCTCTCCACTCATCCATATGGATGGAGGCGCTCCGCAGCCAAGTGATCAATGCCTCCTTGGCACCCCATGCGGCCACTTTGCATACACTGCAGGGCACACAGAAGGCTTTTCTGAGAACCTGACACTCTGGGGCCAGGCCTGTTCGGCCAGCCTGGTAAGGGCTGCCTCCCCAGAGGCGAAGAAAAGATGCCCTAGAGGCCTGGGACTTGAGTCAGCGACAAGGGGTGGGGGTCGCTTTTCGGATGCCCGCACGCGGCTCATTTCTATGACCTGGTGTGTTTGTCTGTCACGTGTGTCTTCTCACCCCAAAGATGCGCAATTTCCCTGGGGGCACTGGATGGCTCCGTCTTATCAGTGGCATTATCAAGTCATAGGGGACAGTACCAATGTTTCGTGTCAGAATCAACCACGTTACCTGACACGTGCAGGTAAAGTACTGAATATGCTAATGCTGTATGGTAGTTACTTCGATCCCCCCACTTTATGGAAGGAAAAATGAAGGCTGACAACAGCATTTCCCCACGACCCTCCACTAGCGAGCAGCAGCAGCAGCAACATCGCCCTTTGACTCCAGACCAGACTGAACGTAATTAACATTTGCACGGCATCTAGAGTTTTCAGATTTTCTCCTCTGTTCCATTTTAATAAAAAAACAACCGTATGAGGAATCCATTGGCCCAGGGAGATTATGTAATTGACTTAAGTTCACATAATCTCGATCACCGAAGCCAAGGTCACCTCCGGCACCCTCTCTCAATATCAGCAGGAAGCTCTTCATTTCCTCATTTGCTACGGTGCAAACGCCTGAAGTTTGGGGCTGAATTGCAGTTTGATTCCAGGTGAACAAAGGGTCTCGATCGATCGTCCATTCCCCCCAAACCTATTTGCTGTAATGGTGCCCGCCCCGCCCGTCCCACGGCGAACCCTTCCTCAACAGGAAGGTGAGAATCTGCACGCCCAGTCCGCACCAACTCTGTTTTTGCAATCTTCCCTGGGTTTACAGAACGCTTCCTATCAGCCAGAGCCACCAAGACAATTAGCCTCATTGAAATAAAGACACGACTGACTCATTACCTATCAGATTGTCTCAATAATGACTGTATTAATTTCACAAGCTAGTGAGTCCCAAAAGCTGCTATAAAAAAAAATCAATGATCAAAATGATGACAGCCCTAGTTCGTATATTACAAAAGGCGGCGGGTGCTGCCAAAACCACTATTGATTAAGTATGAAGCTTTCATTAAAAAGATAATTGGAAACGACCATACACAGAATGGAAATAAGTCATGGGCTTGCAGAATCTTATCTGTATTTTTTTTTTCCTTTTAAAGAGCACATTGCCAACCAGAGGGCCCACGGCCCGTGGGATTCCACCTTTTTCATAAATGGCACGGCCCTCAGCACAGGCCTCCATGAGGCACCAGACGCTGAGAATCACAAAGAAAAATCTAAATGATTCGCCTTTCGTGAGTCCAGTGGCTTATCGGGCGCAAGCAGAGTGTAATATCCCAACAGCCCCACAATGAAGGAATCCGTGGGGCCCACCGCATTGCAAACTGGTTTTCCTCTAAAAATGCTGAAGACCAAGGTTTAAAATTCTGATATCGCAGTAGCTCCCATATCTGGGACCGCTGAGACTTAGCTCCCATCCTAGTCATTTTCCAGATTAGAAGAGTTTCATTCTTTAATCAGTCAAATGTTATCCTATTTGATAAGTCTCTGGCCCCACTGACAAATGCATTCAAGAAATAAATGACAACGGACTGCCGGGGGCAGGGGGGCAGTGGCTCCATTTTACAAATGAGGAAACAGAGGCTCAGAGAGGCTAAATCGCTCACTCAGGATTCACAGTTAGAAAGTTAGTGGAGTCAAGGGGCACGTGGGTGGCCCAGGCGGTTAAGCATCCAACTTCCGCTCAGGTCATGACCTCACGGCTCCGGAGTTCGAGCCCCTTGTGGGATTCTCTGCTGTCAGAGCAGAGCCTGCCTCGGATCCTCTGTCTCCCTCTCTGCCCCTCCCCCACTTGCGCTCTGGGATGTGGACCAGATCTGCCTGTCCTTCTCTTCCCTTTGTGATCTCCCCACCTATGAAGTGTCCAATCCTGGGGTGCCTGGGTGGCTCAGTCAGTTAAGTGTCCGACTCAGTTTCAGCTCAGGTCGTGATTTCATGGTTCGTGAGTTCAAGCCCAGCCTCAGGCTCTGTGCTTGGGATTCTGTCTTCCTGTCTCTCAGCATCCCCCCCCCCTACTCGTACTCTCTCTCTCTCTCTTTCTCTCTCTCAAAATAAATACATATTTGAAAAAAAAAAGAGAAGTGTCTGATCCTGCCATGCCTCATCTGCCCAGAAAGACTGCAGTCTAGCCTAGCTTCCAAAGGATAGATGGACTTTAATTTGCCTTTGACTGCTGTCTTAATGAATACCAAGTATTACTTGAGAACAGCAATGGTGTTTTTGTTCATAATTAGGATGTTTTGGCTTCTAGGTTTCTTGCCCTCACTATGTGAAAATGCATACAAAGACTTCTCTTCCTCTGTTTTCTTCCTTGCTCTACAATAGTGGCTAGGCTTATAGAGACTGATTTTTTAAAAAATTTATGTAATTTTGAGAGACAAGGAGAAACAGAGCACCAGCAGGGGAGGGGCAGAGAGAGAGGGAGGCACAGAATCTGAAGCAGGCTCCAGGCTCTGAGCTGTCAGCACAGACCCCAACTCAGGGCTCAAACCCACGAACCGTGAGATCATGACCTGAGCCGAAGTTGGTCGCTTAACCAACTGAGCCACCCAGGCACCCCTAGAGACTGATTTTTGTATTCGTGTAATAACTGAGTAATTATCTAGACCAGCAGTTGTCAAACTTGAACATGGAATGGAGTTCTGGAGAGGGCTTGTAACGACCCAGACTTCTGGATCCTACCAGAGTTGCAGATTCACTAGGTCTGCAGTGGGGGACATCCAAATGTTTCTGTTTCTAGATGTTTCTAGCAAGTTCTCCGTGGTCCAGAGACTGTGTTTTGAGAACTGCTGGTCTGCAAGGATGAAGTTCTTGGTACTGAAGAACACGGGCTCTGACTCTGGGCCACCCAGACGTGTGTGTGAGGCACGAGTGTTAGACTCCACTAGTAAATAGCAGAACTCAGTGCATGGAGAAGACTGTGGGGTTCAGGGCCATACAGGTCTTCATGGGAGCTGTCACTGGTTTCGTAGCTAACTCCAAGGCCTTGAAAGGGGCTTACTTCCCAGAGGCGCATCTTCCCCACCTGGAAGAAGGGATTTCCTAATGATCTCCCAGGAAGTTTTGAGGGAAAAGAGGAACCCTGGGAGAAGTGTCTGGCGTAGCACCAGGCGTGCGCCCAGGAACTGACAGGTTCATCCCCCCTACTGGAAAGGTCTGTGAACTCCCACCACTGCCGACTTGACAGTGGGATAAATCAGGGAGGGACCACAGGCCACCGTATGGTTTAGCAGGAGCAAGAGGCCTGGGGGAGGCCTGCGTGGCTATGGGGTAATGACTGTATGAAAGACTGTGCTCTCCAAGGCCAGCGTCATGGGAGTCCCAGAATGACTAATGGCCAATGAGGCCACCGCAGCGGGTTTCTGGAGAGCCTGGGCCCTCCCCCAGCACCCCACATGGCACCTGGAGGCAGCAGGTGCCTGACATGGGTTTATTGGTTGATGTTAGTCAATCAGGAGATGAGTGGGGGATGTGGGCGGGGCAGTCGTTCCTTTGGTCTGTTTTCTCCCCAGTTTCTGTTTCTGCACCTTGCCATTCTCCCCTGCCTGCCACAGTCCTTGAGTTTGCTTCCCACCCCAGAGCCCCAGAACACTAGCTCCGGGAGATGGCAAGGGGTCTTCCCCAAAGAGAAAAGGGTTAGCCCTTAATACAGTATTTGCCCCCTTGAAAACTTGGAGGCTATATAGGCATTTCAGGACTCTGTGAAGTCCTTCTCTGAATGTTAAAGCATTTTTGGAAAAGCTTCGGGCCCAACACCAGTTTGAAACGAGCGATTTCCCTCAGCGTTAACATCACGTGCCTCCTTGCTGAGCCCTGACTTTTCGCTGACTGCTGCTAATCAGCGGGACTATGAGCCAGGGTACAGTTGGTTGCAAAGTAAAAGTTGAAAGGCTCTGGGTGAAGATGAGTGTTTCTTCTCGGGTTTACGGCAGCCCTTTCGGAGGCTCAGAAAGTCCTGCTGAGGGCCAGGGTGCAAACTCGTCGAGACCACGGAGGTCCCTGGGAGGGTGACCTCTAACGACTAGTACTTCCCAATGTCGTTGACTCCCACACAATATCGCTTTTTCTTCCTCACCTTGTAAGATGGGCAGGGCAGAAAATCACAAGCCCTGTCTTCAGGTGGGTGAAGAGGAGGCCCGCACAGGGAGTGGACAAAACGGTAGGACCAGAACTGGGGTTCCTCTGGGTCCCCGATGGGATGAACAGAGTGACAGAAGAAGGAAGCTCTACTCACCCGGCTGTGCCCAACGACCACTGCCTTCTTCTCCAGATCCAGGGTCTGCAGGAGCTCCTCCACAGCCTGGGGAGAAAGGGGACCGGGACAGAATGAGGCGGACTCCCAAAGGGCAGGGCAGGTTGGTTGGACGGCTGGTGCTTGGGAAAGAGAGGATGGCTCCACATGTGTGTGAGCCTGAGAACTGAGCCCCATCTCACCCGGGCAAGGACGGAGGATGAGCGTGTATTGAGGGCCTACCGTATACCATCTGCTCTGCTGGGACCTTCATGGATACCATCTCCCAGTATCTCCATGGCAACCCAAGGGGGACCCTCACACTACTGTGTCCATTTACAGAGGAATAAACCCAAAGATGCAAGGATGTGTCTTCTGTGGAAGACAGAGGGAAGTTCCTTTAAAAACTAAGCCTAGCAGGGCACCTGGGTGTCTCTGTCAGTTGAGCGTCCGACTTTGGCTCAGGTCATGATCTCGTACTTTGTAGGTTTGAGCCTTGCATCAGCCTCTGTGCTGACAGCTCAGAGCCTGGAGCCTGCTTCCGATTCTGTGTCTCCCTCTCTCTCTGCCACTCCCCTGCTCGCGCTCTGTCTCTCTCTCTCTCAAAAATAAATAATAAACATTAAAAATAAATTTTTTAAATTAAACCTAGAATTATCATAGGATCCAACAAGTCCCATTCTGGGTATATACCAAGAAAAGTGAAAACAGGGACCTGAGGAGATACTGATGCACACACATTCATAGCAGCGTTATTCACAACAGCAAAAGGTGAAACCAGCCCCGGGTCCACCTACAGGCGAGTGGATTCACACAATGTAGGATCTACACCCAATGGGGCATTAATCAGCTTTAAAAGGGAAGGAGATTCTACACCGGTTTGGACATGGATGGAGCCTGAGTGCATGGTGTTCAGTGAAGTAAGCCAGTCACACAAAGACAAATGACCCCATTTACCGAGCTGCCTAAGGACTACTCAGATCATGGAGACAGAAAGTAGAACGTCGGTGCCACAGGCTGGGGAAGGGGTGAATTAGGGTTTCCTGGGGACAGAGTTCCAGTCTTGCAAGAGGAGGTCATCTGGAGACGTGCTGTAGTGCTGGTTGCACAACACTGGGAATGTACTTGATCCCACCAATCTGCACACTTCAAATAGTTATAATGACACATTTCATGTAATGTAGATTGTACCACAATTTTTTAAAAATGAAGGCAGGGGCGCCTGGGTGGCTCAGTTGGGTAAGCGTCTGACTTTGGCTCCAGTCATGATCTCACGGTTTGTGGGTTCGAGTCTTGCATCAGGCTCTGTGCTGATAGTGCAGAGCCTGCTTGGGATTCTCTCTCCCTCTCTCTCTGCCCCTCTCCCACTTGCTCACACACACTCTATCTCTCTATCTCAAAATTTAAATTAAAAAAAATTTTAAATCTTAAATTAAAAAAAAAAAAGATGGGGCACCTAGCTGTCTTAGTCGGTTGGTTGAGCATCCAACTCTTGGTGTCAGCTCAGGGCATGGACTTGCAGTTTTGTAATTTTGAGCCCTGAATTGGGCTCTGCACTGACAGCAGGGAATGAGCCTGGGGTTCTCACTCTCCTTTACTCCCTGCCCCTCCCCCACTCATACTATCTTTGTCTCCCTAAAAATACATAAATAAATAAACTTAAACTTAAAAAAAATGAAGGCATTTCGCCAGAGTTGTACATCATATGTGGGCAGGCCACATGGCAACCTGGTTAATGTCACCACTTCACACGCCCAGGGTGGTTCCCAAGGGACCCCAGGCCACTAGGACTTCACCTTGTGTGACTGAGGTTTGCTGTGACAGCCTCCCCAGGCCTCAGTCCCTCCCTCGCTGTACTTGTCAGAGACTCTGCCTGGTGGGTACAGACATTAGCTGACTAATGGCATGGCTGTTAGGCTTCCATGCCCGACCTGGAGTCGGGAGGGGGGGCCTGTGTTTCCTTCTCTTATTTCCTCTGCTGCACCTGCTACTGGTCTCTGCATACAGCAGGAGCTCAGTAGGTACGATGACTGAGTGAACAAACAAATGAGTGATCCCACAGGGGTGGGAGGGGTGGGGGACAGAAGGAGAAAGGCAGCCCCACGCAGGAGAAACAAATTCACTCGGAGAGATTTCCTGAATGTGGCATTGGCCACAGCACAGCCACTTACTGGCATTTTCCTTCGTCATCAAGGTCTGCAGGGTCTGAAATAGCCCTGGGGGAAAACTGTACCCTCAGAAAAATGCAGGTCACACCTGGTTCCTCTGTGCCTGCAATTCCCCTCCTACTCCGCCTCCACACCACCCTTCATGGACCTTCCATTCACTGAACATCACAGCCTGTTTTCGGAATAAACTGTCAGGAAAGTAATTGCCACACTTGGGAAACAAAAGGTATTATGGGCCTGGTGTAATTTACTAGATGAGTTTCAATTCCACGGGTCATCAGGATCATGGAAAATTTCCTAAGATACTTAAAAAAAAAAAGCATATTAAAAGTCTGGTCCAAGACTATAATCTAGGAGCTATTTTCCTCCTCTGACCTCTCGGAAGAACATTCTGTAATGCCCCTCCCAAAATTCAGCAGTTTCACTTACGACATTTTAGCCAAAAATGTTCCAAGGGAGCTATAGGCAGCAAAATGCATAAAAACCAATATATCCAAAACACAGTGTCTTTCCTCTCTGCACAAGAGCAAAACAAAATAAAAATTGACTGAAAATAAGACAGATGGAGGAAGAATACATGAAACCGACAGCCAATGAAATTATGAAACTTTTCTAAGGTGACCTTGGATGTAGCATCCAGAGTAGATGTTTTGGAGGAGAGGAAACATTCAGGACTGGGAGGTAGAGCCACTTGGGCTGAGGGCCTGGTTTTACCCCTCACGAGCACGTGACCTTGGACGAGCACATTACTTTGAGCTCTGGGTTCCTCTTCAGAACAATGGGGAAGAAATGATCACATCTGTTTCCGAAGTTTCTGTGGTTGTTCCTGCAGAGAGCTCCGTGGCATACAGTAGGTGCTCAATAAACATGATGAGTTAGTCCTAATGACCTTGAAGTAGTCCTACTGGCTCCATCTTCGTCAAACTTAGTAGAGTTTGTACAGGCCATAAAACAAGCCCCTGTGTCTCGGGTGCACCCCCAAACACTGCCAAAACACACTCCCAGCCACCCAGCATTCAAGGATTCCTGCCCGTATCTCCTCTTTCCTGTAGATGTGTACGAAGCCAAGAAGATCAGGCCTAACAGAGGCATTCTGTCCCATTGATCTCATTTTACAGGTAAGAAAGCTTACGTCCAAAATGATAGCTCCTACGGGTGGCTGCAGCCATGGAAGAATGTTTCTGACCCTCATTTCCCTCACTTGCAATATGGCAACAAGCTTCCCTGCCTAGACCTTACGGTGTTGGGACAATTCATAGAGAATATGGGTAAAGTGATGTTGCACTTAACTGCCATTATTGTTATCATAATGAGTATTACTCTGAGGTGGAATTTATGAAATGGGCACTTATATAGGTAAATTATCAGTGTTTGCATTCATTTCTACATCATGTAAATCGCTGTCCAACAGCCCGTTGGCGGGAGACAGGACAAGAATTTGGATTACTGTAACGAATCTCTTCCTTGTCCCGCGTCTTTATGGAATTGGCTGTCCCATCCGACTTGTTCAGATGTTTGAGGTTTGACCCTCCCCTCATGGAATGCTGAGTAAAATGTTGGCCATTCTGTTCCAAGAAAACAGTTAAAGAGTTTTCTCTTGTGCTTTTGAGTCTGAGCATGGCTCTCAGTGCTTTATACATAAGCCATTTTGTTTTCAAACCTCTGCGACAGATGTGACTTTATGCCCATTTTACAGACAAGGAGAGTGAGGTCCAGTTTCATGAAAGGACCTGCCAAAAATTACATGCTAGGAAATGGTGGAGGGAAATACAACCCCAGGGAATCAGATTCTTGAGTTTGTTCTAGGGATCCTGTCCACCTTCACTACTCAGTGACCATGTGGTGCTGAGCAAGCCACACCTGCTCTCCGATCCTCTGTGCCCCGTTCTGGGATGTAGGGTAATCAAAAAATCTAGGATGGAGTGGAGATTAAATGAAGTCACAAAGGTAGCATGTGGGAGTAGAGGATGGTAGAGGAAGGAACTGGATAAATCCTCTGAGCCTCCCCCTCCCTGAAAAAAACAGTGATAAAAATGGATGCAACCTTCAAAAACAACAAGTTTGATACTCTGGAAATTGAGCAAGGGGATACAACAGATGGAGAAGCATTTGTTCAAGAGAAACTATTGAATCTCCGGTAAGACCAGTCAGAGATTGTGACAATCTTGACCCTGGCTTCCCTGGTCCCTGTCTAGCTCTGGCAGGGGGGGAATCCTACCCGGGGAGGCCAGCTGTGAAAACCAGTGGCTATCCTGCCTGGAGGGGCTCACTTACACGGAGCGACATTCAGGAAAGCCTCACACCCAAGGTCGTTGTCAGAGACAGTAGTGGTCTTGGCAGCAAGGAAAGGGAGAAAGTCAATGGCACAGCTAGCCTGAGATTTTTTCAGGATTGGGGCAAGCAATGGACATTGACTAGCCAAGGGCTTTATAAGGAGATATAGGAAATGGACAGTCATGGGGGCCTTGAGAAGCCCCCACATACTCTTGGCAATCTGGAGTGAAGCACACACGCTCAAGGGTACGCTCAGGACAGGAGGGACGGACAGAGTCCTTAGCTATCTAGACATGTCTATTTAAACACAAGGCCCAGGCGCCTGGGGGGCTCAGTTGTTTAAGCGCCCAACGTCGGCTCAGGTCATGATCTCACAGTTCAGGGCTTTGAGCCCCATATCGGGCTCTGTGCTGACAGCTCAGAGCCTGAAACCTGCTTCGGATTCTGTGTCTCCCTCTCTGTCTCTGCCCCTCCCCCGCTAGTACTCCGTCTCTCTGTCTCTCAAAAGTAAATTTTGAAAAACACTAAAAAGTAAATAAACATTAGGCCACATACATTGGCGGAAAATCTATGAAAGGCCAAACAAAGAGGAAAATCTGTGGCTCAAATGTCTGAACACAGACCACATCTCCCAACCCACACGTGCCTCCATTTAAATTAGGTAAAGGCTCGAAAAGGTGCTGTGCTGACAGCTAAACCATGCTAACAAAGGGGAACCCCTGAGGACCCAGGATTTAGAAGAACAACAGGAATGAAAAACCCAAGTGGAGATATCAGTAATCTCTCAAGGTGGGGGAGACAGAATAAATCTAGTTCAGATAAGTGACTAAATGATTAGGGGAGAGATCGGAATCTGGAGATGCTACAATGGATTATGTAAAATGTCCAGTGTTCAGCAAAAAAAAAGTATGTATATTTATACACACACACTCACACACACACGACATACAGAGAAACTGGAAAGTGTGATGTATACCCTCAAGGAAACAAACACATAAACAACACAGACAGCCAAGCGGCTAGCATATTGCACACGGATTGCCTGGCGCTTGCTACATTTCAACAAATACTAATAAGTGGTGGGCATGAGGTTATGAGGCTCTCTTAGGCACCAGGGAGTGATAAGCACAGCTTCACTTTCATCTCCACCCTTCCAGGCTCAAAGAATGAGTCCTTGACTGCATGCGGGAGAAGCCCAGCTCCTGCCCTTGCTTACAGAGCCCCTCTGCATCCTAGAATTTTGTAAAGAGCTCTCTCTTCAATGTTCAACAAGGAGGCATCCAATAAGCATGTGGTCTCACATCTCACATTAAGCTTAACATGCCAAACAGTGAGGGAGAGACTCCAGGAATAATGGAGGCCCATGGCCGGGAATTCTTCTTCAACTCACTCCTAGGCGAGGAGTGTGGTGCATAGAATCCATGTCTGTGGAATTGAATGCTTACCCAGAGGACCATTTGACTGCTGTGAGCACACCACCTCCTCCCTGATACCCACACGATGACCCAATGGCCACCACAGCCCAAGGGCTGCCATTTGTCGCATACCTGCTACATGCCAGGCCCTTTGTTACACCCTTTTTCCTGTTGCCTGTGCTCACATAGCTATTGAATATCAAGTGTGGATGACTGGAAAGAGAGATGGCAGAAAGGCGGACTTGAGTACAAGTCTGTCTGACTCTAAGCCACTTGCTTTCAACTACTGAGCTCTCCCTTACACAATTATCAAACCAACCTGTGAGGGGGGCTAACCACAATGGTTAACTCCATATGGTCAGGACTGTAAATAGAATGCATGAACACACACACACACACACACACACACACACACACACACAGTTGGGTTGGTCACTGAGTGGGAAATGTGTACAAGTATTAAAGCAGTAAACATGCACTGAGGAAGACAGTGAGGGGAGCAAGAAAAGCATGGTGAATACATTGCGAAGCTAAGGCCATGGCCACCCCTGAATCATAATTCAGCACTCTTCAAGCGGACAGCTACCCCTCCCAGCCTGGGGCCCCTCCCCAGCAGAAAGGGGCTCAGATAAATCCACAGGCAGCTGGGGGTGTCCACAAGGGTCTGAGATGGAACAAGAGGGGCTGCCTTCAGGAAGATAGATTGACATCTCTTAATTGTGTTCTTCAGATCAAGTCCCCAGGGACAGAGATTTTGTTGGCTAAAATCAATCAACACTGTAGGCACTCTGAGAAGAGGGCAGGCCCTAGGGTTTCCTCGCATCGATCGGGAAGACTTGGCAGGTCCTGCCTGAGCAGCAGAGAGATTGAAGTGACCAGAATCTGAGACAGGGCCAAGGTGAGCGGACCTGCTTGAAATCCCACCATTACAGTCACTCTGGGTGGGCTTCAGTGCAGGTGAATGCACAGTCTTAGCCAGACGGATAATGGGACAGACGAATGGGACCAAGATGATCAGAGCTGGGGACCAGGGTCATTCTGGAGACCCGAGCATGTGCCTGGGTATCTAGAAGGAGGGACAGGGGCATCTGGAACCTCCGGCGATGGGGGTGAGGATGCTGCTCCCTAGAGAAGACCGTGGAAGGACCACATGGACAGGAATTTCTTCATGACCCTGCTTAAGCTTGTTCAAGTACTGAACAGGTTCTATGCCACGCCCCTGCCAATGACTGCTCAGCTGACCATCACCGACCACCTGATAAAGCCCAGACTCTCTTGTCCTGCCAGCAGTGACCCATGGCCTGGCCTCTGCCAACATCCTTGGCAACCTTTGTGCTCCAGCCACACTAAATTACCCATGTAACCTCGTCACTGAATGTTTGCACATGCTGTACCCAGTATGGGTCCCCTTCGCTCTCTCTTACCTAATTCCTTCAAACTGTCCCATAGGGTTCAACTCAATTAGCACCTTCTCTGAGGTGTCTTCCCTGAATGCCACACTCTCACCGCAACTGCAAACAACAAATGTTTCAGTAAGGGTGTTCCCTGGGGGTGTCCCAAAGCCATCCCTCTGCATGGGAATTGCCTATTTTAGCCTTTCCCTCACCCAGTGAGACTGTCTTCTGTCCATCCCTGCATCTTGGGAATGCAGCACAGAGCCTGGTGAAAAGCAGGCGCTTGGTTAGAGCTGGATGGAATCAAGGATAATGGCTCTAAATTACCATCATGGAAGGCACATTCCGTACAGAAATCCACCAGATGCCTTGCCTATCCTCACAAGGCTCCCGTTAAAAAGTCTTATGTGAACATGAAAAGATGCTCAACAGCCACTCAACATCAGAGAACTGCAAATCAAAACCACAATGGTGCACCGCTTCACACCCCTTTGGATGGTGCCCATCAAAACACAAACAAAACCAAAAATCTGAAAATGACAAATGTTGGCATGGCTGTGGAGACCCTGGAAGCCTTGTGCACTGTGGGCAGGAATATAAAATGGTGCACCTGCCATGGAAAACAGTGTGGCATTTTCTCAAAAAAAAAAAAAAACACAAAACCACAGGGTGACCCTATGCTCCCACAAGTCTACCTCCAGGTATATACCCCCAAAGAAATGGAAGCAGGGTCTCCAAGATCCATTTGTACCCCTATGTTCATAGCAGCATTGTTTTACAATCGCCAAAAGGGAGAAGCGACTCAAGTGTGCACTGACAGACGGATCTGCACACAGTGGACTGAATATGAGCCATCCTTACAAGGAAGGCAAATCCGACACAAGCTAAGGCAGGACGAATCCTGAGCACTTACGCTAAGTGCAAGCAGCCAGGCACAAAAGGACAGGAACTCTGGGATTCTACTTATACGAGGCTCCTAGAGCGGTCGGATCCACAGCGACAGAAAGTAGAGTAGTGGTAGCTAGGGGCTAATGGGGAGCTGGTGTTTCTTGGGGGACAGAGTTTCAGTTTTACAAGATGAAAGAGGCTCTGGAGACGGATGGTGGTGCTGGCTGTTCAGCGAAATAATGGACTCCATGCCGTTGAACTGTGTGCTTAAAAACCGTTAAGATGATAAATGTAGGCTGGGTGTCGTGGATTGTCCCACAATAAATAGCACAAAAGCCCAGCGTGTGGAATCCGAGAGCCCGCATTCAAATCCCAGCTCCCAGAACCGGGCTGGTGGTGATGGCCTCAGTCGCCTCCACTGTAAAATGGGGCTAAATCCCACAGTGGGAAGTCCTTCTCTCATGAAGGATCGCCGTTCCAGGTGAAGGATCGCTGTTCCAGATGAAGGATCGCCATTCCAGGTGAAGGATCTGTAACTGATCACATCGTGCCTGTTCTGTGATGAGAGTTTGCACACGTGTGGTAAAAGGCCTTTTGGTATTTTTGTTGCAGGAACACAGAGTATCCAGCAGGTGCCCCCCTAATGAGTGTACGTCATTAGGAAAGAGTCTTGTCGACGCACATATTAGGCACACAGGGGACCTCATCCAGGCCAGGTTTATTCCTGGACAATGAGTTCTCTCTGCTGCCATCTAGTGTCTGATGACAATATTGACCCTACCGGGCTGTCAAAGTTGTCTTCTTCTATCCTGAGGTCTTAACCGCTTTGCACACAGAGGCCAACAGTCCGCCCACCCAAGCACGTGCTCATGTATAATTCATGCTGCATCACGTTGCCTGGCGAATGAATATTTATCAGCTTTTCCATAAGAGGCAGGACGGTGTTTCCTTTTGTTGCTACCAAAATGCTATGCTGTAGCAAATGAAATTTGTGAGCAAATAAAGAGAAGAAGCAAAAACCCCAGCCAAGTCCATTCCACTGGTAATTTTCCGTTTTCCTGGCCCTCCAGCGTGCGTGTGGAGGTGGTTTCGGGCTGGCTCCAGGAGAGAACTGCTGAGTCGTCCAGAATAGAATCGTCCCATATGCTATGCCTACTGCCCCCGCAGAAGACTCCCCCACACCCCACTCCGTGCTGTCCGCAACTGCAGACACGCCCAAGACCCTTTCCGTGGCTCCACTCCAGATGCTCTGAACGGAGGTTGAGTTTGGGGGTGACGGAGGGTAAGGAGCCCCAAACGAACACTGGTCCAGACGGGACGCGGCATCAAGCCAGGCAGTCTCAGGACTTCCAGAACGGGCTCCCCCGAGGGAGGGGATGGCCCTGCAGCACGCCAGACGGGTCTGATGCCCCCGTCCCCGTGGTGGGTGAGGAGGGCTAAGTAGAAGGTACTGCCTTGTCTGGGAAGGGGTGTGGGGGAAGAGCCAAGGAGGGACCTAAGAAGTGTGACTTTGTTTACTCTTCTTTCCTCATGACTCACTGATTAGGGACTCCAAAGCCGATGACCTCAGACACCTGTGGACACCCTCGTCTGGAGGCACAGTCTCAACATGCTGTGAACATGGAGCCAGTGCGGCTTGGCTACCATCGCTCTGGGCTTACAAGAGGACACTGATGCCCAGACCGATGTTAAGGTTGATGACGGTAGTTTACACACACTGAGCAGGTCCACGATTGCATGTAACCCTCAAAACACCTTCTTGCAGGTAGGCAGCATTAGTCGTGCCCACTTTGCAGATGGCCTAACTGAGGCAGAAAGATGAGCTCACTTGCTTACATCCACACAGCCCCAGCTAGGAGTCAACTCCAGGTCTGTGACCCTGGAGCCACACTTTCTCACCGCTGCCCCCCGCCGCCCCGGAAACAAGAAACTTAGGTTCAAGGACAAAATTCATGAACGCTTGACTGTGTAGCCTTGAGAGCACCAGTTCAGCTCTCTGGGATTCCACTTTCTCATCTGTAAAAAGGGATGCGATGGCACGCACTTTGCAGGGCTACCGAGAGGATGCAAGGCTCTGCAAATTCTAAAGGGCTCTGTAATTGTTGAGCGGCCCGTGGCCATGCCCAGTGGAAATATTTATGGATGGTTTGACACTGGGGTAAAGCATGGTTCCAGCCAGAGGGTATAGGCATTTATGGTGGAGGTGGAGAGATGAGACACGCAGGAGCAGAAATACAAAGTTAGGCATTTGTATTCATTCATTCGAGCTGCCGGGGGGGCTCAGTTGGTTAAGTGTCCGACTCATGGTTTTGGCTCAGGCCATGATCTCACGGTTGGTGGGATTGAGCCCCATTTTGGGTTCTGTGCTGACAGTGTGGAGCCTGCTTGGGATTCTCTCTCCTCCTCTCTCCCTCTCTGCCCCTCCCCTCTGCATGCTCACCCTCTCTCTCTCTCAAAATCAATAAATAAACTTAGAAAAAAAACCAACTCACTCCACCCTCCTCTTTGCCCCCAGGCCCGGGTCTCAGACATGCGCTGGTCCAGATGCCCCCTTGGGGCCATCGTTATGGAACAGAAGCCCCGGGGCCCCCATGGCCTCCCCCCGCCACACGTACCTTCCTCTCGTCTATCCCCTCGGAGGCCGACCTGAGCTTCTTCATGAGGACAGGGTCCAGCCCCTGGAATCGCCGGCGGAACTGAGCGAGCCCCACGTGGTCAGCATAGCCTGTGGGGCAGGGCAGGGGCAGGCAGAACAAGGAGTCCGAGTGAGAAGCCAGCCCAGGGCCTGGACTCACTCACAGGCGGCCCGACCCTCTCCCAGCCTTGCAGCTAGTGTGCTGGGTAGACTACCTCCTTGGGCCTCAGTTTCCCCCTTGGTTAAGAGATTGAATTTAATCAGCATTTCCCAAATGTGTTCCCTAGAACACAAACCCTACAAAATGCTCCACTGAGGGGCACCTGGGGGGTTCTGTTGTTTAAGTGCCCTGATCTTGTTTTCATGCTCAGAGCATGATCTCATGGTTCATGGGTTTGAGACCCGCATCTGGCTCTGCGCTGACAGCGTGAATCCTGCTTGAGACTCTCTCTCTTTCTCTCTCTTCTGCTCCTTCCCCATTCATGATCTCGCTCTTTGTCTCTCTCTCTCTCTCTCTCTCTCTCTCTCTCTCTCAAAATAAATAAAGAAACTTTTTTAAAGTGCTCCACTGAACACTTGGAAAAGCAGCAGTGTGATCTGCCCTGTGAGGGGTCATGTTATGGGCCAAGGTCAATGCCAAGGGCTCTGGGGATCCACCACAGGGCAGATGTGGGATTGGCTTTGCTTAGAACCAGTTTGACCACAGGGAAAACGTTTTTTTGGTCCAATACTTATGACACCCCACGTGTGGGAAATGCTGCTTGGGTATTTTCAAGGGTCTTTAAAAATCTAACATGTGGATGGGACACAAGTGTACCTTTCTCTGTGGAAACTTGGCAGAGATGTCCGGAAGGCTCCTGAGAGAAGGTGATGTTAGAGCCGGCCCCTGAAGGAGCCATAAGAGTTCGCACAAGATTGGGTACGGAAAGGGTGTCTAGGCAGAGGGAGCCAGAGGCCGGCTCCTTGGGGCAGAAACTAGCATTTGCTGAGTGCTGCTGTAAGACACTAGGTCAACAACGTCCTTGTGTTATAGACACTTAGGGGCCTCTATCATTATACCCATTTTATAGCTGTGGTCAATGAGGCCCAGAGAGTTCCAGCCACCTAGCCCAAAGCTGCATGGATAGTAACTCTTCTGTCTGGGATTCAGACCTAGACAGAGACTATAACTAATCCAGTAGACGGTGGCCAACCATGAGATCAAAGATGAGCAGGGACCAGGTCCCAAAGGAACTTGAAGTCAAATTCCAGGCCTCAAGGTCTGGACTTGTTCCTGAATACAAGGGGCATGGTAGACCCTGGTTGCCTTAAAAAGAACCCCCCCTCCACTCGCCAGTTGGGTGAAGGTCTGATGAAATCTGATTGCACTTTGAGAGTCCACAGTGAGCCAGATGCACGAACCATGAGGAAGGTAATGGTGGTAGATACAAATGGCGAATCCAGGAGGCCCTCCTGCGGGGAGACGATGGCCTCAGGCCAGGTTCCCAGGATACTGACTGCACAGAGATGGGGCTGGGAGGTTACACGCATGCCCTTTTGGGTCAGAACGATCTGGGTTCACATCCCATTTCTGGGTCACAAGGGACCCCGTCTCTTTTAGATTCAAGTTCTTCATTTGTCAGGTGAGGATGACAAGATCCAGTCATGAGATCACTGTAAGGATTGAAACAGGTGGCCGACAGAGTGAAATATGCTACCACGGACTGAGTCTTTCCATGTCCAGGCAGCTCTTCTACAAGCTGGTCTCCTATTATCTCACAAACTGTCATCAGCTCTCTGACACCTGAGCTATTGAGGCAGAGGAAAGAGAATGGTCTAAGGACTTGCCTGGTGTCGGCCACAGTCAAGCGCAGGCCAGCGCTCCAGGGACCAAGCCATGCCCACCAAGCTGTACACTATGTAGGGTTTAATGAGCATCTACTATACGCCGTGTGCTGTGCTAAGGGCTTGGTAAGAATGATGCTGGTTAGTATATGTAATGACACAGTGCTAGCACATCATAAGTACTCAGCGTCCTGCATATAGGTATGTATTATGTGCACACATGAATTATATGTGCATGAATTTGAAATCATAAATATTTGGAAAGCCTGGGTGGCTCAGGCAGTTAAGTATCCAACTTCGGCTCAGCTCATGATCTCCGGGTTTGTGAGTTCAAGCCCCACGTGGTGCTCTGTGCTGACAGCTCAGAGCCTGGAGCCTGCTTTGGATTCTGTGTCTCCCTCTCTCTCTTCCCTTTCCCTGCTCATGCTCTGTCTCTCTCTCTCAATAATAAATAAAAATTCTTTTATAAATTTTTAATTAAATTAAAATTAAATAATGAAATCATAAATATATGACATGTGTATGTATCCACATGCATGTAAATATTTTTTATCTGGTGTAAGAGAGACAGAAGCCACTTTGGGAAGAAAACGGAACAGGAAATGACCAAGCCTAAGAGGCAGAAACTGGAGAGTTCTATCATGAGACCGTAGATCTTTACCTGGCTGGAAAATTTTTCCTGCCCAAGGCAGGCCGCACTGAGAATGCAGAGGACAGACACCCACCACGCTGACCCCGGGCCGAGGACGGGGACGGCGGACCCAAGCATGTACCCGGGTGTCGAACAGGCGGTCCAGGGTGTCCTCAAAGGCTCGGCACCCCCTGCCAGCCAGCCAGCTGGAATCGACCAGCCACCACTGTGACCACTGTGTTCTTCCCTGTAACATTATGTCACCCCTCGACTGTGGTTGTGCGAGCAGGAGGAAAAAAATCAATGAGATGCTCAGGCCCTCATTGTCTGGTGACCAGGATGTGGTTATTGGTACAGTGGAAGGAGATGGGGCCGCGGCCACAAGCCAAGTGTCAGCGACCACAGAGATGTTTAGCGAGCAGCTAGCCCCCATCACCCCGTCCTCTGCAGAGACAATGACCATGCCTGAGCTGTCTCAAATGTCAGGGAGGGGAGGTCCATGCAGCAGTCTCTGGGGTCTGAGAGGCAGAAGAGAATCAGAAGGATTCAGATAGAACTCAACTCCTAAGATGAGCCCCACTCATTTTGAACCCCAGTCCCCAACAATTCAGGTTCTTCCCTGCCTCAGGACCTTTGCATAGGCTTATCTGTGTACCTAGCGTTCTGCTTTCCAGACATGAGCTGCTTGCTTTGCATCAAGACTCAAGTAAAATGTTACCTCTTCCAGAAGGTTCACCCAGTCTGTCCAGTGAGAGCACGGGGCTCCCTCCTCTATGCATCTGGTACCTCCCACATCCCTGTGTGACAACGCATGTCCCTGTCATGTGTCCCCACCCTAACCTCCCAAACCATGCCGAGCATCCTGAAGACCAAAGTATTGCTCGTTGTGGGAATTCCATTCTCTGTCCCAAGCTGGAAGCTCCCTGGACGTTCGCTCTGGAAAGGAAGATGAGCCGGTCACAGCCCCAGCCTTCCAGGAGTGCACAAGCCATTCAAGAAATAAGGCCGGCTTGGGACTCAGAGACCTCAGATCGAGGCTCCGCCCTCCCCCAGCTGTGTGGCCCTGAGCAAGTCCTCCGCCGCTCAGAGCTTCCGCTTCTCCACCTGTCATCAGAGCTTCGTTTCACAGAATAAAGGGGATGCTGTATGGAAAGTTCTGGCACATAGTGGGTGCTCCTGTCCCTCGGCTGCCACCAGTCAGCAGGCATGTCTGAGGGGTCAGACATAAGGTACGTGCCCCTGGCCGCCTCTTACCTGCCCTGTGCAGACGCAGGGCCTCCAGGAGGCAGGACCCCGCAAGCTGCACCCTCAGCGCAGGGATGTCGAAGGGCAGAGGTGTGCCTGTCCCGGGCTTCTCTCCCTCAGGCTGCAGTGGGGTCGGAGGCCCCTGCCCGCCTCTGCCTTCCTTGACGGGGCCCGGCACAAGGCAGTGGACGAAGTGTAGCTGAGACCGCCTGATCAAGCTGGTCAGAGCATCCTAGGACCAAGAGGAGGGGGGGTAAAGGTCTGTTTCCTTGGGGTGAGACGGACAGGGACGCTCCCCAGATGGACATTCATTCAGCATAGCCTGGGCACCTCCGGGGGGTCCCTGTGTCCTGTACCGAGAACCTCCTATCTATGGCCTGCTTCACTCACGAAAAGAAGGGAACTTCATAACATCCCATTTGGCGGAGGGAAAAACTGAGGCTTAGAGAAGGCAAGCAAGAGGGCGCCAGGTCACACAGACCCCTGACTAGAACCCAGGACCTACTCCTGCAGGCCCTTTCTGCACAATGTGCTGGGAGGCTGTTTTCAAACCTGCCCTCCTGGGTCCCAGTTTCTGGTCCCCACCTGACCACCGACCAATTGAAGCACTTTCGTTGCTTATTGGATTAATGTGTCGAGGTCACGCATCTACACCGGGCGCGAGATCCTGCAGCCTTCCCCCGGGGAGAGCCTCGCGGTGAGAGCACACACCTTTGCGAGGCCAGAAGGGCTGCTCTGCCTGGGATATTTGTCACTCTGGCCGAGAGGGCCTTCGTGGTTCCCAGAGCTGCTCAAGCAGCCCCGAGGAGCCCCGGCTTGGAGAGATCACCCCCAGCCCCCCAGGGACGTGACTGGCGGGGGACGTTTCTTGGCTGCTCTGAGCGCCTCTGCCTCCTCTGTGGAGCACGGGGGACACCTGCCGCCCCTGCCCCCAGGCTTGCTGAGGAGGTTAGAGGGGACTCAGTGGACAGCTCGTCCTGGAGGAGAGCAGGGAGCGTGGCAGCGGAGGCCACGGCTCCACGGGGACAGGGCTTCCGCTCACCATCTGCAGCTTGATCTGCGAGCACAGGGCTTTCCTCTTGACGGCGGCGAAGCTGCTGGCAAACGCCTTCCTCACTGTCCGGTTCCTCTGCAGGGCCTGCTGGGAGGCGCCCTCCAGGCCAGCCACAGTCCAGGACACGGGGGGCAGCTTGGCCCGGGCCTGGAACAGGCTCCTCAGGTCCTCCCTGAAGGGTAGGAGGGGGAAGAGGGACTGACTGAGGGGCCCGTGGGGAACGGGCCCACCTCGCTTCTTGCCAATCCGTTTCCAGAACCGTCCCCTCAAATCACACATCCTGGCCGCTAAGCTTTCACCCACAGTTCCTCCTGCCAGACGAGCCTTTGCTTCATGGCAAACACCAGCTTCCTTCTCATGCCTCTCCTTCCCCTGGCCTGAGAGCAGTGAGAGCAGCAGGAGGGTCTACAGGACATTCTTGTCACTTATATACCTGCCGGGACCCCAGAGGGGCAGAGAGAGGGAGAGAATCCCAAGCAGGCTCCACACCATCGGCACAGCGCCCAATGCGGGGCTCAAACCCACGAACCTCGAGATCATGACCCGAGCAAAAATCAAGAGTCAGACACTTAACTGACTAACCCCCCTCCACCCCCCAGCATCTCTGGCTGGACTTAGCACAGTCATCTTGCTTCTCCCCAGAACAGGCCCAGCACATAGTAGGTGCTCACTATACAGTTCACGCAGGAATGAGGAACTCACGGGCTGAACGGGCAGTGTCTGGACCTGCAAGATCATATCGGCCTGAGGGCAAGCAGCGGACAGTGCCTCCCCTTGGCACTCCTGCAACACGCAGGTGCAGGGCCAGGGCTCCTGAAGCGTCTAGTCCGATAAACCTGAACTGTCCCGTCTTGTCGCTGGGGCCAGTAAGGACTCAGAAGGCTGGACAGACCCTGCTGTGCCTTCGGATGAGGCTGGAACCCAGAGGACGCCTCCTGCCACCTAGGTCCCCTTCGCCCCACCCCTTCCAGTGAAAGGACGCAGGCAATTCCCCTCACTCTCTGCAAGTCCAAGCTGCCCACCGGCCATAGCCCGGAAGCCACACCATCTCCCTCCCTCTATGTGTCAGCGGCATCCGAATGATTAAGGAAGTGTCTTATCCAAACGATCCAAAGGTGTTGCAAGTGGCTAAGTGCCTGGCAGGGCAGGAAGATTAACAATGGCTTCACTACCCTGGTGCTGAGATAAAAATCCAGCGGGGAGGCTGTAGGGACCCCTTCTCCGGGAAGCAGGGCCCTGGGGCATGTGGGCGCCGGGAGAGGGAGGCTGCGCCCGTGGCTCTGACACCCGTGTGTGGACTGTCCGGTCTCCGGGACTGGCAGACGTGACTTGCAGTGTTCAGCAGAGGCTGTGTCCTTGGGCAGGTCACGTCTGCTTTGGGCCGCAGCTGGAGATCCATATATATGTACATGGAACAAAATGTTTGAGCGAATCAGTGGGACCTGAGCGTGCTTGTCAGCAAAGAAGCCCCAGGAGAGATCAGGTGGCCCAGAAATTGGAACGTTAGACCAGCCGTGAATCTGGGGAATCTGGCCCTCTTGGGGGAAGAACCACACTGTAAAATAAAGCACTGTTTGCTCTCAAAAAGTACCAAGGCTTGGCTCTCAAAACACACAAGATGGGGGCGCCCGGGTGGCTCAGTCAGTTAGGCGTCCAGCTTCGGCTCAGGTCATGATCTCACAGTTTTGGGTTCAAGCCCCGTGTCGGGCTCTGCTGACAGCTCAGAGCCTGGAGCCTGCTTCAGATTCTGTGTCTCCCTCTCTCTCTGACCCTCCCCTGCTCACGCTATCTCTCTCTGTCTCTCAAAAATAAATAAAAGACATAAAAAAAATAATTAAAAAAAACCACACAGGATGTCCTAGGGCACCTTGCCCTCAAAGTTGCCATGTTTTTCACCCCCAGCGGGCCACGACCTTCCTGCCACAGTGTCCCTCCCTCACCAGCCATCGGGTCATCAAGCCTGGCCTCCCTCTTTGCTAACCCTCCACCTCCTGCCCTGTGGACTGCGGCCACGGGATGTTAGAGCGGGAGGCGGCACAGGGGCCACAGACGAGCGTCGAGGGCCCGCTGCAAACCAAGCGGCTTCATGAGCCATCCATGATGTCACCCCATCAAAGCCTCACGTCAAACACGTAAGCCCGGCCCTACTGTGCCACTTCTTGGAGTAGGAAACTGAGGCCCATGTCGTGCTGCTTAAAAGAGGCAAAAGCAGAATTTGAACATTTGCCTGACTCCAAATCTATGCAACATCCTCGGATCTTGCAGACTCGTCCAATAAACACTTTTTTTATGGAAGAAGAAATGAGACAAGCAAACAGACCCAAGGGAGAGACAGTGACTGCCCACGATCACCCAGATGGGGAGGCCAGGGCTAGGACTTGACTCCATGCTGTCCTCTGAAGCTCGCTGACCTTCCTTCTGCCCTTACCCCTCAACCTGATCTCCTTTCAGGACCTATGTGCCCTTGAACCTTCCCGCATACTGGGCTTTCCATTCAACTCAGGTATAACCTGCATAGAACGTCTACATGGACTGCATAGACCCAAGTGTATCCCAGCTCTGCCACTCTTCTGCTCTGTGATCACAGGAGGGCCATTCACTGACTGGGGCCTCAGTTTTCTCACCTGTGAAATGGGACTAAGGAGGCAGTGCTGTGGTACTTATCAACCGTTTATCCTGATGCCGGGTGCGCAGCGGGTGGTCAGCAAGTGTCTCCCTGCCCCCCACTCCCATGCCGCCAGCACCTCTCCGGTGCTCTCAGCTTCTCTCCTGTGTCCTAGCTCTGCCCCTGCGGGGTCAGAGCAGCGGGGCCAGGAGGACTGGCATGCGTATTTGCACGCAAGCACAGGGAAGCATTTTCCAGTAACTGCAGACCTCAAGCATCGCTTGCTGCCAGCATTTCTAAGCAGAGCCGTCAGGGAGTGCAGTGGGCTCTGTTTTGTTAACACCACAAAACGTTATCGCTTCAGTTTTATGACCCCCGAGGTCGAGGATGTTCATAAAATCATTTCTGTCGCAGCATCTCCCAGATACTTAATGAGAGGCAAAAGGCCAAAATAAGTAGTCTCAGCCTTTTTTGTTTGTTTGGCTTTCGTGCCGCCTCCCCCAGAAGCTGGCTTTTCTCTTGGGTAGACTCGCGCTGGCCCCAGGGACGCGCTGTCTCTGAAGGCTGGGGCTCCCAGACTGGCCCTCACCGCCTGGGTTGTGGCGACTGCACGGCCCCCGGGAGGAGGGAGCCGCAGGGCACCGAATGCCCCTGGCCGGGCTCACCTCTTTGACTGCTGCAGGAGCCGAGGGGCGTCCAGGGCCGAAAGGGTGGGCTTGGCTCTGCGCAGCCAGCCAGTGAGGTCGTAGCGCACCGGGTCCTGTCCCAGCTGGTGGAAAATCTCGAAATGGAGGGGCTGCTCACAGGACCGAAGGCCGGCGGTCCCTGAAAGCAGACAGAGCGCATGGGTGTCGGAGGCGCGGGCGGAGGACAACGCACTTCCTCCACGTGATTATGTTTCCAGGCAGAAGCTAACAGTGCTGGGCGTCAACATCCCTCCTGCTATGCATGTGTATGAAGGTATGTCTATGCATTATTTCCCTTTTTTTAATAAAAAAATTTTTTTAATGTTCATTTATTTTTGAGAGAGAACGAGAGAGATACAGAGAATGAGCAGGGGAGGGGCAGAGAGGGAGACACAGAATCGGAAGCAGGCTCCAGGCTCTGAGCTGTCAGCACAGAGCCCGACGTGGGGCTTGAACCCATGAACTGTGAGATCATGACATGAGCCGAAGTCGGACATTTAACCAACTGAGCCACCAGGGGCCCGACATAGCACCAATTCTTCCTTACTTTCTTCAACACAGGGCACCTGCTTTCCCCAGTGCATATAATCTTCATGATTTTTGCCTTCCCCATGAATCACCTGGGCTGTTGTTTTACTTACTATTTTCTTTAAAGCAGGTAAATCCATTTATAGTGAAGCTTTCTACGGCAGGTTTGGCATGCATGCTATATTTTCTTTTTGTTTATTTATTTTGAAAGAGAGAGAAGGGACAGAGACAGGGAGAGAGAATGGATCCCAAGCAGGCTCATACTGTCAGCACAAAGCCGGATGTGGGGCTTGAACTCATGAACCGTGAGAGCACGACCTGAGCCCCGAAACCAGGAGTCACAACACTCAACCGGCTGAGCCCCCTGGCACTCTATGCTGTATTTTCTAACACTCGTGGAAATAAATACATAGTTATTAAATATTTTCAACATCATTTTGAAGTGGCATCAACCAAATGAGTGTGCACAGCATAAACGTGGGAGACGCTGACCTGCCCCTGGGTCACAAGGGGCAGTGTGGGGGAGCCGGGGGGCGTGGAGCCTCGGGAGAAGGTGAGAAATCCTGACTCTAACTTTCACTGCCGTGTGGCAGGGACAAAGCCTCTTAAAGCTCTGACCCTCCGTCTCCACATAATGCAAATACACATCCCTCTAGGGGTGGCATCTTAAGGAGGTACTGTGCGTGGCACGTGTTAGCAGAGTGCCTGGCACATAGTAGTTGCTCAGTACGCCGTAGTGCGTGTGCCAGCCGCTTCCTGCGTTTGACTTGGTGCCGATGTCCTGGAACCACAAAGGACTCATCTCCAGATCCCTAACACTCAGCAGCACGTGCCGGGCGGACGCGAGGGGCATCCGGAAGGGCTTATGAATGAATGAATGAGTGAATGAATCCTAGTCGTGAATCACATCTCTCTAACTGCGGTGAGCTCTCGGGTTGAGGAACGGCCCCAGACCGCCAGTTACTATCAGGAGTGGTAGTAGTGTTTCAGTTCCTCTGTGTGTTCTGAATTCCTGTGCGTTCCCTTCCTCCTCCTGTCCTAGGGTCCTGAGTCCTTCCCTCAAAGGCTAACTCGCCACCTTCCTGCAGCAGTGAGCTGGGGACCAGGAAACCTGCGTTTCTGGAATTCCGTACACAATACACAGTCTGAGGGTCTGCACATGGCTTGTGCCTCCGCGTGTGGCTTCTTAAAGGTCCTTTGTGTTCAATACCCAGGGCTGACTGAGGTCACCATCAAGGGACACTTCTGATGAACTCAAGTATTTCTTCATCAGGTGCTTCCTGGGAGGCTGTCAGGCCGTGCAGTCCCTGTCCTCAAGGGGTCTCTTTCCAATGACAGCAAGGTGACAAAGTGCCCACCTGGCACTGCACAATGTCACAGGTGTCTGTTGGCGTGGCCACCTCCCTGGACAGGAAGCAGCCTGAGGGCAGGGACCATGTTCATCCACCACTGTGTCCAGCACGGAGCTGGGCTCTGAATGGCGACCCCACGAGCATTTAGGGAGGAGGCGGAACCAAAGCCAAGAGAGAAAGAAACGAGCCGGACACACTCCGTGCACAGTGTCCCTCCATCCCACTCTGGTCTGGGAAGTGAGCATCGCGGGGCTGGGTCTCTAGAAGGTGACCCTGAGGTCCAGAGATGAGACAAGAGCTTAGCCAAGGTCTCGTAGCCTATGTGGGCAGAGCCGGGAGGAGGACTCAGGTCTGCCGGCCCAGGGCCTGCATTCGTCCCCGCGGTGGATGGGCACGTGGAGGGATCACAGCCCCGGGAAGCCACTCCCGGGCTCCCGGGGGGGCAGCTCGCTCCCCTTACATTCCCCCGTCTTCAGGGGCGATTTCAGCCACAGCTGTGCTCATCCACACACTGCACAGACAGCTCTCGCTTTCAGGAGCCCCAAGGAAATGGCTCTGAGACAGAGCCTGACCCAGTATCCCTCCCCCGTGTCTCTCCCAGAAGCCGGAGCCCCCAGACCGGGTGGGGGAATTCTCGGGCCCCTCTGACCCCGGCAGCCTTCCTCTACGTCTGCACTGCGGATGCCCGTCACCTGACTGCTGGCATGGGCTCCCTGGGGGCTGCCCACGCCCCACCGGCACTCACCTTCTCTGAGAAGTAACAACAAGCCCTGGGTTCACGCGAAAGGCCTGCGTGTTCTGCCTGGTTGAACATTCTCGTTAACTCAGAGCTCATCAGAGAGCTCCAGAGACAAAAGATTTTTTTATTTGTCACCAAAATATCTGAATTAATGGGTTGATTTCCACTGGGCCAGGACTGTACCTTGGTCTCCCCCGGGGAACTGACAAGCGTCAGGGCACCTGCTGGGGGTGTCTGTGACTGGCAAGTCAGGCCTCACGGGAGAAGGAGGAGCAGGGCGCCACCGATCTCCGCCGACCCCCTCCTGCCCCAGCCACGCCCTGCAGGACACCTTCTTCTGACCCCACTCTGGTGTCATTTGCCTAACCCTCAGGATCCAGAAAACATTCCATTCCAGAAATCTATTTCATTCGACTGGATCATTGGGTTTTCACGTATTTATTCTGTATCAAGGATTCACTGTAGTCTTCTACAGGCCAGTGTCATTCCCGGCGCCACAGGCAGAGATGACCAGCCAGCTCCTGCCCTCTCAAGCTTGATGCATGACATCAGGCATGAGGGCTGCAGGAGAGAAGGGAAATGCAGAAGAAAAGGCAGAGGAAACTGCCAGTGCAAAGGCCCTGAGGCGGGAGCGTGCTTGGTGCGTTTGAGGAGCAGCCGAGGCTGGAACGGTGACTGGAACAGAGCCAGGAGGAGAGGGGGAGGGAAAATGGCAGATGTCCACAGAGGGCTTGCTGGATTCCGGGCACAGGGGACAGAGCAGAGAACAAGACAGAGGCACGCCCTGCACCCTTGACGATCGTCCAAGGTAGTCAGGGGATGGAGGAGAAGCAAGCAAAGAAGCAAACATTCCAGAGCCTGGAGAGGCCCCTGAAGGAAGTAACGAGGGGGTCAGGATGGGTCACAGGGGCTGCAGACGGGACAGCTTCACACAGGGGTTCAGAAGGTCTCTGAGAGCAGAGGGCACAAAGGTGAGGGAGGAAGATACAGAAATGCCCCACACACATTAGCTCGTGCGTCCTCACACGGGCACCTGAGGGAGGTGTTAACCATTATTACCCTTTCACGGGTGGGGGAGGGGACTTCCCAGAAGTCACACACATTGCAGTTTAGCGGCAGAGTCAGGATCATTCCCAAATCTATGGGCTCCAAAACCTGGGTGAGCTTTCAAGAGCTGTGCCTCCCCGGCTTCCTGTGGATCCGAGCCAAGGTCTCCCTCTACCCCACAAAACCACCCCCAAGGCCTGGGGTCGTGCCCTGAACACAGAGGCCACGCTTGGAGCCTGAACACGGGAGGTGGGTCTGCTTGGCCTTTGGAGGGAGGACTCCCAGGCTTAGCCCCCCTGTGCTCTTGGGCCTCCAGCAGGCCTCCCGGACCACGCCGGGGTGGGGCGAAGTACAACCCACAGGCCGAGGCTCCGCGAAGAGCCGCTCCCTCCACCCCTCCACCCTCCAGCTGGCCGAGACGCAGTGTGCTCAGAGAGCACAGGTGACCTGGGACAACAGAGGGGATGGCTGCCTGGAGCCAGGCAAGCCCAGGACCCTGCAGGCCGAGGCCAGTCCTGGGTTGCCTCATTCCTGGCCTGGCCCTCATGCTTTTGCTTTCCTGGGCCCCTTCTGCTATTAATATATATATACATATATATAATTAAAAATTATATTTCATGGCTGTGTTGGTCCAAAGGCAAACAGTATTAACAATATATAAGCATACTGAATCAGCTGCTATGGCTGCCATAGGAAAGTACCGTCGCTGGGGGGTTCAACAACAGACATATTTTTCTCAAAGTCCTGGAGCTGGAAGTCCAAGGTCAAGGTGTGGGCAAGGCTGGTTTCCCCTTGAGGCCTCTCTCCTGGGCCTGTAGCTGGTGATCTTTGCTCTGTGCACATCCTAGTTTCTTCTGCTAAGGCCACCAGTCATATGTAATTAGGACCCGCTGTAATGACCCCAGCTAACCTTAATGACCATTTTTTAAAACCTTCTCTAAATACAGCAACCACAGCACACTCGGAACTCTCGGAGGCTAGCACATCAGCACATGAACCTGAGGTGGGATATGAATCCGCTCATAACATACGCATGTGGCTTAGTCGGTTGAGCATCCGACTTCGGCTCAGGTCATGATCTCACGGTTTGTGGGTTCGAGCCCCACATCGGGCTCTGTACCGACAGCTCAGAGCCTGGAGCCTGCTTCGGATTCTGGGTCTCCCTCTCTCTCTGCCCCTCCCCTGCTTGTGCTCTGTTTCCCTCTGTCTCTCAAAAATAAATACACATTAAAATTGTTTTAAACATACATATACGTGTATAACATATTTTTTAATGTTTATGTTTAAGAGAGAGAATGGGGGAGGGGTAGAGAGAGAAGGAAACATGGGATTCGAAGCAGGCTCTGTGCTGAGAGATGATAGTCAGATGAGATCGTGACCTGAGCCAAAGTCAGGCGCTTAACCGACTGAGCCACCCAGGCACCCCATGTATACACCATATTTTGACCTACAAGTTCAGTCTTCCCTCTGTCCTCCGGGACTAATTTGGATACTGGTGCTCTGAGCCTGGGCCACGAAGGACTCCTGGAGCCATCGGAGAGCTGCCCAGTAAACCCTGTCCTGATGTGAACACAGGAATGCTCCGAGGAGTCCGGGACGGAGGCCCAGCGAGTCCCCGTGGGGCAGGCTCTGGCCGTCGCCAGCCCAGCGGACAGCAGCAATGAGAGCTGCCCTTCATCTTTCCCCACGTCTTCTCCCAATTTCCTGTCAACTACTCCAGATGGGCGTTCACCCCAAACATTCCATCGAAATGGCACCGGTCTCAATGGCTAGTGACCTCCATGTGGCCAACATTCCTCAGCCACACCTGCCCTGACCTCTCAGATGACGTCAGTACCCCCCTCCTCCTGTGGGTCTGGAGCGCCTCATTCTCCCGGCTTCCTTCCCACCTCCACGGCCGCCCCTTTGACATTGGCGTGTCCTGGGCCATCCTCTCCCCCGCCTGGATTCCCTTCATACTCTCAACCAGAACCGTGGCCCTCAGTCTTCTCACACATTTACTCGTTTTGTCATCCATCTCCTTGGCTGGACTGTCAGCCCCACAGCAGCGGAGGTATTTGTCTTGTTCAGGGATGTGTCCCCCGGCTTCGGACAGTGGCTGGGACATCTGAGGTGCTCCATAAATATTGTTGAACGAATGAGCCCTGGTCCGGCCCGCCATGCCAGCGGGGACCTGTAAGAGCTCAGAGCAGATCCGCCTTCGTAAAAGCCTGAGGGCATCCAGGCAGAGGAGGAGGGCGTCAGAGAGCTTTTGGTCCGGACAGAGATCATTTTGCATCTGCCTTCTGACACTCACGCCCTGGGCGATCCTAGGCATCTCTATAACATCTGTCTGGAGCTGAGAGTCCTCATCTTGGAGGGTAAGAATCCCAACCACCAGGGAGGTGACAGATTTCTGCAGCCCCCGAGAAGACGGGAGTAACTTTCTTCATCACCCTCAAAGGCCCAGTCCGTGTAGATCAGTGCTTGTGACACTCAGCCGCCCATCACAAAGCTGCTACGGCTGTCACTCTGTCATTGTAGCAGCAGTTCTGGCGAGAGGAGGACAGGGGTGACCCCCATGCTCACTGTGCAGACGGTCCACCTGGGGCTATTCGACGTTGGCTCAGAGCCGCGGCTGAAGCAGGCACAGCCGAACTAGAACCTGGGGCTGCATGAAGCCAAAGCCCGGGACCTCCAACCGTGGTTCTGAGTGTCTCCACCTCTCCTCTCCACTCTCCCTCCCCCCAACCCAGCCCATCAACACACGCTGTGTTTCTGCCTGCTAGATACCTCCAGAGTCTGCCCACCTCCTCTCTCACCTCCTGGTCAACCTCCATGAACTTTCCAGAACATGAATCTGACCTTACCTCCTGCTTCCTGGAATCCTTCATGGCTTCTCATCACTCTAGGGTTGAGACTAAATTTTTTTTTTTTGGCGGGGCCTGCAAGGACCTCTGGCACTCTGAGCCCCAGTGGAATCCCCAACCTCGTCCTGCACGTCCTGGATCCCGGAGGAAGTAGGTCCACCTGAGGCACACCGTCAAGCGGGTCTGTCTTCATAAGCTCCCCAAACAGATGATGTGCTTATCTGTTGGCCTGCCCACAGTCTCTCCCCACGTCTCCCCGTGAGGACACGGGCCACACCAGGCTGGCTCCTTCCCAGGACTTCCCGCTGTAGCACGGTGCCCAGAACAAGGTAGCCACTCCATGTATTTCTTGACTACGTGAAAACACATAAATGAATCAAAGCGCACACAAGTATGTGCAGACATCTGTGCTTGGACCCTCACCCTGCCCTGCCTCATGCGGGCCTTGTCAGGACTTTTCCTGCAGCAGACAAGGACAGGTCCCAGCTCCCAGGCTCCCTTCTCCCTTCATCTGTTACCCTCCCTCCCTTACCTTCAGCCCCAGCCCCTTTCTTCTCAAAGGCCGCACAGAGACGCTCCAGCACCGTGCCGTCACTGGAGCCTTCTACCCGGACCTCTTCATCCAAGAGCCAGAAAAGGCCCCTGGGCTCCTCCGCACCTCCGGCAGCTGGCAAGCGGACCTGGTGGAAAACCGGGATCACTGAAGAGCCTGATCCCCTGTGGAGGCCGGTCCTAGGCTTCTCTTCCTGCCTGCAGGAGTCGGGGGGGTTTGGCCCCAGGCATCAGGACTCAGCCACGCTGGCCTGAGCCATGCTCCCCCCGACCCCCTGGAATCTCAAAACTTAACAAGTGCTCAGTTTCAGGAGGTCCCATCTGGCCTCTATCCTCACTTCCTGTGTGACCTTGGGTAACTCACTGCACCACTCTGAGCCTCATTTTCTTTTATGGAAAATGGAGACTGACAATACCTTCCCCAGAGGGCTGCAGTGAGGAATTAACAAGGGAGAGGGCCCTGTAAATTACGCATTCTGGACACATGTGGGCGGCAGTGTGTGTTTGTGCATGGCCACACATCAAGGGATTAATCCCTTCCATAGGACTTTCTCTTAGAAATCTGTGATTTTTTAAACTAAAAATTTAAGAGGGGGAGGGAAATGCCCAGAGAATGTTCTAGAGGAGAAGGTGAACTTGGCTTAATAGCACAGGCATGGAATTTTAAACCGGGTGGCGAGCTTTGGAACGGGCCTAGGTAACTGGAGTTTTGTTCCCGGGAAACAGAAAGAGACCTGGAGAGTCTAAGCTGCTTATCCGAGGGCCCGCAGTGAGTCAACACTACCAAAAATGGCCCCAAGTGTTTCTGGTGGAAATGTGATGCCCGCACGGGGACCAGTCTTCCCTGGTGACTGGGTCTTTGGGGCTCCTGGGACAGGAGCATGTCAGCACTGAAGCCAGCGAACCGGGGCAGTGGGGCACCCTACTGGGAAACGCTGGCCCGCCCCACTCGGAGGGCCAGAGAGAAGGGACACATCAGGGGCACGTGGAGTAGCACAGGGGCAGAACCGGAGCGGGACCCCCGCTATCCTGCGCCTTCACCTTGCCTTTCTTCATGGGGCTGGAGTTGACAGCCCACCCATCCTCAGAAGGTAGCTACTGCCAGCCGCTGCCCCGCATCCAGGGAACCCCACGGCCCCTCCCTCCTCACACTGCCTAGGTTGTCCCTTTGGGCCTGCCTCTTCAAGGTCAGGAAGCATGACAGCGAGGGGTAACCAGCCAAGATGTACCAACAGGAAGCACGGACAGGCAAGGGTGGCAGGGCTCACGGACGAGGCAGCTCTGCAGGGGCAGGTGCAGGGCGCTGTGAGCCAAGAGGAGGCTTGGAACCACCCCGGGCCAGCGGGAGACAAAGGCTGAGAAGGGCAGCAGCCGGTGGTATCACCCAGCAGGAGAAACATGGGACCCCCGGGCCACCGGGTGTGCACCCAGCACCCTGCCAGCCATTTTATGTGCCAGATTGCATCGACATTCCCCACCCGCCCCACAGAGACTATCGCTCCCATTTTGGAGATGAGAAAACCGAGGCCCAGAGAGGGGTGGGATGTGGTCAAGGTCACTGGGATCGGAGCCGAACCTGGTAAGTTGAGTGAAATGGCCCAGGGCAGTTCTGAGAGGGGACTGAGCAGAGGTAGGCAGGTCTGCGGTCAGCCAAGCAGGTTCTTGGGACGGAGAAAGCAAGGCAAAGACTCAGGCGTCCCCAAACCGAAGCCCATTCATGGCTGGACACACCACGCCGCCATTCTCCATCCCCCAGGGGCCCCTATTCTTCCTGGGTCTGCTGGACATAGCACCCGCGTCTGAGCACCTGACAGTTCCAGACGAGCGTCCGCTGGGCACGGGCCCTGAGCACCCCTGGCTGAGCACAGGCACCCAGGTGTATGCACCTCCTGGGACACTGACCCAGACATCAAGTAGAAAGCTGGCCCTCAACCTGAGGGGACTTGAAGCTTCGGTGCCCCAGGGCCACACCCTCCAACCAGTCTGGGAGGGGGTCACCAATCCCTGGGCGATTGCAGGCACAGACAGCATTGAGAACCAGTGGCTTAAAGACTCGAATCATCTAGTATTTCAGTTAAAATCTTTGTGGCGTCTCAGAGCCTCAGTTTGTGGGGCCCGAGTTACCTGGGAAGGATTCTGGTCCGCAACGGCCACCGTGGTCCCTGGGGAAGCCTCCGGGAGGTCAAAGGGCACAGGAATACCTTCCTGCAAAGTCACAGAAGTTCAACATTAGTTCCCTCTGTGAGCCGAACGGGGTGAGAAACTTACAGAGGAGAAAAAAGTGAGAGCTTTTGTCTTCCCTTAACTTTCTTCTTATTCTCATTTTTAACATAGTTTTTTGAAGTAACATCTACACCCAACGTGGGGCTTGAATTCACGACCCCGAGGTCAAGAGTCGCCTGCTCCGCCGACTGGGCCAGCCAGGCACCTCCCTGTCATCGTTTTTTTAATTGTGGTAAAACACACACGGCATAAAATCTCCCTTTTAAGTGCAGAGCCAGAGGCACTAAGTACCTCCCATGTTGTGTAACCGTCACGACCCCCCTCCTCTGTCGTCTTGCAAACAGAAACTCTGTCCCCAAATGACAGACTCCCTGCCCCTCTGCCTCCAGCCCCTGGCAGCCACCATTCCACTTTCTGTCTCTAGGAGTTTGACTTGGGTCCGCCGCACGAGTGGAGTCGCACAGGATCTGTCCTTGGGCGACCGGCCTGTCTTGCACTCAGTGCAATGTCCCCAGGCTTCATCCATTCGCAGTGGGTCAGAACTTCCTTCCTTTCTATGGCTGAACAATAGCCTCTTGCGTGGACACTTGTTTACACGCGAATCCGTGTCCACACGGATGGACACTTGGGCTGCTTCTAACTTTTAGCCATTGTGAATAACCCTGCTGTGCACGCGGGTGCAAATATCTCTTCAAGATCTTGCTTTCAATTCTTTGGGCGCAGATACCCAGAGGGGGAGTTGCTGGGGTCACATGGTAATTCTAATTTTTTAAAAAAATTTTTCAGAACACCGGCGTCTTGTGTTCCACAGCGGCTGTACCATTTTAGATTCCCCCCCACACCACACAGCGTTCCCATTTCTCCACATCCTCACCAGCATTTGCTGTTTTCTGGTTTTTGTTTTTGGTTTTTTCGATAATAACCATACTACTGGGTATGAAGTGATATCTCCACATTTTGCTTTGCATTTCCCTAAATTTCATGGACTCAGTGACCATTCTTATCTCTTTCTTGGAAAAGCATACCTTCAAATCCTTTGCCCTTTTTCAAGCAGGTCATCTGTATGTGTCTATCCACACCCCTCAGCCTTTGTAGGAGCAAAAGGGTTGTAGACTGACATTCCAATAACCCCCCGACATTGTTCATCTTGCTGGACTGTCAGCAGCCGTGGTGAGAGCTCTATCAGGGGCCAGTCATTCAATCCAAACTTTCCTAGAGTTTACTGAGTAGCTTAGTTGGCATGGGGCTAACACTGGGTGCCCGAGGGAGCAAGCGCAAACTACGGTTAGTGACCGTCGGCGTACAGAAGTCACCAGAAATGTCCGGGCAAGCCTGTTGCACCAGGATGTCCCTCACAGTGTTGTTTACAACAGCTTAATCGTGGAAGTCAGCAAGATATGCGAAGGAGGCTTGAGCCAGAATGGGACGTAGCCTCTGAACTGCACGATGACTAAAAGCTGTAACCGGAGGGAAGGCACGCGAATAGCGCGGCGCGGGGTAGAAGACAGCAGACAGCGACATCGTGTGTAGGGAAGGATCGGAAGTCTGCAGAGAAGACGATGCGATGGAAAATAAGTGGCATAAAATACAGACAGCAGCCACAGGGGCTGCCTGTGGCTGGCGAGCTAAAGGAAATTAGGTTCTCTGCTTATAGATACTTCTTTGCACTTTCCGGTTTTTAATAAAGAACCGTATTGCTTTGATCATCAGAAATAACTGGGGATATTGTGGGTGCTGCTACCGTGTACTGAATACCGAGTACAAACCGGACGTTTTCTGGCCTACTTCCTTAGACACTGAAAGAAGCCCCTTTAGGCGGTGTGGTAAAAGTGATTTTAAACATAGCCCCCGTTCTCTCCCCTTCTGTGCATCTCACTCTTGCAGTTTTCTGCCGTCAAGAAGGGGAAACTATCTCCCCGCCCCTTGGGTCAGGGTTCAGCCCCAGACCTGCTCTGACCAGCTGAATGCACAAGTGACATGGTCAGTTCCAAGTTGAGGAGTCAAGGGGCCCAGCGCACTCCTACACATCTCTTGGAACCCTGCCCAGCGCCGTGAGAGCAGCCTGGGCTAGCCTGCTGGAGGCTTGGACGTCCCGTTCCTGACGCACAGAGGAGTGATCGCAGCCAAGGCCTGCCTGGATCAGCTCATGGGCATCTGCCCCCAGACCCAGGAGCCCACTCGGCCACGGCCAGAGAACTGCCCAGGCAACTCAGATACTTGTCAGCAGTTACAACAGGTAATTTTTAAAGCCACTAGATTCTGGGGGTACTTTACTATTAGCATTATTGTGGCACTTGATCATTGATACAGGAATATTGCTATTGCTATCTTACATGGGATGGAACCAAGGATCAGAGAGGGTGAGTGACTTCCCTAAGGCCACGGAGCTAGTAAGTCAGAGAGTTAAAGTCAGATGCCAGGGCTTATCATAATGTCACATGCTTGAGATTAATCCTTGCTGACGCTTTCATGTTCATTGCTGTACAGACTCCAACCAAAGAAAACCCCATAATTTCAATACCCATTATCCTGTTGATAAGCAAGATGGTCATTTCTGACAATTTACCACTAGCACTTGCTGGAGTCAATGCAGTCCCCCCTGGGGAGGAAGGAGGGACTAGACATAGGGCAACTGGGTGTTGGTGATGTTGCATTTTCCCTTGGGTGGTGGGTGTGTGAGTGTGTTCATTGGGGTAAATTCATTGAGCGATATGTGTTTTCTGGGTAAATGTTATATTTCAATGTAAACTTTTTTTAAAACAAGAAGGGAAGGGGTGGTGAGGAACGTGTCTGTATGTGTTTCCTGGCTCATGTCCCTGGTGTCTTGAGGGTAGCCCCTGGGAGGGAAGTGTGTCTTGGGCTTTGTGACATATCACTACGTTAGGATCCAAAAAGCTGTGCGTCTCCTTACATCCAATGTTCTCACCCACCTGCCGGGCACAAAGAGCTTTTCGTGGGGAAGATGCAAAGAGGAACAGGTCATGCCAATGAAGGGGAACCTGAAGGGGGAGCAAGGCCTGGGGAGCCCCGAGTCCCCCGGTGTCTGTGGACTGGAGGGCATGGGGGGCATGCATGGAGACAGGGAGCCGCAGAGGGCCCAGGGAGCTGGAGTCTGGAGTCAGGGCTGTGTTCGGTGGCAGGCCAGATGGGATGAGACCAAGGGTTACCGGGACTGACCGCTGCCCCCAGCCCCGCTGGCCTCGCCCCGCCGCTGAGCCAGCCGCACCTGCCGGTACCGCTCCAGCGCCGAGACGAAGGTCCGCTGGTAGAAAAGCAGCTGCAGGCGCTCGTGGGCGTAATTGCGGCACAGCTCCTCGAAGGTGGCGGCCCGGTCCTTGCACTGGTGTCGCGGGTTCTGAAAGCCCGGAGAGTCCACCACCATGATAGAGGCCATGGAGAGGTGGCAGGAAGAGAAAGACCTGGGGAGAGAGGAGAGAGGCGTCCGAGGTCACATGGACTGTTGGAGCCCTGCTGGTCCGCGTCTCCCTCTCCTCCATCACAGACGTGGGGAAACTGAGGCGGCGTGCTGGGCGGATTTGGGGATCCGGCCAATCTGGGGCCAAAACGAGGCTCACCATTCATCCCAGGCTGTGGGACCTGGAGCAGGTTAATTAACCTCTCTGTGCTAAGGTTTCCCCAACTCTTAAATGATGCCAAGGATGAGTAAGATGATCCCAGGGCATGCGGTAAGGATCAAGGGAGTCAGGGCGCCTGGGAGATCAGTTGGTTAAGTGGCTGACACTTGATTTCGGCTCAGGTCATGGTCACAGTTCGTGTGTTCAAGTCCCACATCAGGCTTGCTGCTGTCCTCACAGAGCCTGCTTCAGATCCTCTCTCTCTCTCTTTCTCTTTCTCTTTCTGTCCTTCCTCTACTCTGCACTCATTTGCTCACTCTCTGTCTCAAAAAGAAATTCAGGTTTGTTTTTTTTTTTCTAAAAGTGTTTCTAAACAGTCCTTCCAAGCCCTCCCCTCCTTGGATCTGTTTGATGAATCAAAATGCAGGAGTGGAGAGACATTAGAGCCAGGCACACGTGGACTCCAAACTTCCCTCTACAGCAGTGAGGCTGTGTGTCTTGGACTGCCGCCCGACCTCTCTGGGCCTCAGCCGTGAAACGGTCAGTGATGGGCACAAGTCAGAGAAGCTTGTGGGGAGGGTGGATGGGATAAGGCATCCAGCCTCTGAGCGCCCAGTAAAGGTTACTAGCTATTACTTATTAGGATTAGGATTAGGATCACATTCAGCCCTATCTATACTTGGAAGGGCACTGCTCTAGGTTTCCCATCTACACGACGGCCCCAGTGCCATCGGCCACCACACAGACGTGTGTGAAGACTGCCAGCCGATGCTCAGAAAGCCGGGTGCCTTGGAGGTGCTCCAGGTGGTGGGGGCGTGGGCTCTAGAGGAAGCGGCTGCCCTCCATGGGCTGAGACAGCTTTTCAGCCAGCAGCTTGTTCCCACCCCAGCTACTCCTTCCTCTACAGCGTGCACGACCCCCTTGGTTTCCAGACCATGCATCTGCGGCTCAGGCGGTAACTGATCCAGCAGCGAGAGAGTAAGCGGATTCCGCGTCCACGCATCATTGGAGAACCCCGGCCGCTCTGCGGCACACCAGCCTCATCCCCCCACCTCCCCCGAAGGATGTCCGAAGCCTAATGATGCCTCCTGCGCTCTGGGGGGCGAGAGGGAAGCCCTTCTCTGGGTTCTGGAAAGGTCCCCCTGGAAGTGCTGGATTCCCAAGGGCCAGCTCAGAACGCCACTTCCAGCAGGAGAAACCGGCTGCTGGTGCCTGCGGCCCGGCAGACACCGTCCAGAGTCACATCGCGTCATCGCGCTGCTTGCACCCCCTCCTCAGCAGGAGATTTAAAAAGGAAATGGATGAAAGCAGTGTGGTGGGCCTCTGTCACCCCATCCTTAAAATGGGCTGATGTGCATATTAAACGACATAAGGCAAGGGCGCCTGGGTGGCTCAGTCGGTTAAGCGTCCAACTCTTGGTTTCGGCTCAGGTTGTGACCTCACCATTCGTGAGTTCGAGTCCCGTGTTGGAGTTCCTGCTGACAGTATAGAGCCTGCCTGGGTTTCTGTCTCTCTCTCCCTCTCTTCCCCTCCCCTGCTTGCTCTCTCTGTCTCTCTCTCTCTCTCTCTCTCAAAATAAATAAATTTTAAAACTTAAAAATAATATTTTAAGTGATATGAGGCGAGTGAACCAATTAGCCAGGTCCTTGTCTTGACTTAGCAGGTCCCTCCAGATTCTTAGCCTTTATCACTGGTCTTCTGATCACCATTTAGAAGAATTGCTTAAATACATTATTTCTATTAATCCTCACAATGACCCTGGGAGACAGAGCTATTTTTGCAGGTGCAGAAGAGGAGGTCGGAGAGGTGAGCTGAGACGCCGTGGGTGGCCCAGGTGCAATGCACCACCCAGCTCGGAAGCTCACTCTTCCCTTGCTAAAACAAGACAAAAACAAAAACCAAAACAAACATCAAACAAACAAACCCCTCTCTGCTGAAGTGCCCCACGCTTGGGCTCATCTCTGTGCTTGCGAAGAGGCCGCCCTTACCTGTTGATGAGTGAGACCACGGCCGCAAAGAGCTCCTGGTAGAGGCCAGAGGCCATCCCCTCCACGCACTCCACGCCTGTCATCTTGAACCCTGGCAGGGAAGAGAGGGAACGGTGGGCACCCCTGGTCAGGACCCCTCTCCACAGGCATCACTGCTGGCCTTCGAGAACCCCGACTCCACTCACATACAGCCCCCCACTGCTGGAACTGCCCACGCTCTTAGAACTGAGCTCAAGTGTCTTATGATAACCTGCCTCACGTCTTCTCCAACGAGCGCTCCTTCTCATCCCTCGGGATCAACCCAACGTCACCCCCAGGGCAGCCTGCCTTGACCAACCTTCTGTGAAGCCAATTTCCAGGTCGACCTTGCATCTTTTTCTTTAATTAGATTTTTATTGAGCTATGGCTGACCTGCAAAGAGCTGTACCTATTTAATGTAGTCAACCTGATGAGCTTCAAGATAACTATACATCACCATAATTAATATCAAAACATAACGGTCAACTCTGAGTCTCCTCCCTCCTTCTTTGTGTGTACGTGTGTGATAAGAATATTTAACATACAATCTACCCTCTCAAAAGAATTGTCAGTACACAATACAGGGTCGGTAACCAGACTCAATGATGCACCGTGGATGTGGCCATCTGCCAGCCACTGTGTTCGTCCATTTATTCATCTGGGCTCTAGGCTTTCTTCGTCCTGCACAAATAAAGCTATATACCCTTCGCTCATCCTCTCCCATTTCCCCTTCCCCCAGTCCTGGGTAACCCCCACTCTACTCTCTGCTTCTATGAGTGTGACTCTGTTAAATTCCACATACAAGTGGGAATGTGAAGTGTATCATCCAGCTGTAAAAAAGGAAATCCAGCCATTTACTACAACACAGATGAATCCAGGGGACATTATGCATGAAATAGGCCAGACGCAGAAGGACAAAGGGACCCTGCTCTTACAGCACTGAGCTCAGGACATCTTTACTTGCACTGTTATTTTACTAACAGCTTCCCCTCCACCCTGCCCAGTGCCAGGCTGGGAGTGGCCCTGAGGACGGGGACCGTCTCTGGGTGTCTTGGCTCCCAGATCCACAGTGCCGGACACATCGTGGGCACTCAGTAAATTTTTGTTGTTCCCTCTTTCCCGAGAAAACTTTGGCAATCCCCTGTCAGAGGCCATAAAATGTTCGTACACTTGGACTTAATAATTTCACTCTCGGGCTTTTTATCCTAATGAAATGTTCAGAGAAACAAAGATCTCTGGGTACATGTGTTCTCCTGATTGTTGAATATGTTGAGCAAAAATCGCTTTTTTGAAACAACTTGGATATCCAACAATAGCAAATGGGGTTGGATAATTTGTAGTCCATGCAAAGGAGGGCTTGAGGTCAGGCAGAGATGAATATGGAGAGAGATGGAAAAGTGCCTACCTGTGATCTTAGGAGGAACAAAAAGGCTTAGCAAACTACTAATATAGTCACGGTCTCGATTTTGTTTAAACGTGCACACACACACATCCCTTTAAAATAGCTAGCCTTGATTAGCGTGCATTTAACAAAGCGGAGTGAAAATTTGCAAGGCAGGGGGCTCAGATCCTAAGTCCTACCCTTCATGTTTTGGTTCCATCTCCAGAATCAGAGACATGATTTTCAAATCTGTGCTGTGCCTGGAGATACAATTCTGTTTGTACATTCCAGGCAGCCCCACTGCAGCCCAAAGCACTTCCCAGCCTTCCCATAGTCCCACCCCCAACCTGGGCTGTTGCTAAGCAACCCACAGCCTCTTCCTATCTCTCCAAAGCCTGCTGGTCCCCTGTATTCCTCGCATCTACCCTTGATACCTTGGCCTGAGATGTAGTTAGCGTTCATGTTGGAATGTGTGTGCACATATGCTCACATGCCTGTGCACATTGGTGTGCTTCCTGGTGTCTGTGTGTGTGCCAAATGTCTGTGCACCTGTGTATGTGTGTGTGCATGTGGATTGTGAGTCTATGGACATGGGGTGTGTGTGTGCATGTGCACATGTGTGACTGTGGGGTGCATGGGTGTTTCAGAGAAGAGGAGGAGTGACCATAAACAGATTACAGCTCACACCTGAACCTAGAAGCAGACAAAAGGCTAGTGGCATCCAGATGACGGTAGCCATCAAATGGAAGTCTTTAGGAGTACAGCAACTCCAAGGATCTAAGGGGTCTCTAAGAGCTGAGCCCCCAAACCCAAGTTCCAAACAGTGCTACCCCCTGATGCCGACTCTGTGGTCTCTGGGACAGCCACTCTTAGTTCTCAGAGACCCTGGGGTTCCAGGAGCTCCCTTTGTCCTCACGTTCTTCAGCCAAGGCATCTGGCTGGTGGAGGCTGCAGATCTGGGACCCAGCGAGTCACACGCCAGCAGGTGCCACACAAAACCCTTCTCTTCCCCCCTCCCCCACACCAGTCTGAGGCAGCTCATCTTCTCCACCAGTCAGACCAGAATCCTAGAAACCACCCAATCCCTTGTTTTCTCCACTATATTATCATCTCTACTTGTAAAAAAGTAGGCCTTGAACATGTCCATCACTGTTTCCCTTTGTGCAACCACAATCATCGCACCAAGTGACCGTGTAAGTTCCTGGGTGGCCTCCTTCTCCCACCCATTCCCCTGTCTTCCCCCCTGGCCAAGTCTGTGCCCCTCCATGGTTTCTCATGAGTCTGAGCATAAAAAAAAAAAAGAGTCTAATATGACTGACCACTCCCCACCTCAGCTCTCCAGCCTCATCTACTCTCCTCCCAGCCCCTTTCCCATCCCGGCCTTGTTTCGGTTCCTCAAACTGGAAGGCTAGGCTTCCCCCAACAGGTAGGGGCCTGACAAACATAACAGCCTATGGAAAAGTGTTGGTCCCTTGGCGGGGCTCACAGCACCCCTCTCCACAGCACAGGGCACCCTGCTGGCTGTCAGCAGGGCCTTCAGGACCCTGGACAGAGCTCCATGGCCAGAAGCACCTTGCAGGTAGGAACCAGATCCACTTCCGCCCACAAGGGCTTCCCTTCCACCTAGGAGACTTGCATCTAGTGTGTCCTGATGAGCAGTGAAAGTGTGCAGGAGTGTCCCCAGAGGCTGGCCCACCCACAGAGGTAGCAGTGCGGCACCTGAGCTGGTCGTCTCGCTCTCCAGGCCCCGTCGGCTCGGCCCAGATGTCACTTGCTCGATGATCTGTCGCAAGTGGTGCTTAAAGGTGGCCGTGTTCAGCTCCTCATACTCGCAGCCCAGGGCCTCGGCCGCGTGGTTTGCAGACTCGAACCGCATGAATTGCTTCCGGCCCACTGCAAGAGGGACAGAGCAGAAGCATGGTGGTGAACTCCTGGGCATGGAGTGTGTGGGCTCCCGAATGGGCCTCGGGATCTCACCACCTAATCCCCTCTCCTACTATGTGACAGGCACTGTGTCCACCACTGAGAAATCAATGACAGGCAAGATGGACAAGGTGCCTGTCCTTATGGAGCCTACAATCTATTTACAGAGTAAGACAATAAACAAAGAAACAAATAGATAACAAGATAACTTCAGGTGATAGAGTTATAAAGTGGTTCCCTTTTAAGGAGAAAATAGAGCCAAGAGATGAGATCAAGAGAAACTAAGAGCTTCCCTGTGGGTCCGTAGTGGTCTGAGGATGTGATATCTGAGCTGAATTATAAAAGGTGAGAAGAAGCTGGCTTCTGAAAGAACCAGGAAAGAGCCTTAGAGAGGGAAGGAAGTGACTGTGCAAAGGTCCTGAGGCAGAAACAATCATAGTGTATTAGAGAAATGCCAAGAAAGCCAGGTGGCTGGAAGGCAAGGGGGGAGGGAGGAGGAGAAGCCAAACGAGGTTGGCTTCTATGACCTGTTATAAGGCTATTGGAGCTCTTACAGCCAAACATTAAATAAAAAGCAAATTAGAAAACTGTACCAGCATATGATGTCAACTATGTAAATCATTCTAAAGTGCTGTAAAAAAAAAGTACAAAGTGGGGCACCTGGGTGGCTCAGTTGGTTAAGCATCCAACTTTGGCTCAGGTCATGATCTCGCAGTTCGTGAGTTCAAGCCCTGCTTCAGGCTCTGTGCTGGCAGCTCAGAGCCTGGAGCCTGCTTCCGATTCTGTGTCTCCTTCACTCTGTGCCCTTCCCCCACTGGTACTCTGTCTCTCAAAAATAAATAAAACATTTATAAAATTTTTAAAAAGAGTAAAAGGGAAATATATCCAAATATTAACAGCCACAGCTGGGTAAGGGGATTTTATACTTTGTAAATTTTCTACAGGACTTGTGTACGAATTTTATAATCCAAATAAAAAATTAATGGCTGATGAAAAAAATAACAATGCTATCCTTAAATAACTTCCTCCCATTGTTTACCCCCCACAAATGTTTCCTTCTTTGCAATAAAAATCACAGCTGCCCCTAGGTTTCTCAGTCCATCAGTAAGAGATCACAAGGGCCCAGTTCTCCAAGAAGATATCTTGAAGAAATCAGCCTGGCGGAAGGCAAAATTGAAAATTTGGAAAAAATTTATGTGAGACTTGGATGTCACCCTAGGGAAGGAGTGCTGACCCCAAGTGACTGAGGGGCCACAAGAGCCACTACTCATTGACACTCTCCTCCATGCCAGTTACTCGGCAGTAATCATCACAAGAGAATGTTTCCGTTTCACAGATGAAAAAACTGATTCAGGGAAATTACCAGAAACCAGATGGACACTAACCTCCTACCAACCTTCCCCAAAGCCAAGGACAAAGCTGTTCTCGGAACGCCACCGGGCTGGAGACACTAAGTACAAGAACTACTATTTCACCAAAATCGGTCCCTCAGATACCCACTTGTAGGAAATTTGCTGTATCCTTGGGACCCTAGGGAAGACTTTCCTTAACACAAACTCATTTGTTTTTCTCACTTAACTAAATACGCTGTGAAAGGAAATACTGTAGCCTTATCTTAAATGAATGCCCATTTGCTAGAGGAGGCCATCAGGAGGACGTGACCGCCCAGTGACCCTCGAGTTGGCCCCGGGCACAATTCCTTTCCTTGTCCATGAATGTGCCTTCTGCCCACGTTCCCACAGCGGTAGGGGAGCTGCCTTCAAGGACTTAGCCTGAGTGAGTAAGGTGTTGGTTAAACCATCTGGATTGACTATGTGACGCTGTATAAACTTTTAAGATTCTGGTGGGTGGGTGTGGAGTCGTAAGGGGCTGGCCGGCAGACACAAGTCTCCTATGTAAATTCTCTTGCTTATTACACCTCCTGGCTACCAATCTGGAGTGATCCACCCCTTTCTTTGGCCTCCCCTTGCCCTCTGTGATCTGGGGCCAGTTTGCAAACCAACACCGTTATCCCTGGTCACAAACCAGAAGTAGAAATAAATACAATTGGAGCACAAAAGTATCAATACAGTTACCCTCCGAGGTGGGCTCTCAGTCAAAATGAAAGGTTAGTGAGTGTTAGAGATGTTAAAGGCTGTTAGCCCCGAGTGAGACTTCTTTCTTCCCACGTTGGGGGTTGGAAGGCAATTAAACAGGAGATAATGTTCTAGGTGGGCCATGACTGTGTCTCTCCTCTGCCACTCTCCAAAATATCCTACGAAATCAAAGATGGCACCACTCAGCCAACAGGGTTGTCCTCCTGCAAATCTGTCTGTCCCTTGCTTCACAAAAGGACTTGGGGGGTGGATAATGAATCGGCGAACTCCAGATTTGGGCCACCCCCCAGAGATTCTGAGCCAGTTGAGGTCATTTCTCCTCCACAGAAAGGCTCAGCACCTCCTACCAACCTTCCCCAAAGCCAAGGACAAAGCTGTTCTCGGAACGCCACCGGGCTGGAGATTCCCATCAGAGTGATGCTCATTTGTGCGATGGCTCCTTCTCCTGAAAAGCCATCACTTAATGAACAAGCACAGCATGGAGCATCGGCACGTGCTGTGTGCCGGGCACCGAGCGAAGGGTTTCTTCTCCCTCTTCTTTACTCTCACAAGGAGCCTCCGAGATCATTCAGAGATGTGGAGCAGACCCAGGAGGGTCTAGTTTCTGGCCCAAGGTGGTCCAGGGAGTGAGGGGCAGTGAGGAACTGCCACCCGTGTGTGCGGATCCCAGACCACGCAGGAGCCACCGGCTGGGGTCCTCTGGCAGAGTGCGCAATCCTCACCGTGCTGTCCCGACCAGAGCCGGCGCTGGGAAGTGCCCAACAAACATTTGTAAAGTGGATGATTACACGATGGAAGGACTCTGTAGTGGAAGGCACGCTTCTCAACGATAGCCAGCCCTGCCCGCTTTCCCTCGCCGCTTCACCAAGACTGCGGAGACAGAATCTCTGTGTTCTCTCCCCCACGGAACCCGCCATCCGAGCCTTCGAGACAGCCTTTTCTAACAGGAAAGATGAAAGAAATGATAACACAGAAGGGAGATGGAGATGGAAAGACGGAGAGACAGGACAGAGCCGGCTCCCCAGAAGGTACTCCTGGGGGGGGGGCAGGTTTCTCCCTGCCGCTAGCCCCCTCCAAAGGGGACCGTGCAGCTCAACCCAGGCGTTTCCTCGCCCCCCGCCAGGAGGCAAGGAGCCTGTGCCCAGAATAATGCCAAAGCTAAATGCAGAGGTCATTTCAGACCATGTCAGCCATTCTGCCCGTCCCCAGTGGGGAGCAGGACCCCGTGGCAGGTGGGACCACAGTCTGGCATCTGCACACGCCATGTAGGGATCCCCTCCCCCGTCTGCAAGCATCGCACAGGTCACTCAATGTTGAGCAGGGAGTGGGAAATGCTCTCTGCAGCCGACCTGTCCCTCCTCTTCTCACCCAAGAAAAAGAAGTCAGAATGCCAGTGTTTGACAGGATTACGGAGGCCACCTTGATATCATGACATCGGCCGGCAGCACGTACCGCACCACTTCCCCACGCTGAGCACTGGGCTGAGAGCTGAGCACTGCTGCCCTCCTCAGTCCTCCTGGCGGCCCCAGGGGTCAGCAGGAACATCACCACTTGCTTTAGGACAAAACTGGCCCTCCGAGTGACCTTCCAAGGCCACGCAGCTGGTAGGATTTGAATTCGGGCCTCCTGACTCCAGCACTCAACACCCTACCCATGGTGCTGGTGCAGAGGAGCCTTGCCTCCTAAGGAGTCTCGATCTAAAGTCAAGTGCGCTTACAATTTCCTGGGAGAAGCTCAAATTGTCCATAAAGGTAGCTTATCTCCTTTGCAAGTTCAACACAAGGCTTTGCCTCCAGCGGGACACGCGCGCGTGCACACACACACACACACACACACACACACAGTGGCTTGCCTCTATCAGCCATGACTTATGAAAAGATACGCTCGCACCTATAACCCTTAGCTTTGCGTTGCCTTTGCATGTGTGGCGGGATTTGCATAAATACAACGCTCATGTGATAGGGACCCGCTGCCCTGGAATCTGCTCTAAGAATTATTCGTAAACGCCAATTCTGCTCTTATTCTTAGTGACAAAGGGTCTGCGCGCCTCGCCTTGGCTGGGAGGAACATGGTGTGTCTACACGGAGGGAGGGGACAGTGGTGGGACCTCGGGTGATCTCCCACCTGCCTTGCCAGGTCTGCAAGCTGTTCAAGCTGTGACACAGCAAGGGATACAGCCCTGCCCTAAGTCACACAGCATGGAAGTGGCTGACCAGAGCCGGGGTCCAGGCCCCAGCCCCCAGGTCAGTAGCATGGGGTTAGGGGCAGTTCTGGTACCTCCATGTACCCCGTTTTTGGTGTAGCTTGAGCACACACGTGGGCTGTGCATAGGTCAAGTCAAAAGGAAACAGAGACAGACTTCACATGGCAATATGGGGGTTGGGGGGTCTGCGAAGGGGCCGTCAGACCCCCCCACACCCCTGGGGCTTACTATGCCTCCTCCTGCCGGCAGCGGTCTCTCCTGATGGCACTTGCTCATGCAAGGGGAGACTGGATGTGCCATGGGATTGAAATCCTCATCCTCAACCCATGACAGAGGGGATGTCCTTTCAGGGTTAATTCCGCAGGTGCTCTGTGCTGCCCCCCAGAGGCCTCTAGCGGAACTGAGCCCCAGTTGTGCACCCCGGTAGCTGGCTGGATAACACCCCCTTTAAGGCTGCCTCCCTTCCCCACTTCCCTTCCTCCTCAAGCCCCTCCTAGTACACCCTGGGACCAGCTCCCACGTGAGCCGTCTTGCCCTTGAACGCTTGCGTCAGCAGTTGTGCCCACGTCAGGTGCTAAGACTCCGAGAGGGCCTTCGAGGCTGATCACACTTAGCAAGGTTCGGTTTGCATTTCCCTTCCATTAGTGAGGCTCAAGGGAGGTTCTCTGAAAGGGACCCAAGGTTTGGTAGGATGCTGTTTCCTTATGTCTTTGTTCCTCTGAATCCACTTGCACATCTGGGGTGAGGCCTGGCTCCAGCCAGTGTGCCAGCAAGGGCAGGTCTGAGTCAGAAACCCCTCATGTGGCAGAGTATGGAACAGAGCAGAGAGGCCACACAGCTGGGGCTCAGTTCCCCCAAAGAGACCCCTCAATAACTGTTGTTCCTTGGAATGTTCATCAGTGTCACTGGGAAAAAATGAATCCTGTATCATATCAAGTTGGTCATTGCTTGGTGAAACAAGTTTCGTAACTGCAGGACTTCTCAGAGCCTTTAAAGTATATCTTATGAATCTCCAAGAAGGGGACATTCTGTTCAGACATATTTGACCTCAGAATGCTTTTAGGAGCACCTTGCAGGCCTAATGTCCCACGAGACACTAGTTCAAGAAACACTGGTTTAGCAGAAAGCCCTTCCAATTAACCAGGTGACCCTGAACAAATTGCCTTACCTGAGTCCCTTACCCAAGGCCACTGTGCTGGTAAGAGGCAGGCTGGGATTTGAATAGAAAGGACGAAAGTGAGAGACAGAAAAAAGGAAGGCGCAAGGGAATGTAAAAGGACTACAGTTTCTGAGAGACTCAAATCCACCTACAAAAGCAGATTTTCCCCTTTATGTCTGATACAAAAAAAGAGAGAGAGAGAGACAAAATAATAACACGGCAGCTTCCCCCGTGCACCGTGAGTTCAATTGCTATCAATTACTGAGGCCTCCTGCATTTATTAATAACCAAGTTATTTCTCCTTCCAACAACTTCCAACAATAGCCGCGCTGTTGCTGAATTACCGAGCATGACGTGACTTATTTATAACACTAGTGCATCTGGGTCACGTCTCCTCACACAGCAGTTTACAATTGGAGGCCTGCGAAGGAGGAGGTGGCCTGCAGGGGAGGGGGGAAGGGGGAAGCCTGCAGGTCTACAGGCTCCAGAGACAGACTGCCTGGGGCCAAATCCCACCTCTCCCACCTACACCCGTCCTGACACCTCCTCGAGCCTCCATTTCCTCTTCTGTAAAATGGGAATCTTCCCGCATGAAGCTCTTGGGGGACCTCAGTGAGGTTATACGTACAGGCCGTTTAGTACAGAGTCTGTTCTGTAAACACCAGCTCCTACAATCACAATCACGCTCTGAGATTTCTGCCCTTCCAGGGGACGAATGGGTCAGAAAGAGAAACCCCGAGAACCAGCTCAATTCAGGTGGCTGCGGCTTTCTGCCCAGCGGTGCCCAGTGTGGTTCTGTTGTTGGGACCATGGAAAATGCAACCCTCTTACAGTGTCCCTGCTGCCCCCAGGAGCCCTGGGCATACTGCCCCACTAGTCCGGCTTTAGAGAAAGTTGCTGTGTGCCCCAGCACCCTTGCCAGAATGTACAGTCGATGCTCCCTGTAAGGCCTGCTCGGTAAGCCGTCTATAACCCAATTGGAATCACTGCTCACACTGGCTGGAAGGCAAGGCACAGAGCGCTCCCAGGGCTCCAGGGAGCACGAGCAGGTGTTCTGGGAAAAAAGAAGTCTCACTAGACAAGTCAGGCATCAGATTAAACCAAGGAAAATGGCTGCCTTCCCACAGGACTTCTCAGAGCCTTGAGTATGCCAATGGGCATTGGGAATTTACAAGAGAAAGGGGAGCACGCGGAGCTAATTCGATCACGAGGCTGGAGGGAAAAGGCAGGCGTGGCATCTTTGGGGTGGTGGCAACCAAGGAAGGAAGCGGAGGCAGATTCGGCCCAGCTCCAAGATCTTGAGCCTCTCTCTGAGCATCAGTTTCCAAATCTGTGAAGTGGGTGGCCCCTCTCCCAGAGGGTTGTTTGAAGGAAGGATGAAATGAGACATTGCATGTGAAGCTGCCTGGGAACACCCTCAGAGCAGCAAAAGGCGTGACTTGTCACATCATTTCTGTCCCTTCAGGGAACTCCGGGAGCAAGGGCTGGGGGAGGGGGGCTGGGCGCTAGGGCCACGAGGCCGCACAGCTAGTGAGGCAGAAGCCGGGGCCACAGCAGCCCTGGCTGGCTCCCAGTCCACTGCTTTTCCTACATTCAATGTCCCTCAGCAAGACAGGAAGAGGGGGTCACGCAGCTGATCACACTGTCCCCTTCTTGGGGACAAGCTGCTTCTTGGGACCCAAGGAAAGCCCAGCAGCAGGTGGTGTTTCCCGAATGCTCACCGCAGGCCCGGCCCTGGGCTAAGTCCGCACTTTGTCTGGTCAGCGCAGTGACCACAGGAAAGGTCTCATGACTCCTTGCATTTAATGACGGCGTGTGGACCATACGACATGACGTGGTATAAAGAACAGGACGGAAGGCTTCAGGGGCGCCGGGCGGCTCAGTCGGTGGAGGGTCTGACTCTTGGTTTCGGCTCAGGTCGTGATCTCACAGTTCATGGGATGGAGCCTCGTGTAGGGCTCTGATCTGACAGTGCAGAGCCTTGGGATTCTCTCTCCTCTCTCTCTCTCTCTCTCTCTCTCTCTCTCTCTCTCTCTCTCTAATAAACTTTAAAAAAAGAATAGGAGGGAAGTCTTTAAAGATGGAACTCTACAATCCCAAATTGGGCTCCTCCCCTTCCCAAGTCCACGACCTTAGATAACTTACTTTACCTCACTGAGCCTCTTACTGCCTTATCCATAAAATGGGTTACCCTGCCACATAGGATTATGATGACTCGGTGGAATAACCTCGGCAAAGCGCGTAAATCGTGCCTGGTCAAGAGTGGATTCTCAGTAAATAGTAACCGTGAATGCCTCCACCACCACCATCATCATGACTGTTACTGGCTGCATTGTGGCCACAATGTGGTCCTCTGTCTCTGAACATGCATGTTGGAGGCATAGCTACATCTCCCCACCTCCAGCAATAGGTCAGTAGGGGCTCTGGTGATCAAGGCTTATAGAGATCCCCAAGGGCATCTGGCCCACCCCCATTAGGCAAGCCCTTTCCCCTCTCTGAGCCTCAGTTTCCTCATCTGTAAAATGGGATACTAGATGGCCAAAGCTCTTAGGACAGTGCCTGGTACATAGAAAGCCCTGGATAAATAGCAGCTCCTGTCATCATTTAGGGGAAACTGAGGCTAAGAAGCAGGGAGAGGCCTTGACGGGGCCACCCAGCAAGTGAGGATGGGCTCTGAGACCTGCTCCCCTGGGGGTCCCGCCTCCCCACTCCGCCCTCCCGAGGTGTGGGGCTGCCACCAGAGGTGCCTTCTAGCATTGGCCACTTCAGGGTTTTTGTGGACTTTTTAAAAATATAATTGTTTACATCCCAGAGCAGCCATTTCAGCTTAATGAATGAATTCAATATGCTCAGAAAATGCAGAATAAATCCTTGCCTGCGGCCCAGAATAGGCCAGGCTGCACCAGCTGTCGGGCAAGGAGCCAAGCCACCAGCTGGGGCAGAGCTGAGGATGCATGCGGGGGCCTGTGTCTACACAAAGGCAGAGGGGTGGGACGGGCCAGGAGGGGGCGGGCCTCAGGGACGCTGGGGGGCGGGCCTCGGGGATGCCGCAAGTGGGGAGCTCGAGGATGCTGGGGGGAACTTCGGGATGCTGAAGGGGCCTCAGGGATGCTGGGGGTGGGCCTCAGGGATGCTGGGGGTGGGCCTCAGGGATGCTGGGGGGAGCTTTAGGGATGCTGGGGGGAGCTTTGGGGATGCTGGGGGGTGAGCCTCCGAGATGCTGGGGGGTGAGCCTCCGAGATGCTGGGTCCGAGAACAGATCAGCTGGATGTCTAGGTTGTAGGGCCACGTGGCAGTCTCCTCTTAATCAGAGCCCTGTTTCAATCCAGCATCACCCCTTAGAAGGGTACCTTGTGGATGGGGCCACAGAGGCCTTGCTGAAACCACCAGACCTTTGCTCAGGGGACTCCTCTGCCTGAAGCACCCTCTCCAATGTCTTCTCAGTTTTAGGGATTCAGCTTAAGGGTCCCCAAGAACAGCAGACCCTCTGGATGGGGCCAATCACTTTGAATTTAGAGTGTCTCCTGCCTACAGCCTTCTCTGGGCATCATCCGTGCCCTGACCTGCACTGTCTCCCTTGATCAGACGGAAACGTTGTCTTGGAAAGTGAGGATGCTGTCCCGGGGCAGCTGAGGCAGAGATGAGAAGGCAGGAAAGGGGAGAAGTGGGAAGAGGAGGAGGAAGGGAAGAGGAAAGGGAGGGCTGAGCAAAATGAACGCAAAAATGGCCCCGGAGCCCGGAGACTCCGACTCTGGTCCCACCTCCCCCACAGCCTGGCTGTGTGGCCCTGTGCAGCTCCCTTGCCCTCTCTCATCCTCCACGCCTGCCCGACACAAAGAAGGGCCCGGGCCTGGCGCAGCCTTCGCCCCTTCTAGGCAGGTGGTTCTCCGCTTGGGTGTTCACAGCCAGGCAGGTGGGATGCCCTCGGGCTCCTCCCCACGTGGGTCCAGGCTGAGAGGCTGAGCTTGCCCTCCGAGGCAAGGAGAAACTTGCCAGACTATAGCTGTCCTGCGCATCCTGGCTTGGTGTCCCTTCGCCTGGAGCCTGGAGGAATGAAGGACCTGGCCCCGGTCACCGGGGGCCCAGATGCCAGCCCTAATCAGCGCTCCTGGGGAAAATACAAAGGAGGTGCAGGTGCACTGGGCTCTGAACACTGTGTCACAAGGGTGCAGCCTGTGTCCTCAGGGCAGTGAGACGTGGAGGGATGTGGAGGCAGGAGCCCTTCTCAGGCCAGGGGAGCAAGGCGCCTGGGGGCCTGGCCTCGGTTCCCCGGAGTCCTGAATGCTTCCCCTACAGAAACAGAACTGAGCACAGACAAGCAAAGAGAGGACAGAAATGGCGGACAAAGGTGGTGTCCCCAAATTGGAGGCCGTGGATACATTCCGAAATGCCAAACCTTCCTCTGCCCCACACGGACACAATGCCCAGCAGACAGAAGGTCCAGCTGTGTGTCACTTAGAGCTGTGTGACCCTGAGCTAGCACTTGACCTCTCAGAGCCATGACTCCCCCACCTCCAAGGGGAAAGGAGACATCAGTACCTGCGCCACTGTCTAGTGAGGGTCCAGTGAGTCACCATGTGTAACAGCCTGGGGATGCAAACCTCCAACACACTCGGTGACCCAACAGGTCATGTCCATGAAACCACGCCTCCAAAATGCTCGCTCCTGCAGGGATGTCCAGTGCGGTGTGGTCTAGGACACCAAACATCCACAAACAACCTGCATGGCTTGCAGGAGAGCTGCTGCAATATGGAAGCCCCCCCATAACAGGCTGGCCCCTGCGGTCCACCCCACAGGGTCACCCCATGACTCAGCGTGCAGAGGCCAAGGATGCAAGGTGGCTCCTTACAGGCACAGACATGGAGATGGAGTGATAGTCAAACATCCACCAAACAGCCAGCCTGTACACTAGCTAGGCGCCGAGGTGCCACTAACCGCACAGTCTGTAAGGGCTGTGGTTCAGGCGATGGTAACCCACCCACGACAGCCTCCAAGGGTTCACTAGTCACCGCTGCCACGGACCGTGCGGCGCTTGGAGAGGGTTCGCGGGGCTGTGCAGCCCTGCCCCCACCTCCCGGGAGTCCGTAAGGACTGCAAAGAGTTTAAGAGAATAAACACCACCCGAGGCTGTTCAGGCAGTGAACTGTGCTGTATGCCGCTGTCACACGGAACGTGACCACGCACACTTGTCCAGACCCACCGAAGGCGCCACTCCGAGGGTGAGCCCAGACGGAGGCTGCGGGCCTCAGTGCATCGCCGCGCGGCCACATGGGCTCATGGGCTGTGACAAACGTCTCAGTCATGACTTTAACTGTGATCTGCTTAGAGGGCTGTGGGGTCTGATGGGGCAGGCAGGGCCCCTTTTCTACTCCAGCGTCTTCTGTAAGGTTTCTGCTTTTCAGAGGAGGAGAACTTAATGGTATTATCTATGTTTTCAAACAAGAAGAGGCCAGCGCCGAATGCATGGTCAGTGCTCTGTGCCGAGGGTATCACTGGCCTGCTGCACGCAGGGTCTCGCCCTGGCTTGGGGAGCATCTGGTCACCTCCTCCTACCCTTGGTTGGACTACCTTGGCTGCTGGAAGTCAGGGCATCCTGGCAGAAGGCTGGGTGGAGTGGGGGCAGGGGTGGCTGGGCCTCTGTCATAGCTGCTATTGTCTCTCTGTCTTGTGGGCCAACCCCCACCCCAGGCTCCCCGAGTTACGACCCCATCCATTCAGGGACTGACATCTTTATTAGAGCATCTGGGGAGTTAGCCGCTGATTGGCAGCTTCCTTTCATCACCCCATTATGAGACCCCCCCCGGGTTATAGATGGGCCTGGCGGTGTCATATATTAGGCAGTTGGGGTCAGCAGCAAGTAGACTGGCAAATTTAGTGAAAGAATAATAAATTAAACCTCCCCTTGGCCTTCAGAGAAGAAGGAAAACAAAGCAACGCGGCCGTCCAGGCAGGCCCTGCTCGTCCTGTGGCTGTTTGAGATTCTGGACATTGTTGTCGCTGTGAAATAATGAAAGCGAGCAGGCGGAGCCATAGTCTCGGGCTACCTCTTACCGCGCCGGGACCACTGGGGGCGGAGAGGCTGAAAGCTGGCCCGCGTCGGCCCTGTGAACTCCAGCTTTGCTGGGGAGCGCTCCCCGGGAGGTGGACAGACTTCCCACGAGTAAATAACATTCCCATCTTTCAATTTGAAGAGATTGAAAGAGCCCTACACAAGAGCCCTACGAGGCAGGCACTACTGTCATTCCCATTTTTCAGATGAGGTCAAAGAGGTCAAAGGAGTTGCCGAGATCACGCAGGAGACCACGGATCTGCCTGGTCCCAGACCCATCCCTTTAGTGAGCTCTCCACCCTTGACTCTGGTCAACGGGATAACCTTCCCGAGGGAGGAATAGGACACAGACGTGGATGGAGATTGGATGAAGCTGAGAAGGAGCTTTTAGAGGAGAGGAGGACATCCGGGCACCCAGAATGCACATGAGGCCTGGGCCAGCTGGTGGCAGAGAAGGTAGAGAAGGGCAGAGGCAAGGGAGGCAGACAGGCAATGACTCTGACCTTGGTTCCACCATGTGATGCTGTGCGACTTTGGCAATGTCACATAACCTCTCTGAGCCTCAGCATCCTCACCTGCCAAATGGGGATTCCCTCCCTATCTGTCATGGGTGCCGGGAGGATTCAAAGCAAGTGTGCAGGTGAAGGGACCCCCAGGCTTGGGCTGTCCAATTCGACAAGCTTTGTGCTATCAAAACTTCCAAAAGTCACAGGGCGCCTGGGTGGCTCAGTTGCTTAAGCATCTGACTTCAGCTCAAGTCATGATCTCACGGTTTGTGGGTTCCAGCCCCACGTTGGGCTCTGTGCCAATGGCTCAGAGCCTGGAGCCTGCTTCAGATTCTGTGTCTCCTTCTCTCTCTGACCCTCCCCGTTTGCATTTGGTCTCTCCCTCTCTCTCAAAAATAAATAAACATTAAAAAATATTAAAACAAAAAACTTCCAAACACCAGAACTTACCATGTGCCTGGCACTGTGCTCAGCTCCTGACACACGGCATCTCAGTGCATCTGTACGGTGGACGTGTGAAGTCACAGCCCTTTTCGGACCCATTGTACAGGCCAGAAAACTAAGCCTCAGAAAGTGTAAGTGCCTTGCTCAAAGCCACTGTGGCAACACAAGGCCAAACCAGTTATCTCTCAGCCTACGTGTTCTGCAGCCGTGATGCTGCCCCTTCCGGGGACAGAGTCTGGCTCCCCTGCCCTCAAAGCCGTCAAAGGCTTATAAACAATAGAACGTGGCCGAGAGAAACGTGCATGATATCTGAAGCCAGCTCGCTGGAAACTTACACTGGAAGCTGCCATGCCGAGAATCAGCCCAAACAAGCGTCTGTGGGGAGACCAGAGACGGCACAGTGGGGAGGCGCACAGCCAGCCCGGGCTCCTCCACCTGTTTCCACCACGTGACCAAGGCCTTGGCACAAGCCTCCAGCCAGAACCCCCCACAGAAGCCTCAGGAGATAACATGGGGGCTGGGCTGCTGTGTTACGCAGCACGGACAGCTGACCAGTGCAAAGCTGGCACATTGTCAGAGCCCTCGCTTCGCTGTGAGCCCAGGTCTTGTCCCTCCTGGCTGCTCTGAGCACTGCCCCACCCTGTCCTTGGCTCTGGGGACTTTCTGCTAAGCTGCGCACAGAGCACCAGACGGTGAGTCCAGAACTGGATTCTGGCTCAGAATCAGCCATTCGTTAGTACAGAAGTCTCACGGTGTGAGGAGCATCTCCATTTAGAGGCTGGGGCTCCTCACCCACCAAACAGCCTTTCACCCTGCCACCCAGCCCACCTCACAGGCCGGTGTTACTGCCGACAGAGACCACCAGCCGCAAGCAACAAGAGTACGCTGCCCAGAGAAGGAAGTCCCAGCGTGCTGAGTGCCCCCCGTGCGCCCAGCGTTACACGTCCAGTCTCTCTGACTATCGATCAGTCTGTGTTCGGCTCAGGTCATGATCTCACAGTTTGTAAGTTCGAGCCCCAAGTGGGGTTCTGCGCTCACAGCTCAGAGCCTAGAGCCTGCTTCAGATTCTGTGTCTCCCACCCTCTCTCTCTCTCTGCCCCTTCCTTGCTCGCACTCTGTCTCTCTCTTTCTCAAAAATAAATAAACACTAAAAATAAAAGAAACAAAAGAAACATACGGGCACCAGCTAATTGTTCCAGAAGCCACCTTCCACCGAAGGAAAGAAACACGAGGTTGGATGAATGGTTCGCTGATGGCTCCCGAGGGATGGCCGGGCCAGGAGCGCTGGTTAACAGCAAGCCAACCGTGATGTCAAATCACTCAGGGTTTTCTGCCTGCCAAGTGGAGCCGGCCCCCAGAGCATCCTCCCACCAGCTTCCCAAGGGGCCAGTCTGGGACAGCAAGTCTGGAGACGGAAGGGAGCCTGAGCCATGGTGCAGAGGAGGGGACGCTCTGCGCCCACTGGCACCATTAGAACACATTCCCTAAGACCCAGTAGCCAGTTATGGCTGACTTCTTCAAACAAGTCACTTTAAAATAATTTTTTAAATGTTTATTCATTTTTTGAGAGAGAGACAGAGCAGGAGCAGGGAAAGAGGGGCAGAGAGAGAGGGAGACACAGAATCCGAAGCAGGCTCCAGGCTCTGAGCTGTCAGCACAGAGTCCAATGCAGGGCTCACACCCACGAATGGCAAGATCGTGACCTGAGCTGAAGTCGGAGGCTCAACCGACTGAGCCACCCAGGCGCCCCCAAAACAAGTCACTTTGTAATGAACGAACAGAGCCTTGAGTCACCTTGCCTGTGCACGGGAATCGGTCCAGAGTCACAGCATTGTTGGCATTGCAGCCTTAGGGGAGCCTCCAGACAGCTCTAAGACTTCCTTTCTCCCCCCTCCATCCCTCCTCTCTCATCTGAGGCTCGGGCAGATTCCATGACTTGGCCAAGGTCACAGCCAGCTGATAGAAGCCCAGGCTGAAACCCAAACCAGAACTGGCTGATGGCAAAACTTCCGTATCCTTTCCCCCCACCTCCTGGGGGAAGGCAAGCCTCTGACTTTGCGGCCGACCGGGGCACGGCTGGTGACAGGGCAGTCCATGGCCTGCAGGCAACCGGCCTCCGGGATAAAGGCCATCGGGTCACAGGGGTCAGGGGAATTGAGAAGAGTGTGGGGAGGAGGCATGGTGGCAGAGCTCTGCAGGAACGCAGGGGACAGAGGGGACCTGACAGGATATGACCCCCGCAAAGAAGGCGGCTCAGAGCAGCCCCGAGGAGTTGTGCCTGGGCCGTGTATGATGTAGGTACAGAGGCCTCAAACAAAGCAGGGCCATGAGCACGCCGGGACCCCATCATGATCCGAGGGTCTGGGACACCATCAGCCGGGAGCCACCCACATGTGCCCAGTGGCCTTTCAGCGGGCACGCCCAGGTCTGGGGGGCTGCACAGAGCTCGCACCTGTGATAAGCACACATTTGGTCTTTGCCTCGGGTCCCTGGCACACAATTCCTAAAACCCTTGGCATTTCTGAAGTGAGGAGGGTCTTTTGTTCACTAATGAATGACTGTTTCCTGTGGTTTGGCGGGGGTCGGGGGGGGGTAGGTGGGGTCCTCGATAGCTTCGGGACAGGGGCTGATGGCCAGAAAGACCAAGGCGTGATTGGAAGTTTAGACTTTCAGCCTCATCCCCTGACCTCTGGGGAGAGGGGAGGAGCTGGGGGTTGATTAATCACCCACTGCCGTAAAAGCCCAAAACTACAGAATTCAGAGAGCTTCTGGGTCGGCAAACACAGCAAGGTGCTGGAAGGGTCGGACCAGAGGGAGCAGGGAGGCCCTTCCCCGTGCCTTAGGCTCCACAGCTCTTCCATGTGGCTGTTCCTGAGTTCTCTCCTTTATTTTGATTTTTTTTTATGCTTATTGTTTTTGAGACACACACAGTACGAACGGGAGATGAGCAGAGAGAGGGAGACTCAGAATCGGAAGCAGGCTCCAGGCTCTGAGCTGTCAGCACAGAGCTCAACACGGGGCTTGAACCCACGAACCACGAGATCATGACCTGAGCCGAAGTCAGACACTTACCCGACTGAGCCACCCGGGTGCCCCTGAGCTGTATCCTTTACCATAGAAGGATAATAATAGTAAGTAAAGTGCCTTCCTGGGTTCCACAGGCTTTTCTGGAAAATTCTCAAACCAGAGGAGGGGTGATCGGGAAGCCCCCTCAACAGTTTGCCGCATGAATCAAATCAAATCAAGAGGCACAAGTTACTTTTGAAGCCGTTAAACCCTAAGCCAATCCGTGGTGGTGGTTGTTATTACTGAAACAGTGTAGACACCCTGAGTCCAGGTCTAAGGCCCCAAATATCCCTCTAGGGACGGATGTGGGTCTTTAAAATAAGATCAGGACTCTCAAAATAAATTAAGGAAGCCAGGCGTGTTGGGAGGAGATCATCATTTTAATTAAAAAAAAATCTGATTCATGGAAATGATTCTTAATATATTTCAAAATGATCTGTTATGACACAAAGCAAAGACATTTATATATGACTTTGAAATTCTTAATAGCTGATTTTAGAGCAACCTATTATGAAATCTTCCAAAGCAGAATATATAGTAAGTAAATCATCGGGTAAGGCCTCCCGGGCAGACTGACGGCAGCTCCTCTTAAAATAATTTATAAGGTGGGGGGGTGGGGGGAGGAAGCTGGGAGAACTATTGCCGTAATCAGGTGTTAATAAAATATTTATCAACGGGACTTCCCCATTTATCGTTACAGGCAGCTACAGGTAGGGGTCAGGTCCCCGGGCCCATATCAGAGGGGGGATTCCGCCACCAAACTCCCCTGGTGACAGGTCAATAGGTCAGTGGGCTCTGTCAGCCTCTGTGTTGTCACACAGGGGGCAGAGAGGGCTGACGCTGACTGTGGAAACCGGAAGGCAGGTCCCACTCATCTGCAGGACTTATGGAGTGCCTTGATGGGAGCGCTCCTTGGTCAGCTAGACGAGGTAGGCGTGTCGCCCTGGCTGGGATCCACAAGAAGATCCCAGACTCGCCTCTTATTGAAGGATTGCCTCGAGCCGCTGCTGCCGAGGACCCGTCCACCAGCCCTTGCCCTGGCCATCCCGTACCTGCTATCCCACTGGTGTCCCCGGCCTGTCCCTGCGGTGCCTGACTGCCTCTCCGCTGTCGCTGGCTGCAGGCTCATGCTGGGCTCCAGCGTGGGGCAGGCTGGAAGTGCGGTGTTAACGCCTCCCAGGAGCAACTTCAACCACGGAGCAGGAGGGCGTGGGGAAACACCCCAGCGCCCTCATCTCCCAGGCCGTGCGACGGGGGGGCACGATCCTCAGAGTCGCCCAGAGGTTCCCAGAGGAACTGGGCTCCGGCCGCCCAGAGGTGACATGCTCATTAAAGCAGTATTGCCTGCCTTCCCTTCCTTGTCTCCCTCCCCTCGTGCTGACCCCTTCCCAGAAAAGCCCTGTGCACCCAAATCTTTGCCTCGGGTCTGCTTTGTGCAACCCAGCCCCATTCAGCTTCCTCTTCCAAAGTCCATTTAATCCACACTCCAACCCCATACTCTGCCCACCAAGAGGAGACCACTGAGGCACCTGGGTGGCTCAGTCAGTTAAGCGTCCGACTTCGGCTCAGGTCATGATCTCCTGGTCTGTGAGTTCAAGTCCCACATCAGGTTCTGTACTGACAGCTCTGAGCCTGGAACCTGCTTCAGATTCTGTGTCCCTGTGTCTCTCTGACCCTCCACCAATCTCTTGCTTCTCTCTTTCTCTCTCTCTCAAAAATAAATAAAGTTTCGGGGTGCCTGGGTGGCTCAGTTGGCTAAGCGTCCGACTTCAGCTCAGGTCATGATCTCACGGTTTGTGGGTTCGAGCCCCGCATCGGGCTCTGTGCTGAGAGCTCAAAGCCTGGAGCCTGCTTCAGATTCTGTGTCTCCCTCTCTCTCTGACCCTCCCCTGCTCGCGCTGTCTCTCTCTGTCTCTCAAAAATAAATAAGAAACATAAAAAAATTTTTTAAGTAAATAAATAAGGTTTCAAAAAGTTTTTAAAAAAGAGGAGACCACCAAAGCTCAGACAAATCTGGTTCAGGATCCTAGTTAATTGCATTAAGAGCCTTGGGTTTCCATTCTGTAGAAAAGGCTTGTTTCCTTCCACATTTCCCTGACCCACAGATGCCCCGACTCTGAACTTCAGGGCCTTCCTGGTCTGACCTCTGCAATCCCTCCCTCCCTGAACCCAGCCAGCTCACAAAACTGGTCCCAGTTTGGAAGTCTCGTGCCTCCCAATAAGATGATACATTCACAAGACGGGATACTAGTTTCCAGCCCCTCACGTCCCTCCCCCTGCCAGGCCTGGGCACGGGGCAGATGCTGGCTCATCTCAGGGACTGGGGTGTATTATGGGCTGGACTGCATCCTCCCAAAATTCATATGTTAAAGTACTAACACCCAGTACTTTAAATTGTGACTGTATTTGTTGACTGAGATCTTCACGAGACAAGTAAGGTAAAAAGAGCTCATCTGGGTGCTGGTGTCCTGAAAGAAAGGGTGATCAGGACACAGACTCACACGTGAGTGGAGTGTGGGCCATGTGAGGACACCCGGAAGGCAGCCCTCTGCAAGCCCAGGAGAGAGGCCTTAGGAGAAACCCACCCTGCCGGGCACCTTGACCTTGACCTTGACCTTCTAGCCTCCAGAACTGTCAGAAAATAAGTTCCCAAGATTCAGAACCTCTAATCTGGTTCGGACGCAGAATTTCACATCTGACAAACCTGTGACTAGAGAGACAGGGGACTTGCTCAAGGTCATGCACCAGCTGGGGGCAGAGCCAGCTTCCTTGCATCGTCTCTCTGGCCTGGCTGGGTCTAAGGAGGATGGAGGAGTGTTTTCAGAGCATAAACAGGCGCTTCCGGGGCACAAAGATTCCGCTGTTGCCATGATCTTCCATGGGATGGTGCAGAACAGGGATCGGACGGCCTTTTCTGTAAAAGCCTGTATAATTTGTCTGTATAATTTGAGGATTTGTAGACCCTACAGTCTGTGTCTCACCTACCCAACTCTGCCATTATGGCCGGAATACAGCCAGAGGCATGTGAATGAAGGGGCGTAACCACGTTCCAATAAAATTTTAATTATGGATCCTATAATTTGACTACCATGGAATTCACACAATCCTGGGGTGCCTGGGTGGCTCAGTCGGCTAAACATCTGACTCTTGATTTCAGCTCTGCACTGACCGTGTGGAGCCTGCTTGGGATTCTGTGTCTCCCTCTCTCTCTGTCCCTCCCCTGCTTGCTCTCTATATCTCTCTCACTCTCTCAAAATAAGTAATAAATAAACATTAAAAAAAAGAATTTTCACACATTCCAAAATATTACAGATAGATAGATAGATAGATGGTACATAGATCTTCATCTAATTGAAGTATAATGACTTTTTGGAGCCTGCTGCTGTCCAAAACCAGCTGACTGGATTTAGCCCACGAGCTATGGTGTGCTGACCCTCGGTAGGACAGACTCAGATGCAGACATAAGGACTTTATCAGATGATTTGAGTTTTGCAGGAAAAGAAATGCAGCCCAGGCTGGAGATGGGGCCATGTTCTCACACCACAATGTGCCTGACTCAGGCAGGTCTCAGACAAGGAAGCTGAGACACATTATAGTCCCATGGGCAAAATGACAGCGATGCCCCAACAGCCAAGATGTCTTAAATTTCTAGGGAACCAAACACCTCTGCCTAATGCTGTCAGGCATGGCCCATGACTGAGTTTTGGAAAGGCAAGCTGCATTTGATATTTCACCTTTGTCCAGTCAAGCATGTCTGTCCTTGCCTTGGAAGAACATTAGAACCCCCAGCTAACTTGCTTCTGACTCAGCATAACTGCTAAAAATTTCCAAAATCACATCAGTGGACCAAATATATGCAGCTCAGGTGTATGAGAGCCAATGGAATGAGCCCCAAGGCCCAGGAGGGTGGGGATGGTAGCAGTGATGTTCCAGAACATTCCAGAAGTCTGCTGCCCACAGAAAAATGACCCAGAATGTCAGCCAGAGTCAGCACACAGCCCTCAGAGGACAACCCTCGAATCTCGTGTGTTCCTTCAACAAGGAAATCCCAGCTCTATGTCCTGGGCTCCAAGGAAGTCACTCTCTCCTAGAAAAAGTTGGACAAGGACACATCACAATACAAGACACCGTAATTCTCATAAATGCAGGGACCACACTGCTCTTGATCCCTACTGTCTCCCCAGGACCTTTTACAATGCCAAAAGAGATTGAAGAAATTGGTTAAGGAAGGGAGGAGCCTTGAATGCCAAGTCCAGGAATTTTACTTGACTAAGCAGGCAAGGGAGAACCTTGGGAGGACCCTAAGCAGAGGAATGGCACAGACTTGTGTTTTTTAGAAGAGAGCCCAAAGGTCACCATGAGAATGGACAGAGGGAAGAAGGTCATCATTAGCAATGAGACTGCTGCAATTGTCCGAGCAAAAGAGAAAAAAAAAGAAAAAGATGGGCAAACAGTAAGAACAGAGAAAACACAGACAGAAATGCTGTCACAGAGACCATTACAGGACAAGGTGAATGACAATTGTCTAAGGGAGGGTGAGGGCAAGAGGGAAGACCAGAGTCACTTGAGGAAACAAGGTGACGGAAGAATGATCCGTGAACAACACTGAAGAGCAGGGAGCAGACTCGGGGGGGATGGCTGGCTGGGCTTCGGCAAATCTGGTGGGGAGCGTCTCCAAGATGCCTAGAGCAAAACACAGCACCTTCATTGCTCGGACCCAACTATCTCTCAAATATCCGAGAGCTTCTGTGCTCAGGACACTGGCTGCTAGTTACACACAGCTCTTCAAATTTATGGTAATTAAAATGTAATGCAATGAAAACTCCAATTCCTCAGGTGCGCTAGCGGCGTGTCATCACGCGCGGCTGGTTCTGGACCACACAGATGGAGAATGTGTCCATCACCGCGGAGAACTCGGCTGGGCCACTCCGGTCAATGGGGCTTGCTTGAAAACTCTGGCCCTGTTTCCATCTCATGATGCCTAGTCCAGCAGCCTCGCAGAGACCGGTCCCAGATACCCAGAGGATGACAGATTGATCCTGTCCCGCCTCATGGAGAGAAGGGCCTCGTCAGGCACCTGCCAGGGCAGACAGCTGGCAGCACAGGTGTGCTCAGCAGGAGGGACTCACCTTTGCAGGCCCCCGCCGCACCGAGATGGTAGATGGCTGCCAGCACCCGCCAAATGGCCCGTCGCTCTCCCTCCGAGATGCCCAGCGTCTGCATGGCACCCTGGAGCTGGGCAAAGGCAGCTGCCGCCTTCTGCTTGTCTTCAGGCTGAGAGCAAAGGGAGAGAGGAAGAGTTCCATCAGGGTGGCCAGAATGAAAAGCTCAGACTCGGGGGAATCAATGCTGTCGCTTTATTTCCACAGTAAATTACCCACAATTAGGCTGCGGAGTGTGGACGTCCAAAGCTCGGGCTGTAGGGAAAGTTACAAACTATCTGTCTTTAGAACACGCTGTGATTCTCATTCACTCGTGGGTTTCCCCGAGTAGATATTTTTGAGGCTCTGTTTGGTACGGGCCCTAAAGACGCAGAGCTGAGGGAACCCCAGAACTTGACTTGGAGGGCCTCTCAAGGTTAGCAGTGGAAAGAGGCATAAAACTTAGTGTGACACCGGCTAAGTGGTGGGGGCAGGGTACAAGTGGGGAACGGCGGGATTGCAGAGGCAGGAAGGTGCTGATGAATCCCACTCAGAAGCATCAAAGAGGTTGGCCCAGAAGGCAAGACAATGCTGAGACTGAACTCTGGGAGGTGCCTAGGCATCGCTGGCCCATGTAACCTGGTAAGTCCCTGCACACAGAGGGAACCACACGACGAAGGAAGGTCTCAGGAGACAACAGGTGGCCGGCTGAACGCGGGCACCCACACAGGGAGTTTTGGAGGTGGGGCTGAGAGAGAAGAGATAAGGCTTGAGAAGCTGCAGGTGCCCGTTGTGATGGCCTCACGTATGATGTTAAAGGCATGGGCTTTGACTTCCAGCCAGGCCTGGCAAATGTGCACGCCTATCTACACTCCCGGACCTACAGCAGACATCATCCATCGATCGAGATGCCACAGGCCAGCGAGTCCCGATTCTTTCCAGGACACCACCCCCTGCAGCCTCCACCTACGGGTCAGCCTCCACAGCTGAGCTGCGATCTGTATGCTGTCCCCAGTGCAGGGATGGGAAGCTGCCCGATGTTTTTAAGCAGGAAGAAAGGGAAAGTGACATGATCAGATGTTTATGGGTTGTCGGGTGTTGTTTTTTTCTTTTTCAGATTTATGATCCCAATTATGTTTGATTGAATATTAAAATTAGTCTGAAACTCCCATGTACACACACCATCTGGCCAAGGAGACTCAGCCCAGAAACCTGCTGGGCTGGGCGGAAGTGAGCTCAGGATAAGAATTCCTTTGTCACTGATCCGCCGACCGATAATGAGGGACTGATCTGCACTTGGCCCTCTTACTGAGCGTGGGTGATGAATTGAAGGCTGGTGAAGCTGGCAGGTTCTTGAATTTTGTGGAATCCAGGGCCCAGAGAGGGGCTGACACTCGCCCAAGGTCACACAGCAAGTTAGGATCAGAGACAGAATCAGGCTTTTCTAATTCCCTGTCCAGGCCACTTGTCCCCTCCACTCAAGCCACGTCTAACTAGCAAAGAAGGCTGCAAGGATCGGCAGCCAATGGGGACGCCGTCACAGCATACAGTGACATTGAGAGATTCGCTGTGAAAATATTTCAATTAATAGCAAAGGCATGTTCCACTGATCCATCATATTTCTGGGCCACCACAGGACCACAAAATCCCTAGCAACCAGGAGCTCAACCTAGCAACCACAGCTGCTCTGCTGGAGCAAACGGAGGGAAGGAAGGCATCTTCCCCACATGTTCTCGGTTATTTATGAGATTTCAAAGCGGCCCAGAAAGGACACCGAAAGGACAGTGGCAACACATTCATTATGGCTCCCACTGTCAGCTCTGAGCATTTGACTTTAAATTACAGGCAGACTCCATCATCTGCCACTTAGCTCATGCAGAAAGAAGGAGAAACTTTCCCTAAAGCTTAATCTGTTTCCCCCCTTCCCTCCCCCTCCCTCCTACCTCCCACGTCTTGGTTGCAACAGATAACAGAGAGAGACAAATGTTATGTTTCCAAGCCAAACAATTAGGATCAGGGAGATGTTTCTAGTTGCTTAAATGTCTAGGGAACCAAACACTTTTGCCTAGTGCTGTCATGAAGGCCACCCCTGACAACAAAGTCGTGAACACAGAGATCAGGGAAATCCGTGGAGTCCGTCAGCTCACAGCCCAGATGTCTATCAACAGGAGATTGAATGAACAGAGGGCAGGGCAAGGGGAACAGTGGTGGCGCACTACCAGGCAATGAAAAAGAATGAGCCGCTGATCCGTGCAGCCACGCATGAATCCCACAGACCAAGTATGAGCCAGAGAAGCCAGATAGCAAAGACTCTGCACGATGTGACTCCATCTCTGTGAGATTCAGGCCAGAGCCAAGCCAACCTACAGTAAGAAAAGTCCTTTCGATGACTCTGGGACAGCAGATACGCCCCTGATGGGGAAGAGGCTGGAGGGAGACTTTGTTGGAAATGTTCCACGTGTTGATCTGGGGATGGGCGCCTGGGGGGCTCAGTCAGTTAAGCGTCCAACTTCGACTCAGGTCATGATCCTGCAGTTTGTGAGTTTGAGCCCTGTGTTCGGCTCTGTGCTGACAGCTCAGAGCCTGGAACCTGCTTCCGATTCTGTGCCTCCCTCTCTCTCTGCCCCTCCCCTGCTCATGCTCTGCCTCCCTCTGTCTCTCTCAAAAATGAATAAACGTTAAAAAAAATTTTTTAAAGGAATGTAATCACCACTGGGGCACCTGGGTGGCTCAGTCAGTTAAGTGTCTGACTACGACTCAGGTCATGTTCTTGCAGCTCGAGTTTGAGTCCCATGTCAGCACAGAGCCTGCTTTGGATCCTCTGTCTCTCTCTCTCTCTCTCTCTCTCTCTCTGTCCCTCCCCTGCTCATGCTCTCAATCTCTCTCTCTTAAATAAATAAACAATAAAAAAGAATATAGTCATCACCGAGTTGGAGGCTTAAAATTAGTTGTCTCGCCATAATAAAAAAAATTTAATGAAAAAAGATCCACTCACAAGATGCCCAGGGTTTATCTGATGCAAAAACTCAAGGTCAACCAAAGACTGCAGGTAATTTAGTAGAAAAAAAAGTCCAAAATGTTCTCTCCACGTTAGACGGGGCTGTGCTCAGGGCCCCCAGGGGATTCCCACAGTGCAGAGAGAGGCCAGGGCTGGATTTGGAGTCAGACAGAACTGGACGCATCCGTGACTCAATGCCCCTCAGCAGGGTGACGGTACAGCCCTCCTGCCCTTGCGGCGGGGCTCGGTGTCTGCTTCTGTGGAACGGAAACCCTCCGAGGGCCACTGTGAGAAACAAATGAGTCGTGGATAAGGCAGCCAGCATCGCGCCCCGCACTCAGTGGGCTGAATTAATGCTGGGGGCCATGCACCCCCGCGTCCCTCCGGCCATGCTTTCACCCAGGCTGTTCTGCTTTCAGGGACCCCTTTCCCCACGGCTGCCCAAGTGCATGCCCAACATTCCCTGGAAAGTGAACGAGTCCTTGAGAGGCTCTCGGTACAAACAGCTCAAACAGAATGACAGCCCAGAGTGAGTGCAGGGGTGAGGGGAGCGGGCTGGGAGATTCTGGGGGAGTCAGAGGCATGAAGCAAACTGAATGAGTGTGGTGACGTGGGCGCCGGGGTAGGGCCGGAAGAATTCCAAGTCCCCAGTCCTGGGAGCAGACCGAGTTGGCTATGGTGCTGCCCATTTCACAGGTACAAAGCCTGAGGCTGAGAGGAGACAGATGACTCAAGAGTGCACAGTGGGTCAGAACCCAGTGCACAGGACACAGGATTGAGATGACACAGTGGGAGAAACCAGAAACCATAGTGCCAGTCTTGGGGTCAGGCCAACCCAGATCCAGTCCTGTCTACCATTTACAAGCTGCGTGTTCTTAGGCAAGTAACATCACCTCTCTGAGCCAGTTTATTACTCCTGAAATCAGATGTGTTAATGATCCCTCACCTCGAAGGACCATTGGGAGGATTAAGGAAGAGAAGGCTCTGGGCAGAGCCCCTGGCAAGGAGCACATGATCTCCCCTCTTCCCGTTGGGAGGCCATCCCTCCACAGTTGACTACCAGGTCATAAAAATAAATGTGCTTCGGGCCAAAGCCTGGAAGGGAACAGCCAGAAGCCAACTGCTGGGAGGCAAAGATTATTATTATTATCACTGCTGCTGGGCACTTTTTTAAAAAGAAATCAGGCAAGGTTGCAAAAAAATAAATTACAGAGAAGAAAATAATATGAAAGCTTTGTGATTTCCAGTGTGTCCTGGTGCCCTGACGGATCTCAAACAAGTTCCATTTAGAAGCTGAAAGCGGCAGGCAGCAAGGGCACAGCGCAGGGACCCGGGGCGGACCTGACAGTCAGCGAGCGGAGGCGCCACCGAGGGCCGAGGGCCGGCACCACCCCGCGGGTCTCGGCACTCCCCCCACCACACCCCCCCGCGCACCTGCTCCAGCTGACGGCCCCGCCCCCCATTCCTGTGCCCTTCACGCGCACTGTGGGAGGTCTCTCCACCTTCCCCTTTGCAGCGGCTGCTCCGTGGAGCAAGAATGCTGGCCTCGCTGCACCTACCCGACTGCCCTCTCACCTCCTCCTGGCAGCCTTCACTGATAGGCCTGTCCCCCCCCAGCCTGGCCTCAGCCCCCACACACACCTCGGTTCAAGCACCTACCATTCTGGCTTCGAATGATCTGCTAATATGGCCGTGGCTGCCCCCACCTGCTTCCAAAACTACGGCTTTTCTCTGACCGAGACCCAGCTGAGTTCTCTCTCTGGGCCAGTGCCTGGGGTACAACGAGATCAGTAAATGTCCATTAATGTCAGTGAGCTGCCACTTAGTGTCCCTGAATAATCGCCATTGAGGCCGAGGTCGAGTGTGTTCACCTGCTGAGCCAGACCCACAGTGCGCCTAATCCCATACTCAAGGACCCCAGAGGCCAGGAGAGACTGAAGCTCTCGAATTCCCTTCTCTGGGTGCTCTATGCCTCCCAGCAAATGGCCCCGGCTCCTAGGATGCAGACAATGGAGCCAAAGAAAGATAGGAGATCCCCAAAGCCCCAGGAAATGCCTTTAAAGACACGCGGGACTAATTGAAGTGTAATTCACGGAGTCCTGCCACCACGGTAGCAAAACTTAGAAAACGTTAGCTAAGTTGCAGTGAGTGGGGTCCCACTCATTCATTTATTCGCTCAACAAACATTTGGGGAGCACTTGCTGTGTGCCTGGCCCAGCAGAAGGCCTTGTGAAATATACAAGCAGTGAGCAGGCCACGGAAGGCTCTCTCGCAGCTTCCTGGACCACAGGGTGGTTGGCAGGTAGGTGACAAGTAAACAAATGGTGTCCAACACTATGAGAAACTGTTACAACACACACACACACGTACACACAGACATACACACATATACACACACACACATACACACACACACATACATACACACAGACATACACATATACACACACATACATACACATACACACACACACACATACACACACACACAGGTACACACATACACACATATACACACACAGACACACACATACAGACATGCACACACAGACATACACACACACACACACACATACACAGACACTCCCACACATACATACACACACACACATGCACACATACACACACAGACAAGACAGACACACACACACACATTAAAAGGAGGGCTCTCTCTGGACAGAGGGCTGGGAAGCTGGGCACATTCACGCCGGCATAGAAGCCCAGGATGGATGCACAAAAATATTCATCATCTCGTTATTAAGAGTTACAAAAAGGGCTTAGAACCTTTTCGGTAAATGGCCAGCATGAGGGAAATGGTTTGGGGAATCATGACTCCACTCTGAATGTCTGTCTGGTCATTAAAAATATTGTTTGTGGAAGTTTTAATGACATCTGGTTGTTACGAACTGTATAAAATATTCACAGAAAACTGAGAGCAGATCTGTAAACATGTTGCCAATAGAAGTCTCAGGATTGGGAGGTTACTGTCTCCCGTGTTTGGGCTTGTGTGAGCCTGTGTGATTCCGATTTGGTTTTGTCTGTGTGCTTTTTCCTGATCTTTTTCCCCCACAGGAAGTATTCATTAATTAATTAAAAAAATAAATATTATATATATATTTTTAAATCATATATATATTTATGTCTTAATCTCTATACCCAACCTGGGACTTGAACTCATGACCGCAAGGTCAAGAGTTGCATGCTCTACCCACTGAACCAGCCAGGTTCCCCTAAAAATAATGTTATATTAAAAATGTAAACCCAGGGGGTCACCTGGGTGGCTCAGTCGGTTAAGCATCTGACTTCAGCTCAGGTCATGATCTCACGGCTCATGAGTCCAAACCCCGAGTCAGGCTCTCTGCTATCAGCATAGAGCCCACTTGGGGTGATCTCTCCCTCTCTCTCTGCCCATTCCCCACTTTTGCTCATTCTATTTCTCTCAAAAATACATAAACATTTTAAAAAATTTAAATATATAGGGTGCCTGCATGGCTCAGTCGGTTAAGCATCCAACTTCGGCTCGGGTCATGATCTCGCAGCTCATGAGTTCAAGCCCCGCATCAGGCTCTGTGCTGACAGCTCAGAGCCTGGAGCCTGCTTCCGATTCTGGGTCTCCCTCTCTCCTCTCTCTCTGCCCCTCCCCTGCTGATGCTCTGTCTCTCTGTCTTTCAAAAGTGAATAAATGTTAAAAGTTTAAAAAAATTTTACATATATATGTGTGTATATATATACATATACATATGTATATATATAAACCAGGGCATAGAGATAAGTCCTGTGAGACAAAAAACATGGTGCGTACTTCCAAGAAGCATGGATGGGGTCTCGTGGGCCATTGAGGGGAGGCCTTGCCCCGCCCACTGGTCCAGTGCCTTCATGTAAGGTAATAGCATAATCATCACAATAAAAGCTGAGTGCCTGAGTGCTTGGTAGGCTTTATCTCATTTAACAGGGGAGCAAGGGGGACCATTAGCATCCCAGTGTTACCAGCGAGCAAACTGAGGCCCAGGGAAATGAAGTCCCCTTCCTTAAGGCCACCTATCTGCTGCTGGGATTCGAACCTGGGTTTGTCAGACTCCAGAACTCATTTCTTTTTTTTTTTTTTAATGTTTATTTATTTTTGAGAGAGAGGGAGAAAGAGACAGAACATGAGCAGGGAAGGGAGAGAGGGGGAGACACAGAATCTACACCAGACTCCAGGCTCTGAGCTGTCACCACAGAGCCAGATGCAGGGCTCAAACCCACGAACTATAAGATGATGACCTGAGCCAAAGTCAGCCGCTTAACTGAGCGAGCCACCCACGCACCCCTCCAGAACTCATTTCTCAACCATTGTCATCAATGAATTCTCAGCGGACAATGAAAGTGACATTTACAGATAAAGCCGAAGCAGCACTGATCAGAGTCGGCGGGACTAGCAAGGAGGAGGAGGACAGGGAAGGCTGGGCAGGGGCTGTGGAGCTGTCAGATAGATTCCAGGACATTCAGGCTGAATCTCTGGTGTGCGATGGGTAATGCTTTAGTACAGGTACGCGCCCCTGCCGCGCCTGGTGGAGCAGGAATGCTGGCCACACTACCCCTGTCCATCTTCACTCGCTGGCTCACCTCCTCCAGGCAGCCTTCTCTGATGTGACCCCAACTTTCCAGGCCTGCCTATGCTGTATTTGGGGCATAATTATACCTAACAAGTTATTCCATGTTTATCTAAAATTCAGATTTAACTGGACAACCTGTATTTTTCTTTTGAGTCTTACTGGGTTATAATGACAGATAAAAATGACATCTTTTTAGATGTACACTGTGATGAATTGATATAAGCACGTTCTAAAATGATTGCCACAATAGGGGCTCCTGGGTGGCTCAGTTGGTTAAGCAACCGACTTCAGCTCAGGTCATGATCTCGCAGTTCGCGGGACTGGACCCTGCGTCAGGCTCTGTGCTGACAGCTCAGAGCCTGGAGCTTGCTTAGGGTTCTGTGTCTCCTCTCTCTGCCTCTACCCCATTTGTGCTCTGTCTCTCTCTGTCTCTCAATAATAAATAAATGTAAAAAAAAAAAAAAAGATTGAAATGATTAGCTCAATGAAGTTCACTAATACATCCAGGGGACACTCGGGGGGCCCAGTCAGTTAAGTGGCCAACTTCAGCTCAGGTAGTGATCTCAAGATTCATGAGTGTGAGCCCCGCATCAGGCTCTGTGCTGACAGCTCAGAGCCTGCTCCGGATTCTGGGTCTCCCTCTCTCTCTGCCCCTCCCCTGCTTGCTCTCTGTCTCTCAAAAATAAATAAACATTAAAAAAATTTAAAAATTAAAAAAATGCATTCATCGCTCCACACAGTTATCATTTTGTGTGTGTGGAGAGAACACGTAAGATCCACTGTCCTAAGAAATCTGACATGCAACGAACTCTACCATTAACTACAGTCACAGGGTGGTGTGTTAGGTCTGTTATGAGATAAACAAGGCCTAGGCGTCCTCTATGTCTCTTAGCTCCGTCTGGCAACTTTGGGAGCTTGTACTTAGCAACTCCCACTTTTGGGGGTCCTTCCTGACCACCGAATTCCTTTACTGCCACAGTCCCGGGACCACCCAACCCCAGACCTCGCCCAGGCCGGTAGGGAGGACCAGTGACTGTCAGATTTTATTTCTGTTCTTAGCACACTGAGAAAAGCTTCCCTGGGTACCCGCCAGGTAGCAGAGAGAACAAAGGATGCCCGACTCCCGTTCCCGCAAACCAACTGGACTAAAAACACAAAACACCCCTGGAAACACACACACACACAAAAAGAAAACTACTTCAGAAGCCTCCCTGACTCGATTCCCCGCTGTGACCCATTCCTGTGAGCAGACTGTTAACAGGAAATCAGGCTGGGGCCCTTCTCCTCCGAAACAGCAGCCTCCTTGCAGACTCCAAAGGATCCACTTGGCCAAAATGCATTGCAAATATACAGGAAAGCCCAGCGCCAGACGGGCCTCTCGTCCTGTGATGTCATGGTCAGCGTCACGGGGGACGAGAGAAAACCGCACTGCGGAGCCTGCCGGCGACCTGGGGTGTCAGAGGCAGAGGGGAGTAGCCCCCAAATTTTGGGATGGAATAGCTGTGGGGCGCCTGAGTGGTTCAGCCAGGCAAGCGTCCGACTCTTGATTTCCCGATCTCGCGATCGGGTCACGATCTCGCGGTTTGGGAGTTCGAGTCCCGCATCAGGCTCTGCACTGACAGCACAGAGCCTGCCTGGGATTCTCTCTCTCTGCCCTTCCTCCTCCCCCATCTCTCTCTGTCTCTCAAAATAAATAAAAACTTTAAGAAAACCAAGCTGTAATAGCTGTGTCATCTTACTCCTACTGCAGGAATGAACTCTTTGTCAGTGGTTCTTAGAGAGGCCAGGAGGTCCCTGGGCCAGCAACATCAATATCCCCCGGGAGCCTGTGTGGAATGCAGACCCCCAGGCCCTGCCCCAGACCTGCTGAATCAGCACCTCTGTGGAGAGTCTGTAGCCATGTGTGTGTGTGTGTGTGTGTGTGTGTGTGTGTGTGTGTAACAGCTTTATTAAAGTATAATTGACAAAGAATAAACTATTCCTCTTTAAAATGTATAGAGGCACCTTAAGGGGCTCCTGGTGGCTCAGTCGGTTGAACATCCGACTTCAGCTCAGGTCATGGTCTCACAGTTCGTGGGTTCAAGCCCCGTGTCGGGCTCTGCGCTGACAGCTCAGAGCCTGGGGCCTACTTCAGATTCTGTGTCTCCGTCTCTCTCTGCCCCTGCCCTGCTAGTGCTCTGTCTGTCTGTCTCTCTCAAAAATAAATAAATGTTAAAAAATGTTTAAATAAAAGGTGTAATTTGACAAGCTTTGATGTATACACATATGAAGTTATCCCTACAATGAAGACGATAAACACATCACCACCTAAAAGTGGATGGAACTAGAGGGTATCATGCTAAGTGAAATTAGTGAGTCAGAGAAAGACAAGTATCATATGACTTCACTCATATGGGGTACAAAACAGATGAACATAAGGGAAGGGAAGCAAAAATAATATAAAAACAGGGAGGGGGACAAACCATAAGAGACTCTTAAATATGGAGAATAAACAGAGGTTACCAGAGGGGTTGTGACGCGGGGGGAGGGGCGCTAAATGGGTAACGCCATTGAGGAGTCTGCTCCTGAAATCATTGTTGCACTGTATGCTGACTAACTTGGATGTAAGGTTAAAAAATAAACTAAAAAAAAGAAACTGCTTTCCCAAACGTGTGCAGGGTCTTCCGTCCCCACCAGCGGGGGTGGCGTGGGGGGCAAGTCAGCTGCCCCCGGTCTCTCCAGCACTTGATGCGATGAGTCTTTCAAAACGCAGACAATTGCGTGATCCTGTGGAGCTCTGTCCTCTGGTTTTACTTTGAGTTTCTCTCATGACTAATGACCCGGAGCATATTTTCATGTGCATTATTGACCACGTGCGTGTCTTCTATGGCAAAGTGTATGTGGACATTGTTTGCCAGGTTGTATTTACGAGTTTAGAGAGTTGTCTCTATGGTCTGGATTCAAAACTTCATTAGATATGTGATTTGAAAATATTTTTTCCCAGTCTGTGGCTTGGGTTTTCATATTAACAGTGCCTTTAAAGAGCAGAAGTTCTTGGAGCACCAAGCGGTTCAGTTGATTAAACGTCCGACTCTTGATTTCGGCTCAGGTCATGATCTCACAGTTTGTGGGTTCGAGCCCCGCATCAGACTCCTCACTGATAGTAAGGAGCCTGCTTGGGATTCTCTCCTTCTCTCTCATCCCTCCCCTGCTCATGCTCGCTCGCTCGCTCTCTCTCTCTCTCTCTCTCTCTTTCTCTCTCAAAATAAATAAACTTTTTTTTAAAAAAGCAGAAGTTCTTAATTTTGATGAAATACAGTTTATCTATTTGCCCTCTTATAACTTGTGCATTTGGTGTCACATCTAAAAACCTTTCACCCAAAACAAAGTTAGGGAAAATTTCCCCTTATTTTCTTGTAGAAATTTCATGGTTTTAAGTTTTACCTGTGGGCCTATACTCCATTCTTTGTTAATTTCTGTATGGTGTGAGGTTGTGGATTGAAATTCATCCTTGACCCGAGGATGCCCCATTATTCCACCACTATTTCTTTCCCAGATCATATCTTCCTTGAAAGGGTTTGGTGTGGAAATTATCTACCCTCCCTTACATGAACTCCTATTCATTCCTCAAAACCCAGTCAAATGTGGCCCGAGCTAAGACGTCTTCTCTGTCTGAGACCAAGTAGCTCTCTCAACAAGCCTTAGTGCTCACAGTGTCTCGTGCAGCCCCTGCCGTGTGTGTACCGCACACGACTACATGAACGCCCACATCCGTCTCTCCTGATGAAGTACACACTCATGGAAGGAGACCAGAGCCCCAGCGCTTAGCGCAGGTTCGGCCCAGAAGCTGGGGGTGTGCAGCGGGGTGGGGAGCGACTCCGAAAACCATTGTTAAAGTATAAACAAAAGAATAAAAGGGTAAAGACACAAGGAAACACCTTGCTTTTCCAAAGTGAATACCACCTCTCAAAGTCTGCTCACAGACCACGTCTCCCGGGAAGCCGTCTCTGACTGCACCTACCCACAGGAATCACCGATAATCGTTACTCAGAGAGCCTGATCGAGTGACTTAGGCCATGCCCTGTGCGAGGAGCTTTCTGCACATCATTTTATTTAATCCTCGCCACGGCTTAACGAGGCCGACACTACTCTTAGCATCATTGTGCCGAAGAGGATACAGACGTTCCGAGAGGTTCGGCTCTATGCCTGAGGCCAGGGTTTGAGGTGACAGCCCACATTCTTACCTCTCTGTGTCCCAGCCCTGGTTCCCTTCATGTGTACAAGTCTCAGTTACCCTACAAGCCCAGGCCACGCCCCATGACCACTCCTGCCAGCCCCACTGGAGAGCGACACAAGTGGCCCAGGGAACCCTCCGTCACCCTCGCGTCCTGTGTCCCCTGGTCATGTGGACACACACATGCATGCACACCCCCAGAAGGACCCCCTCCTTACCCTAGGCCACACGCCCATGCCGAAGGAGTTGCTGTCGGCCATCTGCTGCAGGTCCAGCTCAGTCCTGGAAGCAGAGAAGGGACGGGAAGTAAGGGAGGGGCCGCCCTCACCAGTGACCTGGCTGACTGCGTGGTCATCATGGCACAGGGCTCCTGCCCCAGGCTCATTTCTGGAATCTTCCCAACCCACTGTTCTTCTGTGGCTCTTTCCTGAGTGTTTCCCTGACACAAAGCATCACAAATTGAACCCAAGGAAGAGGGTTCTCACTCCAGACTTTCTGCTCATCAGCTGTGTGAGCTACTCTTAGAAGAGTCGGTCTAGATGAGTCCTTGTGTCTGCTGAGTCCTGAGACGCTGGCTCCGTCACTCACCTGAGATCCAGGTCTAACCCAGCTAGCATCTGGGAGAAAACCTCGAAATTGCCTTCCCCTTCCGGCTGCCGGGCCACGTGACTCTTCTCCAAAAGCATCGTCTGCAAATGGGGGTGGGTGGGACATGGTCAGGCTAGTGGCCAGCGACCCAGAGGGGTGCCCCCCGCCCCGAGGCACTCTTTGGGGCAACAGCTCGGGTCCACACTCTGCCAGACACCTCTGTATCAGAACTGCTCAGTCCTCTATCTCATTGATCCAGAGCCCGGCCAGGGACTCAGCTCCCGCAATAGACCCATTCCGATGAAAGCATCCGAAGGCAATAACAATTAAACGGCGGCGCTCCCCAGCACATTCCTATGTAACAGAAGCTTACTAACCTGACCCAGGTGGAGACTGATGGTGGAATTGCCGGGCCGGGACAGAAGAGGGACAGTTTTGGCACCGAGTTTTGTTGTAGTCTGGACCTTATCCCAGCTCAGCGTGCAAACAACCCTCTAATAGCCTAATCTTATTTTCTGCTCAGACAGCCCGTCTGAGGTGCAGGGAAGTGGCGCGGGTGATTTTGGAGATACAGGAACAAACAGCCCCTGTGTTGGTTACGCGCGGACGGACACGGAAGGCCGGCGAGCGTCTGTTTAATTTCAGCTTACGCTTTTAAGACCCAGCTAACGAGTGGCTGAGTTATATATTTACTCATGAATATTTCATCCCTGTGACATTCCAAGGTGCAGACAGGCTGGCAATGTTCTGGGGCGCTGAGCGCATTGGGGAGGAGGTGACCACCCCCCAGGGGAGCCACAACCATTTAGACACGGTCCAGGATCCCGGGTGGATGTGTGGCCTCTGCCGAGCGGGACTGGGGACACTGCAGCACAAGGGTCCCCTCTTTCCCATCAGAGCACTCACCTGGAGCTGAGCAGCCGTGACTCGCCCAGTGGCATTGAAATCCAGCGACATCACCATGGCAAACCGGGTGGCATTGCAGCTATGGCCGGTGCACACAGAGCCGAAAGCCCGGAGGACGGTGAAGGTAGCTCGGATCTTCTCCACTGTCAGGGGCATGGGGCAGGGCATCACCTATGGCCACGGAACGCCACGCCCACCTCTCACAGGACCACCTTCCCCACTGGCACCTGCACTGGTCCAAGCCCATCTGGCCCCAAGACCTCCCACAGGCTCCCTGCCACCTCCCCAACACAGCACTAGACCACACACATTTCCCAGCTGCCTTGGCTGTGCACTGCAAGCAGGGTGCAGGGGGAGGAAGACTGAGTCAAGAAGGGGAGATGAAAAGGGGGTCAGCACTGATGCAGTCCAATGTCAGGGGCCTCCTGGGCCTGATGAAGGGGGACAGGGCATTAATATTCTCAGACCTGCTCTGAGGGAGCTCATGGAGTAGCAGCAGCCTTGGAAAGCCCTGCACTCTCTCCACAATTACTTATTAGGCACCTACTATGTGCCAAGCACCAGGTGCTGGATACAGCCTGTCCTGAGTCCCACTCTCAAAAACACGCATTCATAGGACAGCATGTTTGGGGAGAGCCAAGATTGTGCCTCTCGCTGCTGGGTCCCTAGGCCCTCCCATGGGTCAGGTGAAGAGGAGCGGATCAATAAAGTGCTAGAATAACCCCAGCGAAGCAGAAGCACACCCAGTAGTTAAGGGGATTTGAATATGAGCTCTGCCTTTCCTAGTTACCTCATTTGGGGCAAATCAATTAACCTCTCTATGCCTCTGATACCCTGTCTTAGGATGGGCGTAATGATAGCACCTACCTCGTGTGCTAGTCACGAGGACTTTAATAACGTGAAGAGCTTAGTTCTCGTTCCAAATGTGAGGTTGCGAGTATTATAGTTATCATGACTAGAAAAGCAATATTGCCTAGGCTCCATATACTCAGTGGAGAGAAGATTGCCCCCAAGAGGGCAAAACACTGGTCCTTGTGGGTGGGGGAATTTTAGTTTGTTATGTATGAAGCACAGATATGCCTAAACTGCATGGAGAGATCACGGTATATCTACGGCACTAAATTTTCACGGGAGGGGATGGCTGGGGGGGTCTGAAAAGGCTCCTTAGGGATGCAAAAATGAAAGAAACATTAAGAACATGGACCCAGGGTTATAGCTCCGGAGCCAGACTGCCTGGGTTGGACCCTCAGCTCTAGGACGCATTAGTGTGTGGCCGGGGCAAGCGAGTTAACCTCTCTGAGTCCTAATGTCTTCATCTATAGTATTTGAATAACAATATCTACATTACAGAGCTGTTTTAAATAATAAATGAGTTAATATGCTTGGACTAGAGCCTGGCCTGTAAGTCCTCAGCAAATGTTTACTACGGTTATTATTAATATTATTGTTGTTATTATTAATCAGCACTCTTTAAAGCCCAGTTCAAACATCATTTCTTGTTTTTAATTTTTTTAAGTTGCATTTATTTATTCTGAGGGAGAGAGGGAGGGGGATCATGAGCAGGAGAGGGGCAGAGAGAAAGAGGGAGAGAGGGAGGGGGATCATGAGCAGGAGAGGGGCAGAGAGAAAGAGGGAGAGAGGGAGGGGGATCATGAGCAGGAGAGGGGCAGAGAGAAAGAGGGAGAGAGGGAGGGGGCTGATGAGCAGGAGAGGGGCAGAGAGAAAGAGGGAGAGAGAGAATCCCCCCGCTCCGCTCTGTAAAAGCGCAGAGCCTGATGTGGGGCTCAGCCTCACGGATGGTGACGTCATGACCTGAGCGGAAATAAAGAGCTGGACACTTAAGCAACTGAGTCACCCAGACAAATATCGTGTCTTCAAAGAAGCCGCCGACCTCCTCTCCTCTGAGCTCCCCTTCCCTAACCAATTCTGCCAGCACTTTGCGCAGAGCACTGGAGTTTGGCACATATATGAAGTTCAGTTTCCCTTCTGACAGTCAATTCCTCATGAGCATAGGCTCTGCCCTTATGTCTTTACTTACTGGGTCCTCTGTACAGTTCAGCAGGTTGTGCACTGCACAAGGACAACATATTGAAGGGACACACTGTTTACATCGTACAGTTATTGGTGTGTATATTTATTAGGATGATTTCCTAGAACATGGCAGTCAAGCGTTTGGTTCTAACAACATCAGTGTATAATGACAGTTCTGCAGAGAGCTGTGAACGTCTTGAGGAACGAGTACCATTTTCTAATTTGCACAAACGTGTCCAATGGACTGTGGTAACCATGCCTAGAAAGAAGCAAGCACGGAGTCTGCATATGGGTGCTCAGTGAGTGCTTCCGGAATGGACATAAGGAGGAGCAACCCAATGTCCCCTCTAAGTCTCCCCTCCACCCCCACAACCCACCCTTGACCCCTGTCACCTGGAGACCACTGTACCTGAGACCCGGCCATCCACACTGCCTGCCATCGCCACCAGGTGCTCCAGGACCTGCTCGCAGCAGGTGGTCTTCCCAGCACCACTGCGGCCCAGGGCCACGATGCTCTGGTCTCTCCGCTGACTCAGGAGCGCCCAGTAGGCCCGCTGGGCCAGGGATCCAAGGTGAGCTGGCAGGCCGTCCCGGCGGTACCTGGGCACCTGCAGGAAGGTCATCCTAGACATCAGTCTTCCCAGCCCAGCCAGGGCCCGGGGGGCATCCCAGGGCAGTGCCCCACTGCAGCCTGGAGCCCAGATCCCTTTCCCTGCCTGTGATCCTATCCCAACCTCACTGGACAAGTCTTGAATTTTATTGGAAAGAGCCCAGCCTTGGGTACAGTCCTGCCCCTGGCTGACTGTGGGTCCACGGACAGCCTGTGAGCCCTCCCTGGACCTGGATCTCCTCGTTAGCTCCTAGGAGGCCTGTGTTAGCTCAGTATTGGAGAGTGCTTGCCAGGAGTGAGTCTGCTACATGAAATGGCAAGATTGATTAGTGATGTCTGCCGTGGAAACCGAATGAAGCATGGGGTAGACGGTATGTCGTGCACTTGTCATCACAGTTTAGGTAATACCTGAGGTCTTCCACTCCACCCAACCATCCATTCATCCACTCATGTTCTTTATTCAATATAAAAAAATAGTACTGAGTGTCTGTTGTGTAGCAAGGACTGTCCCAGGCACTGGGGACCAGAGCCACCCAAAATGGATGAAGGAAATCCCTACCAAGCATGGGGAGATACCATTGTATACATATTAGATGGCCAACAAAACTGCTTTACAGTTTTTACACGCACTACCAAGATCTGGGGATGGTACGGAGCGACTGGGATTCCCATCCAACGCCGGTGAGAAGGGTCAATGACACAGTCACTCGGGGAGACAGTGAGAGGGACCTTCATCATTCAACCCGGCAATCCCATCTTCGGTATTTACCCAGGAGAAAGGAGCCTTTATGTCCACACCGACACACACAAACTTCAATGTCACTGGTTCTATTGAATATATATTCAAAGTCACAAAAATGAGAAACGACCCCGGTGCCTTTTAACTAGTGAACGAAGGAGGGAACCAAACATCCAGGTTTGGGCCCTGAAGGTCCCGCATCCCAGAAACCCCCTCTGCCCAGGGTTAACTGGGACAAATGGGCACTCGATGAATGGATAAACCAGGGCACGCCCACAGTGAAGGAATGAATGGCCAGTCGCTACTATAACATGGGTGAAGGTCAAATGCACCGTGGGAAGTGGAAGAAGCCGATTCAAAGGTTACCTGCCCTACGTTCCCAATCATATGACTTTTTCAAAAAAGGTCAAACTATAAAGACAAAGTAACCGGATCCGTGGCTGCCAGGGCAGGACCTGGGAGGCGAGCACAATGACAACCACGGGTCCAGAGGGCTTCTAGGGGGCAATGGCACCAAAACAGTCCTGTAACTGACGGTGGAGGCTGTTACACAACTGTATGCGTTTGTCAGAAACTTCCAGACCATCTGCTATAAAAGGGGTGAATCGAACAGGCTGCAAATCATGCCTTCATAACTCTGCCTTAAAACAGCCCTGCCTCCAGAGCAGAGCCTGCTTTCTGTTGGGAAGAGACGGATGAGAAACAGAACAAAGGCTGAAACTGTTTCTAACGGGAGACATTTTAAAGCCATGAGCCTGAATGAGATCACCAGGGAAAGGGTGTGGAGGGACGGGCACCCACCCTGGAAAGGACAGGGAGTCCCACAAGGTTGAGGAGGAGGGGCGAGCAGGACAGGGGTGTCCTGGAGCTCAGGAAGGGAGCGTTTGCGGGAGGAGGGAGGCTTGGCCACGCCAAATGCTATCCTGAGGACCAAGTAAGAGGAAATCAGGCACTTGAACATTTGGCAAATGTGTCTGGCAGCATGGAAACCGCTGGTGACCTTGATGAAAGTCTGCTTAGCGTGGCCTTGGGGTAGAAGGGAAGAGGGCAGCTGGAGGCATGGTGGTCGGTGGAGGGGCATCAAGGTGGGCAGGGCAGCCGGCCCAGCTGTAAGAGGACGTCTGAAGCCTGGAATAAGTAGGCAACCACTGGGCCCAGCAAGACCCCATCCACCCTCTTGGGTGCTTACGCAGGGCCAAGGGTGCAAACCCCAGGATGGCAGCTCCTCCCCCAGCTTGCACCTCCCACCCGCGGCTCAGGGCCGCCTTTTCTGCTGGAGACACCCAGAACAATAATGAGTCCCTGTCCTGTCACAAAATACAGGGACCAGCCCCCTCACTGGCGGGACACAGCCTAAAGGCATGTGGCAGGTCGAGGCTCCGGGGGTCTGAGCCTGGGAGCCACCTCCCACTCTGGGAACACTGAGGTCCAGGGGACGGGCTGTCCCATCTGTCAGTCTCCTCAGGGGGCGGGAAGGGAAAAAGGAGGATCCTTCAGACCCAGGCCCCTGTGTACACATACAGGTGCATGCGTGTGCCCGTGCCTTGCTTGTGTGCGCACACACGTGCTCACAGGCACACGCACCCCAGCGCGGCTGAGCCCCGGCAACAGAGATGTGCCTATGTATACCCCGCACATTCACACCCATCCTCGCACCCATGCAGACCTGCACCCCCAAGCACACCCCAGCTCCCAGCCGCCGCCTGGTGGTCCAGACTCCCAGTGAGAGAGGCCTCCGCCCCAGGTCCCACCAAGTCCATTTTCAAGACAGCACTGCAGGTCTATGCTCCCACCTAGTGGCCGTTTGAGGAACTGGCCATGACTCAGCAAAAGCACAGAGAAGGTGGTTGTGGATTTGGGTGGGGGAAGCTGGATGCTTTGAGGGGTTACAGGGCCTGGGGGATCACCTAACTCAAACGCTTCCTTACAAGGTATGTTCCGACTCCTGCACATCCCAGGCTCTGCAATGGATGCCTCAATCCAGAAAGGCCAGCGAGAAGCCAGCTTACCGTGGGCGTCTCTGCTAAATCTCCCTCCCGCAGGCTTTGAAGGGGCAAGAGGAGTCACCCAGCATCTTGGAAGGCTCAGAGACCTTGCGCTGCAGCAGCGCAGCAGAGGCAGATCCCTTGTAGCAAGGGAAGGGTGAGTGCGGGTGCCCAAACGGACAGCCAGGCCAGGGGGGGGCCCGGGGAGCAATGGATGGGTGGGGTGTCCTGGAGCAGAGACATCTTAGAGGCGGACTCAGAGCCACTGTCCCTTTTTAAATGGACTGTAGCATCATTTGGGGGCTACGAATGGATTTGTCCCATGGTACTCCAGAGGGCGAGATGTAGCTTCCCATGCCCAGTGCGCGGATGAGAACGCTGAGGCCAGAGAGGCCTAATGGTCCTTCCAAGGCACTCAAGGGGCATGAGCAGCGCCTTCCCCAGTCCTCTCAAGAGCACCTGGATAAGATGTTTGACGTCCATCAGGCTCCTTGCCTCCACTTTTACCCAGGTCCACCGATCCACCCCGCAGCCGAGGGGAGCCCTCTCCGGCGCACGTCAGACCATCTCCGCCCTCTGCTGAAGATCCCCACAAGCTGGCATCATGCTCAGAGCAAAAGCCGGGACCATTATGACCACGGATAGGACCCAGTGTGACCCGGCCCCCACTTGTCCTGGCCTCCTCACTGTCTCCTCCTCCACACTCAGCTGCTCTACCCACCTGTTATCGGGGCCTGTCTTCCCTTCGAGAACGGGACCCCCACATTGGCAGGCTTATCTGTCCTCCTCCCTGCTTTCTTTCCCCCATGCCCGGCATGAAGAGGACACTGTCCCAATCAGTAGGACCAAACGGGATGGAGAGATCTCTGTCGTGGCTGCAGGCCTTGCCACTAGGCGGCGCTGAGAGAGTCCCTTTGCTTTGTCTTGACAAAAACTGGCCATTTCTACACTTAGCAGGAAAAAAAATAACAAATAACAGAATGGAGGCTTCTGTTCTCCAAGGTGTGTAGGTGTCTGGGACTCTCGAGTATGCAGTATGGGGTTCAGGGCACAGAAAGGCCGGTGGCCGGGGCCTTATCCCAGCTGGCCCGCCTGCTGGACTCGAGGGCTGGCCCAGCACATGTCATCTGAAAAATGGGGCTGGGAGAGGTCCTTATCTTTCCAAGTGGGTGTGAGCATTAGTTGAGATTATATGTAAGGTGCTGGGAGCAGTGCCCGGTGCAGAGCTGACATTTATTCTGTCCGTGACTCATGGTCCCCTCTGTGGTGGAAAACCATGCAGCCCTTGGTGCCCCCACGAGGCCCACAGTACCCCCAATCTTTTCATCTGGCAGGATACTACTCACAGACAGGTTTGCAGGTGGCTTTGGCTGCCCTGCTTTCCCCTGAGAGGCAGCGGGGACCCCACCCCACCCCACCGGGGAGCAAGCACCCATCCCGGCCCTGTTCCCATGATCCTCCTCACCTTGCCTGCAGAGGGCACTGGGGAGCCGCGGGGCTGGAGGACGATCAGGTCCGGCCCCGTGAAGGTGTGGGGCAGCTGCGCCCGGTAGCGGGTCAGAAGCGTGTTCAGGACACTGGATTCGTTGACACTGACCAGGGACGCCAGGTCCTCAGCCTGGTCCAGCTCCGGGGGGTTGGCCTGGGAAGCATCACACAAAGCGTCCTTTGGCCTTCTGGGCCTCCACAGCACCACCATCACCCCTACACACACACACACACACACACACACACACACACACGGAGCCCTGGGGGCCCTCTGCTGGGACAGCTGTTTGCCACAGACCAGGACAGAGCACAAGGACTCTGGAGGCAGAGAAACAAATCTGCATAAATGAAATAAGGACCCCCCGCTCGTTTGTCCTTTGCATATGCTGAGAGCCACGTGTCTCTGTCTCTCTCTCTCTCTCTTTTTTCAGTTTATTTATTTATTTGGAGAGAGAGGTGGGCAGGGACAGAGAGAGGGAGAGAGAATCCCCAGCAGGCTCCGCACTGTCAGTGCAGAGCCTGACACAGGGCTCGATCTCACAAACCGTCAGATCATGACCTGAGCCGAACCAAGAAGCGGACGCTTAACCGACCGAGCCACGTAGGCACCCCTGCCACCTGTCTTTTCACGCTGGTCCTCCTTCCTGCCCTCACTGCCCCGGAGGGGAGAGATTCTCGGGACTGACTCAACAAGACTCAGAGAGCCTTCTGCATCTCAAACACTGCAAGGAGGATGGTGCTCCACAGAGCCTGTGGCCTCCTCTCTGGGTCTTGTCCAGGGAGCTCCACACGCGTTCTGTGACCCTCAGGGATGTAGGCCAGTGGCCAAACAGCCCCATTTCTCTGACAGCCCATCGTGCATTGATCCCTTGGGAACACGCCCAAACGCTTCTGGAAGCAAGGAATGATTGGAGCTTCTCTTTGGAGCATCCATTCTAAAAGCCTTCCTCCTACTCTTTCCAGACTCAGGGACTTTTTAGGGCCTAATGCTCTGGGGTTTAGGCCCAGCCTGAGCTGTCTTGTGGGTCAGCCTCTTTGTTAAGGACAGGGAGCCACTGCAAACTCAACACCAGCAGGGATAGAAGGCCTGAAGTGGGCAGAGGAGTGGAGGAGGAAGAAGATGAATGAGGCCCACATGGAGCTCCTGGAAGAAACATCTTAAGATGTGAGAGGTGGAAAAGGATCAGGACAGGACCCTTTTTTCCTATCATTATACTGTAAGGTAATCTCTAAAAGATCTCCAGTGTACTACAAGAATGATGCAAACCACAGTTGGGCTTATCAACCAAAAGAAAGGTTAATTCCCCCAAAATAACAGTCCATTGAAACCTAAGCTACAGTTAATGGCAAGCTGCCTATTTGGCTCTGAATTCCCTGGCAGCCAGGGTGAAACAGGAAACATGCCCTGTGGCATGATTTGCAATGTCCATAAAGTGGAAAGCAGTCACGTTCTTGGATCAGACAGAACTCCCAGTTCTGACAAACATGTTTGTGAATGTGTCTTCGTACAGAGAACCCTGGGATAGAGTGGTGACCTGACACAATGCCTCCAGGCGAGCAGTGAGTTGCAAGATGATCTTCCTTACAACTCCCTCCAGACCACCAAGCCAAAGTGGTCTGTGCAGTCAAGTGCAAGGAATTGTCTTGCAGGGGTGGGGAGAGAAGGTGCGGAGCAGGCAGGGAGGGGGACAGAGGGCTCACCCTATGCACACGCTCCTCGTCCACCTCGGTGATCGTTTTGTCAGCATCGATGCAAAGTCGCACCCTTCCTGCCGGAAGGTCTGCTGTTCCCTCATCCGGCTTCAGTACAGTGGCTGGAGACCCAGTCCAGACAGGGAGAGAGAGAGAGAGAGAGAGAGAGAGAGAGAGAGAGAGAATGGAGAGAGGACAGACAGGCTCTAAGCTGAGAAACCGGAACAGGGATCTTAAAGAGGGGTCCTCATTCAGGTCAGAAAGCGATGGCCCTGTCTCCCCTCAGGGTCTGCTCCCATGGAGGGTTCTGAATGGTGACTCTGCACCCCCTGGAGACAGACGCTGGGGCGGACTCACCTTTTATCAACTGGTGCAGTGCACAGGGTGAACACCCTGATGGCCGGGTGCACTGCCCGATCTCATATCTAGACCTGGGATGGCAGATAATGGCATACCAGCTGCCGCCTCCCCTTCTAGTGCCCATGACAGACATCACTAATCAATCACACTTCCCCACTGTCTTCTGAATGGGACTCAAGACCGCTCTCAGTTGGGTGTGGTCCCAACCAGTCGACAAAAGTGCGCTTGGGAGATGGAATCTATTTGCGCATTTGCACTACATTTCCTTGAGGAACGCTGTAGGAGCCAACCAATGCTTCGTACATTAATGAATTTGTTAAATAATTATTTACCAAGGTGTAAATGCCTTTGGAAAACAGCACCCAGTAGACCAGCTGTCAGGGATGAAATGACACTCAGCTATTCTCACTCCACAGACCCCCACCCTAGACTCAGCTGCTCCAACATTAATTTTTTTAATGCTTATTTATTTTTGAGAGAGAGAGACAGAGCACAAGCGGGAGAGAGGCAGAGAGAGAGGGAGACACAGAATCTGAAGCAGGCTCCAGGCTCTGAGCTGTCAGCACAGAGCCCAACACGGGGCTCAGACTCATGAACCGTGAGATCAAGACCTGAGCTGAGGACGGTCACTTAACCAGCTGAGCCACCCAGGCGCCCCATAGACTCCGCATGCCCCTCACCCTTCCCCCCAGCTGTGATCTGGCAAATATGGCTAGCAACTGAGGGGGCACGGGAAGAAAATACTTAGACCCTCCCAGATGTGCTGACACCCCTAATTACCAAGAGTAAATCCATCCTTCTGAACCAGCCACACTTTCTCTGCCTCGTACCATCTGTCCTCAGGAGCCTGAGAGCAAAGATCACATGACATGAATCAGATGATCAAGAAAGAACACACTGCCCTCCCCCCCTCCCCTCCCCTTGTCCGGAGTGAGCCCTTTACATGGGAGTTTCTCACAGTGTGATCTGGGACCACTGAAATCAGAATGTCCCCAAGGGAGAGCAGGCGGGGTGGTGATTATTTAAATACAGGTGTCTTGGCCCCACCCTTGGCCCCCTGGATTGGAAACTCTAAGGTGGGGCCCGGGAGTCTGTATTTTGAGCAATCTGCCTTTTATGCAGCCCCCAGTTTGAGAACTGCCACGTGAGACTCTGTGAGTGAGCTCAGCCACGAGAGGACATCTCACAGTCTGGGCACCTCCCTCACGCCATGGAGAATCTTACCCCAGGACAGATGCATGCTGGGGGAACCTCAAGATCCCCGTGCATCGAGGAGGAAGTGCAGTCTCATCTTCTGAGCTGGCCATCCCTCTCTGGTCCCTGTCTGTCTCTAGCCCCACCTCATTCATCCCCAGAAGCCACTCTTTCCCACCCACCCCTCTCCAAAGGGTCCCCGCTTCCCCTCCCCCACTCGGGATGCTGAAGCCCCTCACCTGATTCAAGTCTTCACTCTGTCCTTTGCTCCCCTCCTGCAGGGCTGGCCCCTCTTCACTCTCCTTCCGGCTCTGAGGACTCTCCGTGGGGCTCCCCGGAGCAGGGCCGCTGGCTCTTTGTAGCTCTGTCGCCAGGATCTCCGCTCCATCATCCACGCCCACAAGGGGCTCCCAGGGTTTCTGCCCTCCGCTGTCTGGCCCACCCTCCTTCCCAGCCACCACTGGGATCTCCCTGCATGCACCCACCTCCTTGGGGTCTTCACAGCCCTTCTCTGCCTTCCGCCCGGCTTTCTCTGCTTCCCCAGACTCACTCCGAGGTCTCCCTTCCTTTCCTCCCTTGGCCTGGGGCTCACCTGCCTCCACAGTCCTCCCCGGAGGCTCGCCTGCCTTCTCCACCCCTCTGGGAGCTGCCCCCTCCTTCCCTGGCTTCCCCTGAACCTTGCTCATCTCCGCCTTGACCTGAGGTGCCTCTCTCTTCTCCGCCTTACTTAGCAGCGAACCTTCTTTATCCTTCTTGCTCTGGGGGCCGTCCCATTTGGCCCTGCTACCCAGAGAGACTCCCCACTTTCTCACCCGGATCTGGGCCCCGGGGCACTTGCCTTCGCCCCCAACATCCTTGGGGAGAGTCCCCTTCGCCAACTTGCTTGTGGGGTCCCCAGGACCCTTCTCTGCTGTAGCTGACCTTTCCCCTTCGCCTGGCCCCTCCCTGCCCTGGAGCTCACCCCCTTTCAGTCCTTTGGTCTGGGAGTCCCTGCCCCCTTTCCCCACCACGCCTTGTGTTCCTGGGTCCACAACACCCTCGGTCTGGTTCTTCTCAGCCTTGGGGGCTGCGTCCTTGGTGTCGGCCTGGGGGCCATGAGGAGTCCCTGGAGTCCCCCCCCTTTTTTCCCCTCCAGGGTCTGTGGCTGGGGGCGGGGTCTTACAGGTGGGGGTTTCATGGGGCTGGGTCCCCTGTTCTGGCTTGGCTGAGTCCGGGTCCAGCTTGGCCACCATCAGCAGCACATCACCCCTCCTCACCCCTCTCTTGAAGGGCAGGGGCTTTTTGGGTGGGGTCCCACCAGGGCCCGACTCCTGAGGCTTCTCGCCATTGATGCTGGTCATCAGCACGGGGTCCGTGGAGCTGGCCTGCTGGCTCTCCTTGCCCGGAATGTTCGAGGTCTGTGGTGAGCTTGACGGGCTGCCTTGGGGGATTTGCTGGTTTCCGGATTTGGTGCCACTGTGGGACTTGCTCTTGGGTTGGTTCGCAGAAATTTCTGGGGTCTAGGAGAGAAGCCACAACCACACTTAGCTGCTGGCCACACCCTCACTCACCCATTCACCCAGCCAGCCGTCCATCCAAAGACCCTCAGGCACCGACGAGATGTGCCAGGCCCTGTGCCAGGCAGTGAGCTGAACCCCAGCACCCTTGACCTTGGCTCAGCACCTCAAGACTAAGCGACAGAGTGGAAGGAGGGTGGACTGTGGAGCCCAACAGACCCAAATGCAGCTTCTCATGCTGCCATTCGCTAGCTGTCTGGCCTGAGGCAAATTGCTTCCCCTCTCTGGACCTGTTTCCCTATCAGTAAAATGAGTTTCATAATGGCCTACTTCACAGGGCAAGCATTGGGGTTCATGATAATACACAGAAACTGAGCCCAGCACCGAGTGAGTCCTCCGTAACGGCAGCTCCCTCTGTTCTCATTGTTACCATTGTCGGTGTCACTATTATTTTCACTGTGGTTTCTACCTTGAGTCTTCCTGCTGGGCCAAGGAGAGGGAAGGGGACTCGGGGCCTGTCAGCAGCAGACCTGTTCTAGTCTTGGCCGGGATGCTTTCCCAGCTGGACTGTGTCACCTAACCTCTCTGGGCCTCGGCTTTCCCTCCATGCAGGCAGGCGCCGCCTCACCATCAAGATCTTTGGTGGGAGGAGATGTGGAAAAGAGCTTTGGAAACCACAGAGAGCTGAACAGAGTTGCTGCCACTTTTGCTGCCCAGATGCACTCTCCATGCCAGGTAAGGGCCCTGGTTCCTGCCCCCGAGGTCCTCTCCAGACACCCGCCGGGGTCCTCCCCCACCTCTACCCCTCCAGGGTCCTCCCTCACCTCCACCCCCCCGAGGTCCTCCCCAGACACCCCCCAGGGTCCTCCCCCACCTCCTACCCCCGGGTCCTCCCACCTCTATCCCCCGAGGTCCTCCCCAGACACCCCCCCAGGGTCCTCCCCATATGCTCCCCGGGGCCCTCCCCCACCTCCACCCCCCCGAGGTCCTCCCCAGACGCTCCCCAGAGGTCTTCCCCAGACACCCCCCAGAATCTTCCCCTACCTCCACTGCCCCCATAGATCCTTCCCAGACACCCCCGAAGTCCTCCCCAAACTCCACCCCCTGAGGTCCTTCCCAGACACT
>NC_043713.1:64286554-64317448 GCF_006229205.1 Suricata suricatta | reverse complement strand
ATTCTGGCCTTATTGTCCCTCTTGTCCCCAAGCCTGAGCCACACAGGGGCCTCTCCTACCACATCTCACGCCTCTCTGCTTCCATGCTTCTGTTCATGTCTGCTCGCTGCCCGAATGTTCTTTCCCCTCTTCACTTGCCGGTGCTCTGCTCATCTTTCTACACCCAGCCACCCCTCTGCAAATCTTCACTGCAGGCCTCCATCAGGACCGGTCCCACATGCCCCCGGGGTCCCAGGGCACTGTGCAGGTGCACCATCTGCAGCAGTGACCACATTCTGCACCTGAGCCTAGCTTTGATTTGTGTCTTTGCCCTGTTTCAGGAAGTGGAGGTCTCAACAGCATGGTTTCTTCGACTTTATAATAATGACAATGACAATAGTAATAATGATGACCTTCATGTGTGGATCGCTTTTGCAGGGGTCCTACAGGCCCATCATACCCTACGTAACCCTCGTAGAACCCAGTGAAGTCAGTTCTGGACTCCCTCCACCCCATTCTACAGATGAAGATGGGAACACAAGGGGATTAGGTGGCCCAAGTGACAAAGCCAGAATGGAAAGTCACGCAGACCACTGGGCATCTAAAGTCAGAGCTGGCAACTGAGTCATAGCAACAGCCTCACATGTCACCAGGACTCACTAGACTCTCCTGGGAGCTTTAAAAAAAAAATGGTGATGTTGGGGCACCTGGGTGGCTCAGTGGGTTGAGTGTCTGACTCTTGATTTTGGCTCAAGTCATGATCCCAGGGATCGAGCCCTGAGTCAGGCTCTGCACTGAGATTCTCTGTGCTTGGAATTTTCTCTCTCCCCTCTGCCTCTCTCTCCCACTCCTCATGTTCTCTCTATATATAAATAATAAAATAATAATAATAATAATAATAATAATAATAATGCTTTGGCCCCAATCACAGAGAGTCAGATGGAGTTGGTCTGGGCTGTGGCTGCCCAGTTGATTCCAGAATGTAGCCAGGATTGAGAAATCCTGCTCCAGGGCCCATGGCCTCATGGCTTAGTCTGACCTTCTGAGCCAGGCCTTGGAAAGAAGAGTGGCCACACCTGGCAAATCTCACCACTGTGTCTGTACCACCTTAAAAAGGGGGCCAGTGCCTTATTTTTTAACCAAACCACCATAGGGGAGACAGTAGCCAAACAAGGTAACCAGCCCTACCCTGCCTCACCCCCACTCATGGACTCTCCTCCTTTGGATTATCCGTCACCAAAGGCCTCAATCTGCTCTGAAGCCTACTCAGTATATGAGGGAGGAGGTACCTCTAGAATCACTGGGGCCAAATGGAAACTCACAGCACACCCATTTTACAGAAGGGCAAGCTGAGACCAAAAGAGGGGAAGGGGTTTGGCCTGGACCACACAGAGCAGTGGAGCCCGAGCTAGAACTCGGCTCTCCTGACGTTTGATGTGGGTGTCTTTCTGCTCAGTGTGATTCCAGCCTCTTCTTGCCTCTCACTGGCTTGGTGATCCTTGGAAAACCAAGCCACCTCTCTGAGCTTCGTTTTACATCCCCGCCAGCTGGTGGCAGAGTCTAATGACCCCTTGCAAGGATTACATGAGGACCAGATAAAGTGGTGGTGCTGGGGTAAGAGAGTCCAGTCATTTACTGATCGAGACAAGAAAATCAAATTGGCACGAACCAGCCAGGGCCTGCTGCCTCAGAGACGTGTCCCGAGGCTGCCGCGCTCCAGCCCCAGGAACATCCTGGCCCAGGGTCCAGACACCTGCTGTGATCTATGGCCTGTCCATCCCGCATCTTGGCTCTGAGTCTCTGCCCAGGCCCTGAGGTGACAGTTTGTCCCCATCCTATGCTGTCTCTGCTTCTTAGCTCGTGCACGGTGACGCCAGCATGGCCTGCAGCCTGGCGGAACATTTTCCTTCCCGGGCCCCTGCACCCACACCAGCCGCTTGCTCCCCAGACTAGCCCTTTCCCAGGCAGCTCGCCTGGCTCTGCCTCCATCTGGCCTCATGCCTTTGAGCAAGTTGCTTGACCTCTCTGAACCTCAGGCTCTACCTCTGCTAAGTGGGTATCATTTGAGCCACCCCCTTGCTGCAGGAGGGACACAGGGAACCTGGTCTCTTGATAAACGGCACACAGTCACTTTGCATCATGACCTAACAACAGCCCGTGGCGGCTGACTTTGGCGTTTGCTTATGCCTGGGTCAGACAGGGGTGGGGACTGAGCCTGTCCTCCCCGTCAGCCTCCCCCACAAAGAAGTGGCAGAGTTGTGTCAACAGCTGCTGCCTTCTATGACAGCGAGGTCATTGTGACTGGACAGGTGCAGGCAGGTGGGGGACCCAACAGGCAAACAACAGCTGAAGGAGAGTGGGAGGTGGAGCTGAGCTTGTCACTGGACTGGAGCCAACTCCAGACTGGGAGGCCACCAGGTCTCCTGGCACAATCATGGCCGTATTCGCCCCACCTCAAGGGGGCACTGGGGGGACACGAGGCGATGCCCTGTCTGCCTGACAGAGAACCACCCAAGGTGCACCCCAAGCCCATCTGCTGGTGTCCGGCCTCATCATCCTGCCCGGGTCCCCCTGGGGACCAGCCGGGGACAAGGAGGGAGATAGCACTGGCCACCACCAGGGATAACTTTTCAAGTCCTTAAAACACAGGATGCATATTGTCCAATGACTGCTTCAACCCAGCAGAGCTATTCCGAATAATTAAGGGATATAGAGGACACCAACCAATCAGAAAGGAAGCCAGCTGGAGCAAGGGACTGAGGTCCCTTCTTGTGCCAAGCACTAATCCTTTGATTATTGGCATGTGGCTATTCTGAGGCACTAGGGGGAGGGGAAGCTGGAGGGGGGCCTGGGGCCAGGGCTGTTTGCCACCCAGGGTGGAGAGGTTTCAATATTTTAACAACCAGTACACCTATAACGAGTACCTGAATATCTTTTCTGCTCAAAGTAAGCCAATGACACATCCTTAGCTAACATCTAGGTTTCCTTTTCTGCAAAAGTAGGGGTAAAATGACCCCCACCATCACACATCAGCTGATACTCTTCATTCGTTCATTAAACAAAACTTTTGCAGAGCACACCCTTGGGCCAAGTTCTACAAAAGGTGCTCAATACCCAGAGTTGAAGACAGAGATAGCTATTGTTCTTAAGGAATTCCTGGTCCGGTAACAATGCTTGCCACAATGAAGACAGACAACAGAGGGCGCTGGGGGAATCAGAGGAAGGAGAGCAATGAGATTGCTTTCCAGAGATATTCCAGAGATGTACTATTTGAGCTGGGTTTTGAAGGATGCATAAGAGTTCAATAGACCAACCGAAGAAAGGACATTCCTCAAAGTGGGGAGAACAGGAGCACAGGCAGGATGGCAAGTGACTGGGGAGCCTCACAGGACAGGACGGAGGATGTCACCGGCCCCTCATCCCCTGGCCCTGGGGTCCCCTTCCCCCGGGACCACTTACGTCTTGTTCGGGAGAGCCAAGCGCCGCCTGCTCCCTCAGTCTTGCCTCCTTGGACTCTTTCTCAGTCTCCCGGACCAGCTGCCTGATGAAGCCTCCTGGGATGGCGGAGAACAGGGGAGGGGGCGGGGGCGGCGGGGGGCGCTGGTCCTCCTCCCGAATCTGAGGGGGAGAAAGCTCAGTGAGCGAACCAGTGGGAGCCGGTGGCCATTTAGAAAGTTCACTGTGGAACCTGGCGCAGGGAGAGGGCCGGGGAGGACACACATGGCCAAGCGCATGTATGAGCGGCCATGGCAAAGCAGGTGACGTTCAGCGGGCTCTGGGCACCTCGAGGCAGCACATGAAAATGGAATGCATGAGTCGCAGAGGCCACAGGTCAGTGCGAATTTCTGCCTGGACTGAGTTTCCTCATAACCTGACGTTGGCCTGTCAAGGCTGTTGGGTCTTTTCCTTGGCACGGAACAGACCCATGTCTGAGAGGATCTGTTCCAAAAGAGGCTACTGCATTTTCCAGAAAGGGATGGGTCCCAGGGACCAGCCACATGCTCTGCCACCACTAGCAGTTAATACAATGGGCAAATCAATTGCCCACAGTGTGCCAAGATCATGGTAAGGTGGGCAATGGCTCGCTGCCATGATTCTATACAAATCCAACCCTGTGGCTACCACCCACTCTGCTGACTTGGAGCTGTGGCTTCTTGATGGCACTTTAGCCAGGCCCTGGGCAGCCAAGGGTGGGAGACTGGCGTTTTACACCAGTAGCAGGGCCTAGCCCCAAGCTGGCTGGGGTCAGCAGGCAGCTGAGACTCCTCTGTGGACCACAGCAACCTTGGGGGCTGGGGCAATGCCATCTGCTCTGGCCGACAGGGCAGAGGGGTGGGGTGGGGGTGGTGTATCTTTAACTGGCATCACAGACTGCTCACGAGGGGAGAAAAATCTATAGCACTTTCTACAGCAGAGCTACACACGGGTTTAAATAAACTCCTTATCAAGGTCCTCAGCGTGTGACTGGCAAGGAGTTGATCTCTTCAGCCCAGCAGGATCCACAGGAGATGGGAAAGCCCAGGAGACAAAGCAGAGGCCAGGGGGTGAGGCGGGTGGATGCAGACCTCTGTCCAGGGAGAGAGACGCAGGGGACATAAGGTACTGGCTGACACCACGCCCATCCTAAGGCCCACTGGGCAGGTGCTGTCCCTGCTTCCTTCAGGGCTGCTCTCGATGCTATCCCCAGATCGGTGGGGGAGGGGCAAAGGCAACCAGAGCCAGCCAGAGAGAAGCTGCTCGGCCACCCACCCCTCAGCCTGCCAATTCACCAAATCACGCACAAGGTGGGCATGTGGGGTAAAGGAGGGAGCAGGCATTCAAGAAAGAGACAGCCCTTCGTGGTATCTTGTGAGGTGAGGGATACAAAAGGGAAAAGAATAACTGGGCAGAAGGGCCTGATTCCAGTTCTCCATGTGACAGAAGGCGGGGCCACAGAAAGCCATCCCCCTGGCATACGTCTGACAGCCAGCAGCTCTGCCTCTGCCCCACCACCCACACAAACCCAGAGCTTGTCAGCGCCATGACGGTGCAGATGGGACAGCTGGTCTACCCTCATTCCACCGTCACCTACTGAGGAACAGGAAAAGACAAAGACGGGGTGAGTGCAAGGAGTTCATGGACTGGGTTAGAGAGGCTGCGGCTAACCAGCTGGCAGGGGGAGATGAAGGTGGGACTGGACACATCGCAGCGAGGGCTGGATGTCGAACTCGCTGCCGGAGGCGGGACGCTCTGACTTGCCCTCCCAGGGTTGAGTGGGCCCTGCGGATCCAGCCTGAGCCCTGAGTGTTACTTTCCTTCTGCTCCCACAGGGCGAGGCGTGATGAGATGGCCATGCTGAGGTCAGGGCTGAGATGAGGTGACACGGGGCTCTCTGCAGACAGCACGAAATGTGGCTTTATGGACACACGGCACGTGAGGTGAATGGACACAAGACTGACACATGGAGACACGGGTAGGGGTGGAGAGAAGAGAGATACAGGTTAGCTCTTGGACTCAGCCCCGCTCTGCCCCCACCAATGCCAAGAAGCAAGGTCACATGTCTGGGCACAGCCCCCTGGAAGGACAATGATCAGCATGGAGGTCACTGGCCTTGGAGTGGACAGCGCCCCGAAATCCTTTTCCCCTTAACCCTGCACTTTAACTTGTCATTAAGACAGAACATATATCAGAAAAGTACATAAGTACATAGCTCAGTGGCGTTCACCTAAAGAACAGACCTATTGACCTGATGAAGAATAAAACATATTATTTTATTTGTGTGAAGTCCAAGAACAGGCACATCTAACCCATAGTGGTGAAGGTTGGAGGACCTGTTAGCTTTGGGCTGGAAAGGGGCCCAAGGGAACTTCCTGGGGTGATGGAACTATTCCATGTCCTGATCTGGGAGAGGGCCACATGAGCGAACCATAGGGAAAAATTCACCCCGCTGTACAATTAATTCACTGGACGTCAATCCTATATCAATTCAGAAATAAACAAAACAGGGACACCTGAGTGTCTTAATCAGCCCAGTGTCCGACTCTTGATTTCAGCTCAGCTCATGGTCCCAGGGTCATAGGAGGGAGGCCTGCATCGGGCTCCACGCTGAGCGGTAAGTGTGGAGCCCGCTTAAGATTCCTTCTGTCTGGGGCACCTGGGTGGCTCAGTCGATTAAGCGTCCGGCTTCGGCTCAGGTCATGATCTCACGGTTCATGGGTTTGAACCCCGCGTCGGGCTCTGTGCTGACAGAGCCTGGAGCTGCCTCAGATTCTGTGTCTCCCTCTCTCTATGACCCTCCCCTGCTCGTGCTGTCTCTGTCTCTCAAAAAAATAAATTAAAAAACATTAAAAAAAAAAGATTCCTTCTATCCGCTTTTCTCGGCTCACACACCCTCCCTCCCTCTCTCTCTCTCTCTCTCTCTCTCTCTCTCAAATAAAAAAAATTTTCTTTAATAAAAAGAGTGAAAGATGAGCTTGGGTGGTTCAGTCAGTTAAGCATCTGACTCTTGATTTGGGCTCAGGTCATGAACTATGCTTGTGAGATCAAGCCCCGCATCCGGCTCTGCACTAACATCTCGGAACCTGCTTAGGATTCTCTCCCTCTGCCCCTCCCCTGCTCATGTTTGCACTCTCTGTCTCTGTCTCTGTCTCTCTGTCTCTCTCTCTCTCTCTCTCTCTCTCTTTCAAAAAAAAATTAATAAATAAGTAAAAGAAAATGAACAAAACATGACAGGCTCCCGACCCTCCCTCACACCCCCTTCTAACGTTATTATTCCCCCCAAGGGCAATCACTATCCTGACTTGTCCTATCATAGAATAGTGTCTTTGTCTTTTGTGAGGGAGCTGGGGACTCTGTAGTTGGATCACACATATTAGGACAGGCCAGGAAACCAAACTGTTCATTGGGCTGGTGCTTTGGGAGAAACGATTCAGCATATTTAGCATTGAATTGAGAGTCTCGACAAATGTTCACAACTTTTGACCCAGCAAGGCCTCTTCTGGATCACAAGCTTGAGGAAGTGATTCTAAAGCAGAGAATTTCATCACTGGATGGCTTGTAGCCCTAAACCCAGAGGCACAGTCCATGTGTCCAGGAACTAGGTTGGTCAAGTACATTAAAGCCCGTCTGACTTGAAGGAACTCACTGTGAATCCATTGAGAAGGGTGTGTAGGAAACATTTTTGAAACTCCATTGAAGTATCATTTCTATGCCAGTTGTAAGGGTCACCCACTTGTAAACACACAGTGAGATGACCCCTGGAAAACTTAGAGTTTTGCCACCATGACCTCGATCCCATCACCCCCAGAAGACCCTTGGAGACCCATTGAGAAGTTCCTGGATGACTCAGTAGGCGTCCAACTCTTGGTTTCAGCTCAGGTCATGATCTCACAGTTCGTGAGTTCGAGCCCCATGCCAGGCTCTTTCCTGACAGTGTAGAGCCTGCTTGGGATTCTCCCCCTCTCCCTCTCTCTCAATGTCTCTCCCCTGCTCGCTCTCTCTTTCAAAATAAATAAAGTTAAAAAAAAGAAAAAGACCATCTGCAGCCACTAGCTGTTTGCACCTTGAGCCCCAGGCAAACTACGGTTCTGTCTGTTGCTGTAGATCTCCTTTTTGGACATTGCCTATAAACGGGACCCTAGCATACTCAGTCTTTGGGGTTTAGGTTCTTTCACTTTGCATAAGGTCTTCGAGGTTCTGCCACATTGTTGTGCATACAAGCACTTTATAACCCTCCCTTGCTAACTGGCGTTCCATTGTGCACACAGACCACGTCTCATTTGTGGGGGCCTGATGAACAGTGCAGCTCTGAACTGTCCCATAAATCATTGGGCACCACATTTCCCTTTCTCTGAGGTAGGGTCACTGTGCTAAGCTGCAGGGTGACGTTATGTTTGACATTTTTTTTAAATGTTCATTTTTGAGAGACAGTGAGTGGGAGTGAGGAAGGGCAGAGAAAGAGGGAGACACAGAATCTGAAGCAGGCTCCGGATCTGAGCTGTCAGTACAGAGCCTTATGTGGGGCTTGAACCCACAGACGATGTGATCATGATCTGAGCTGAAGTCAGATGCCCTACCAACTAAGCCACCCAGGCGCCTCTATGTTTGACTTTTTAAGACACCACCAGGCGGTTTTCCCAAGTGGCTGCGCTGTTTCTCATGGCCACCTGCAGTGTGTGAGGCTGGCTCAGGGCGCGTGCACCGTGATGCATCACCCTGGAAGGTGCCCGAATTCTCTTGTAGAGACTAGAAGGCAGAGCGCAGCGCTGCACCCACTAAACTGTCCAAAAGGAGCACAACCCAAACTACCCCACAGAAAGCGAAGAGTGGAAGGATATACACCAAGGTCTTAAAGGAGGTGGGCAGGAGTGAAGGAACAGGTGTCTTCTCCTCCCTCCGACTTTCGTCACTTCTGTGCTGGGCACGCCCTCAGAGCAGTGCCCCCCCCACGCCTCCCTCCCAGTCCTTTCCTGGAAGATGTCCCCCTCCCCAGCAGTCAGGACAACCATCACCATTGAAAACCAAAGTTTCCATGGTCAGCCTCTGAGCAGCCGCTTTCAGCGACTTATCCGAAAGAAGATGGTCCACACAGAGTTCAAGGTGATGCCACGCGCCGCCCAGACTGCTGTCTGTCTGTCAGGAGGCTGCACATCCTAGAGGCTGGTGCGGTGGACCTCCCTTCATCACACAGGAGCCTACTGGGGCCACCTCTTTCCAGCTCTGTGTTATGTGACGTCACCTTAAGAGCTTGAAATTGGCTATGGGAGTGTTTACACCACAGAAATGGGTGAGTGCTTTTGTTTCGGGAGCTGGCCATTAAATGTTTAGCCGCATGTCACTGTCTGAGACACCCGGGCTCCTGTGGGGTCAGGCCAAGAGGAAATCTCAAGATTTAGCTCTGATGAGGTCAAGAACCCATGGGGAGAGCCTGGAAACATGTCCCAGTGCAAACGGCCAGGTCTTTGCCTTGAGACAAAAGTTCCTCCCAGGCTCATCTCTCCAGCTTGCAAAGAGAGACAGACGAGGTTGGAGAATGGACATAGGATCAGCTCTCCAAGGAGAGGGGCCTGGGAAGGAAAGGGGAGACCCTGGGGAGGCCCATGGGTGACTCATAGCCAGACTCTGTGCTCCTCCATGCCTGGGAAGCAGAGCCCAGGTTATGAATAGGCCTGACGTGAGGGAGCTACCCTGGCCACTGTCCCCCCCCACTGCCGGCTCTCCCTCCAGCCCAGGCCTGGCCAGGTCAGTGGCAGCTTCCCAAGGGTCACCCCCGGCCTTGAGGCTCTGGGGAGAATCCTGGCTGTCAGTATGGGCTGTCCTCAGCCGGGGCTGCTGGCCTGCCCAGAGGCCCGCAGCACAGGAGGATGATGAGGGGGAACTCGGTATGGGGCCATCACTCCCCACGTCCTGCCCATCAGAGGCACCAGGCCAGTCCCAGTGACCTGGGGCCAGGAGCCAATGCTACTGGGAAAGCTTTGTCAAGCCTTAATTTAAGTAAGTGTTCTTATCACCACGTTCCCTTCCAGGTCTAAAACTCACACCTGCCTCATCAGCTTCTGTTTTAAGCCCATGAGGGGGCCCCGGTTGATCAGAATTCGCGGTATAATGTCTGAAGACTCCCCTCAGCAGTGGGGGAAGCTAGTGAAAGGAAAGGTGATCCCCAAAGCCAGGGACCGCTTGGAACAGTTTTTCCTGAATGCATGTTGGATCCAAAGGGCCCCATGGGGCCCTCAAGGCTTTCCCTCTCACCTCCCCAAATGTCCAGTCCTGACCCAGCGGCCAGGACTCCAGTGACATGTCTCCTGCTTGCCCCTCCTCCTCAGGCATACGACCTTCTGCAGGCACTTTCGCACAGACTCCCACCTCAGGGCCTTTGCACATTCTGTCCCCTCGGCTTTGAATGCTTGTCCTGCACGGCTCACCCCATCACCTCCTTCAAGCCCTTGCTCAGAGTCATCTGTCAATGATCTTACCTTCCCCATTTAAACTGAGACCTAGCCACCCATCCCCATCTCAGTACTGCCATCATTTCATCCTGCCCTTTCCCCCCACAGCACTCACCGCTATCACTGTCCAATAGGCTGTATGTTTTTTGTTTAGTTTCTGATTCACCCTGCAGCACATGACCCTTGCAGGACCAGAAGCCCTATCGGTTCTGTCCCCTTAGGTTGCCCCAGTGCCTAGAACAGAGCCTGGCACGAACTTGGCTCTCAGTGAATGTGCGTTGAATGAATGAATGAATGAGTGCAGGGATGAGTGAGGATTAGGAGTGAGCTGGGAAGGGACGGAGCAGGCCCTTGGCCACGAGCCTGTGACAGGGACTCCTGGCATCCCCCTGTGCCATCTGCCTTCATGGGGAGGGTGGGGGAGGGGAGGCGGGCAGCATGTTGTCATGGCCCAGGTTCATATCCTGCCACCACTGTCACACTGCAGGACTCCAGGAAATTTTCTAGGCCTGTTTTCTCAGCTGCAAAATAAGATACCCACAGACTACACATGTGCCTGATCGCTGCTGTTGCTCATATTGTCATTTTTATCTGACTCCATGGGTCAAAGCTGGCCCGGAGAACCCAGCCTCCATTGCCCCCTCCCAGCTCCCTCTCAAATTCCTACCGGGCCTGGAATTTCTTTATCTTAAAAGCTGTTATCGTGTTCATTCCCACAGCGGCACAAGGTGGTTGGCATCACTCCCATAGAGCAGATGTGACTCAGAGAGGCCAAGGCACTTGCCCAGGGTTGCCCAGCAAAATGATCAAGCTGAGACCTGCTTCCCAGGGCGTGTCCCACTCCTCCTACCCATGCCCTGCTCCCATCTCAGCCTCACACTGTCAGTGACAAGGGAGGGCCAAGCTGGGACAGCCATATGCACCCTATGTCCTGACGGCATGTTGTAGAGGCCCAGGAAATTGACTCAAGTCATACATTCAGGGGTGCGCTCTGCTATTTGGTTAGCCTCTGCTGGGTGTTAGTCGTGGTGCCGGGTCTGTCCTAGCCTGAGGATCAAGGAGGTTAACAAACTCACTCAAGGTCACACAGGAAGGAGCGGGATGACCTGGTGGCCCAAACCCCTGCTCCTTCTTTCCACCCTGAGAGCTCTGACCTCTGACACCGGAAGCAAGACCACTGACGATAGTGTCACAAAGACCTGGGCACCGCTCGGTGCTGAGACCTTCACCCGATTATAAGGTGGCTGCTGTGAGTGAGCCTGGTCAGAGGGAGGGAAGTGCCTGTCCAGCCAGGAAGCCGTGAAGCTGTCTGCTGGACCCCAGAGGTCGTGGTCACGACCGCACACGGGTGTTCCAGGGTCTCCATCACTGTGTCTGGCCCACAGCAGCTCGTTCTTTTCTCATACCCGCCAGCTTCCACCAGCCCGTTGGGCCACCTCCTCCAGGATGGCTTCCTGATGGTGCCAGCGCATGCCACTCTCCCAGTTGTCACAGCCTCCTGCCTCCTCCACTCAGTCAACCCCATCACCCTGCCCTTAGCTCCACTGGCCACACACCTTATGGCACTACCTGGTCCTTCTCCATTTACACTTCCATTCAGAATCAGTCTTGCCCACAGTTTGCCTGGTGAGTGTCTTTAAGCCCCAGCTAGCTCCCCAGGGGCCTAGAGGCAGCCAGAGGTGCTGGCCGCTGTGGGAGCCAGCGTGAAGCTAGGCTGCTCGACATCTGGTGTGACGGTCACATCAGGGGCTGGGCACGCAGGGATCAGGAGACCGTGGGGAGAGGAAGATGTCCCTGAGCTGGTGTCTGCCATTTGCCCCTCAGACACATCTTCCACCAAGTGGGTTCAAGGTCATGGCAATCCCCCCCCCCCCCCCCCGCCGCCCCCGGCAGAGATCAGAGGACACTAGCGCTCTCCTGATTGGCAGCCAGCCAATGGTTGACTGCCTCCCTCCACCGGAAAACAACCCACCTCAGATGGCCCCCTCCTCTGGCTGCCCTCTCCTGGTGTCAGGTCCCTCCCCTGTCTCCTCAGTCCTGGAGGAAATAACAGCTCCTCCAACTCCTGCAAAAGGGCCATATAGTAAGTAAGCCCTCCAGCAGGGAGGGGGCCAGGTCCACTTGCCACTAGGCAGCTCTGCCTTTGCATTCCTGAAGCAGCCCTGGGTGATATGCAAATGATGGACGTGTCTGTTTCAATGCAACTCTGTTCTCTAAATCAGGCCAAGAGCAGGCTCTGACCCTGGTCAAAATCTGGAAGGACAAGGTCAAGGCTACCAACATCCGTGCTGCACGTGCCGAGTCTGAGCACCTCCTCAGTCTCTCCTTCCTCATCCTCTCCTCCCAGGCAGCCAGGTCTGGGGCCATTTCCCAAAGGGAAGGGCCCCAAGTGTATGGAAGCTGTTGGGGGAGGGAAGAGTGGGGGCTTGGTTCATCTTTCTGTGTTTCATAACGCCCCACTTCCATCTTTTGCCTGCTCTGCCCTCTGGATGCAGCCCCTAGGGCTCCCTGGCTCTCTGGCCTCCTGTTGAGTTTGGTCAGTGGAAGGCTCAGGGATGAGACCTGTGTAAGGGAACCACTAAACCTCCCTGGGTTTCTCTATCTAAGGCCATAAGCCCCTTGGAGAGGTCCCTCTCCTTGGACAGACTGCAGTTACCCCCCCAGACCCCCCTATTATCCTTCTCCACCAAGGCTAGTAACCCGTCACTGTCATCTCTGGGTGCTTCCGCATGATTCGTTGGTTTCCTTATCGCTGCACAAACCTGGGAAGAGTTCCTTCATTAAAAAGCCTCTCCAAATTACCAGCCCGTAAGACCTGACCAGTACAGCCCGGGTGGGGCAAGTAGGTTTTAACTCACTATCACCTCTGACAGTCGGCTAGTTTCTGCCTAGAGTGAGATATGGGAAGGACTCTGAGGTTTTATCTGGGCTCAGTGGAAAATAATGCTCTGATTGATTATTAATGTCTGCCCTGGGTGGGGAAGGGGAAATAGGGCATCTTTGCTATCAATGTGTCAACTGCAGGTTTTTATTTAATTTTTTTAATGTTTATTTATTTTTGAGAGATGGGGGTGGGAGGGGCAGAAAGAGAGGAAGACAGAGGATCCAAAGTAGCCTGAGCTGTCAGCGCAGAGCCCGACTTGGGGCTCAAACTCACCAACTGTGAGATCATGACCTGAGCTAAAACCAAGAGTCAGACACTTAATCGACTAAGCCACCCAGGTGCCCCTTGTCAACTGCAGGCTTGATGGACAAAGTGACTCTCGATTCATACATGATGCAGCCAAGCTCACCCTGACCTTGACATTGCCCAACACAGGGACACCCTCCGCTCATCAGGGCAAGAGAAGCCCACAGCTAGCAAGTAACTGAGGGTTCAGGCCACCCTCACAAATACCCACAATATCCTAGAAGATAAGGAGGCAGTGGTTAATGAGAATAAAAGGCAGTGATGGTAGCAGTAGGAAAGAGAGAAAGTGTAAAGGAAAGGAGAGAAGGAAAAGCAGGGGAGGCACTGAGATGCAGAAGAATGGAGAAAATAGGGTGGCAGGGGGAGAGAATGCAATGTCTACCCACCATCAGAGAGCCTCAGAGGACCAGCCCTGCTCCCAAGGAATCTCCTGGACAGAAAATCAAGGAGTCCTTTCTTGGCCATTTCCATTGATGGGAGGCTTACTACTAAGTAAGACGTTTAGGGTCTGTTCTAACTTTGCTTTTCCTCTTTGGAAGAGCCACAAAGCCCTCAGACGCCACAGAACCCATCTTCTGGTATCTTGGCGCAGTCTAGGATATTCAACTCCCTGTTCCCTGGGATCTGCCACTTCTTCTTCCCTTAACCAGATGGCCACATTCCGTCCTCTGGAGAGACAGATAAGGTTTCCCATGGATAGGACTGAAAGTTCCAAATTGTTGGCTCCTTGGGCAACCTGCCTCCATCCCTAGGTGCTTTTCAAAAGTCAGGGCATTACCATAACAAAAAACACCTTTGTACTCTCTACACTTAGGGAATTCCAATGGTGTAAGGAGTTGATAGCCCTGAATTGTGGATGAAGACGCAATATATGCAGGAAATATAACTTGGTCATGTGAATATCACACCAGGTCAACTAAAATCTGCAAGTGCTTTGCACATCAGTGGCAGACAGGCCAGCAAGCACCGCCACCCCCTGCCCCTTGCCTCTATCCCTAAGTTATGCAATGAGTGTTTCTTGGAGACGTGATTAGTGGAAAGTCTTGGTTCCTCAGTATTCACTGTCCTCTCCCTATCTGTGGTTGTCACACTGACCTAGGTTGGCCACAGGCCCCTGCCAGTCACCCTATAGCCTGATGAGATGCTAGACCTCACTGATGGGCCTCCTGGCCTCACGCAGGGATGGCCCATAATGTTTCTCCCTCCTGCCAGTGTCAGCTGATCTGCAGTTGGGACTGCCCGGAGCGGGGCGTTGAGAATGATCCCGCAGTAGCAGCAAAGCATGTGGTGATTGACTAGTAATGCCTGCCTCGGGCACAGGAACAGGTACAGGTGGTATCTCTGCCAAGTATTTACCATTTGCAGTCTGGTGTCCCCCCGGCCACTCTGAAGCAAGGAGCTGGGCATATGTCTGCCAGGGGGCAGGGGGGCTCCCCGACTGCTCTTGGGGGTTGAGTTCCCCATCAGAGGGCTATCTTCCCACCCCTGCTGTGTTGCTATCTAGAGCTGTGCTATCTAGAATATGGCAGCCACTAGCCACTTGGTGGCTAGTTAAATTTTAATTATTTAAAATCAAGTTAAATGAAAGTGTCACCTTCTCAGGCACACTAGACACACTTCAAATGCACCATGGCCACATTGGCCAGCAGCTACCATGTTGGATAGAAAGGCACAGAACATTCCTATCACCACAGAAACTCCGTGGGGTCACATTGGAGTAGATCAGTGGTTTTTCCCGTCAGTGGACATTTGACAATGCCTGAGAACATCTTTGGTTGTCACAACTAGAGGGGACCAGCGTTACTGGCATCTAGCGGGTAGAGACCAGGAGCCGGTAAACACCCCACGCTACACAGGATGTCCCCCCCTGCCCCGCCCCTCCCCACCCCACACACAGCAAAGAATTATCCAGACCCAAAGGTCACTTGTCGGAAGGTTGAGTCACCTTCAGCTAAAAAATTCATATTAATTGGAGAAGAGACTTAAGGGGGAGAAAATAGGCAAAATAGTCTTTCTTTGAATAATAAATAGCAAAAAACAATAATAGCACAATAATTGACAAAAGAGAAGAAATTCCCAGGTCTATCACCACTTAGTAGCTCTGTGCCCTTGGACAGTCACTAAACCTCTCTGATTCTCAACTTCCTCCTCAGTAAAAGTGAAATGCCACCCTCCACTGGATTATCAATGGATTTAATGTTTTTAATGTTTTTTATTTATTTTTGAGAGACAGCCCTCTGTCTGACAGCGCGAGCAGGGGAAGGTCAGAGAGAGAGGGAGATACAGAATCTGAAGCAGGCTCCAGGCTCTGAGCTAGCTGTCAGCCCAGAGCCTGACGCAGGGCTCAAACCCACGAACCGTAAGATCATGACCTGAGCCGAAGCCAGACGCTTAACTGACTGAGACATCCAGGCACCCCTCAATGGATTAAGTGAGGTAAGGAGTGTGAATGGGCTTTATCATCAGTCCATGTGAAGCAGTGTGGCATAATTTATTATCTTAGCTACTGGTGTTTATTACGCTAGGCTACATATACAGTCTCCAGCAGAGAAGCAGAGTCCCAGTTTTGTTTAATTCTGTATGGCCTTGGGGCATGTAAGCATCTATATCTCACTTCTGGATCTGTAAAATGGGGCTAATAACTCAAGCCCAAGCTCACAGGAATATCTAGCATCCATGAGACACTTAATCCCATTGAGCAACCGACTCTCTCTCAATTCAACAGCTAATCCAGTTGCCCTCCATGAAACTGAAACTCAACCCCCAGCTAGTACCCAAGAAACAGCTGAAAATGCATTCAGTCTTTGACTGGAGGAGATACATTCCCTTGGGACTCGGACTTCAAAATTCCTGTTTCCCTGAGCCTGAGTCTTGGCCAGGTATTTGGTGAGCCCACCTTGCAGATTCTCAAGGATCTTTCCTCCATTGCCAGAATCCCTTAGTTCTTAAAAGTAATGTGTTTGGGAGAGGCTCAGCGGGAAGCAAAGCAGAGATGGAAAATCACAGAGTTGGGTGAGTCATGTCTGGAGGGAGGTGATTCAGATGAAACTGATGGTGCTTCTGGATGGTGGTGGTGGTGGTGGTGGTGTGTGTGTGACAGAGAGGGACAGACATCTGTCTTGCTAGTCATGTGATACACCCCCTCCCCCACCCCGCCGTGAGCTCTCATCCCGAAGGCTTTGTTTGGTTAACAAAGTTCATACTTGTTGCCTCTGTTGACACAAGACCTAAGACTTGATACTGTACTTTGAGGCTTGGAGGAGGAGGATGGACCAGGCTCTGGGGGTGGGGGTAGTGGGGAAAATTAGGTTACAATCCCCAAAATGAGCGATGCCAGGCTGCTCCCCAAATACCAGCCTTGAAGATAGGGACTGTTTTTAAATTCTTAAAAAATTTTCTTAGTTTATTTTTGAGAGAGAGAGAAGGAGAGAGAAACAGACAGAGTGTGAGTGGGGGAGGGGGCAATGGGAGAAGGCGACACAGAATCCGGAGGAGGCCCCAGGCTCTGCGCTGTCAGCACACAGCCTGACGTGGGGCTTGAACCCACGAACCACAAGCTTATGAGCTGAGCCAAAGTCGGATGCTTAGCCGACTTAACCCAGGCCCACCAAGGACAGAGGCTGTTTTAAGCCCACCACCTGTACCGCAAAACTGTGACTTTGAGTCAGTTGCTCCCCTTCTCTGTGCTGCAGATGGGACCGAATCTGACAGCACCCAGGGGCCCTCCGCTTGTCTCAAACCCACATTCTCCATTTTTCAAGTAATTCCATTTCCACACGGTTTCTTGTGGAAGAAGGGTACCATGAAAAGACACGGAGGAACCCTAAACGCATGCCATTCAGTGAAAGAAGTCAATCTGAAAAGGCAACATTCTGGAAGCCTGACAGACCCCCGTGTGGGTGCCTGGGTGGCTCGGTCAGATAAGCATCTGACTCCTGGTTTAGGCTCAGGTCAGGATCTCACGGTTTGTGGGTTTGAGCCCCAGGTCAGGCTCTGCGCTGACAGTGCGGAACCTGCTTGGAATTCTCTTTCTCTCTCCCTCTCTCTACACCTCTCCTGCCTGCTCACTCTCTCAAAATAAATAAATATTTTTAAAAAATGAGGCCTAATGTAAACTATGGACTTCGGGTGATAATGATGCGCCCATGTAGGCCCAGCACTGTACCGAGTGTCTCACGTGGGTGGGGGCTGTTGATGTTGGGGGAGGCTACGCATGTGTGGGGACAGGGGGTCCATAGGAAGTCTCCGTACCTTCCCCTCAACTTTGCTGCAGACCTAAAACAGCTCCAAGACATAAAGTTCATGAGTTAAAAAAATTTTAACTAAAATTAATATAACACTTTATGTTAACAAACTGGAATTAAAGTGAAAACTTAAACAATTATCAAGAATGAGCCGTCCTCCTCAGCAGGACCTGCTTACACCGGCCCATCGGGACAGTGTTTTTCTTCACCAGGGGGTAATCCGGGACCCACTGAAGGGCTGTCTCCTGGCTGCCCAGGAGGAGCACAGCTAGGGTTCCTGATCTTTTGGCAGTGCCAGGAAGTCCCTCTGGCTTTGGGGCCTTCTGTCCTCTTCCCTAAATGCCACCAGAAGGGCATGATCTTTCCCCCAGGTGACACTGGTCTTGGGATATTTTGCAACAACCAGGCCTGAACAGAGGTCCATCCGTGTGCGAGTTTCCTGGTTGTGTGACTCTATGCTGACCAGGGTCGGGGTGAGGGCTGGGGGATCCTGGGCAGCCCCCTCTGTGGTTTCCTTAGCTCATACCACAGGAGAGGCAGTTCTCCAACCCTGGTGGGCACCGGAGCCGCCCGGGGGGTTGGACATCTGCGGATTTCTGGGCTCCTTCCCCCAAGGCTGTGGGGCGAGTCTCACAGACCAGCTCGGGAGTCTGCATTTTGAAAGGCCCGCCCCGTGAGGCTGATGTAAGGAGACTTGGAGAAATCCTGCCCCGTGTTGGATCCTGGAAGGCAGCTTCCGGGGGTAGACCCACCCAGCCCCGCTCAGGTTTGGAGGAGGGATCCGAACCTCCGCTGGGGAGGGACTTGCCTGAGGTCACAGTCAGCAGAGCCCAAGCCCGGCTACTCAAGGTGACCAGGCCTGTGTGCAGGTGGCGCCGAGTAGTTACTAATTGGTGACAGGGACCTCCCTCGTAGGTCAGGAGACTAAGAGACTCTGCTTTTCCTCTTCCTCCTTCTTTCCCTGTCCTGCCTTCTCCTTCTGTTGTTTTCTAGAACTCATCTATAGCCTCTTGGACATAGGCCCTCCCTGAGCCCCAGGGACATATTACTCAGCTAAAGAAAACGGTGAGGATCGGAAGCAAACACAACACCCAAGGAAACCCCTTGGACATTAGAAGCCCCCAGGGACCCTCCGCACCATCCCCCCTCCCCCCATGAGCTGGTGCACTGAACAGGGTGGGCAGCTTCCCGGCCCGGCCACAAAGAAAGTTTTCCAGGCCCTGCAGGAACAGAAGCCCAGGCCCCTGCCAGGTCAAGGCCAGACTGGGCGGCTTGGAAGCAGCTGGGCTTGCTCTTCCATTCTCTACAAGAAAACGGCACAGAGGCAGGGGCCCTGTGGCCTTCAGCAGCTGCTGAGGTCTTCCGGACTCCAGAGAGGGACAACTTGTTAGCATAGGGCCCCCTCTCTGAACCCACCGGCCCTGCCATGAGGTCTGTGAAACTTCTCCATTCAAACAGACACCCAGCACCAGGCGTGTCCGATAAAGGGCCTCCTGGGACAGAGGATCAAGTCAGCGCCGCATGAAATTCAAGCCTTTGTCCGAGAACCACAATTCCCCTCCCCCACGACGCACATGCTTATTTAAAATAAAAAAGCCATTCCCACTAAGGCTTGTCCTCCACAGGGTTGGAACCTCTGAGACAGGAAGTCACTCCCTGACCGTAACTGACGACACCTTATGCAGAAATCGCTGGTAGTAGAGGAAAAATAGGAACCCAGACGTGCGTCGGCTAAGATTCCAAAGTGGAGGGTATCCTATAACTCTGAAAATATTTTTAAAAACGCCTAGCAGACTGTTGGGTCCTGACAGACAAGGGGGAATCCTTCAAAGAGTCCGCTCACCCCTAGCATTTTGTTCTAAAATCCTTCCATGAAATACTCTTGTTTTCTAAGCGGGCAACTTGGGCTGTCAGAGGGCAGCCAGCCAGAGAGGCCTGAAGTAGACTGACCGCAGGGCCAGACACCCCCCCACCCCAGCCCCCAAAAGCACATTCTGGAAAGTTACGCCCATCAGCTCACCCCGGCCCCACAATACCTTCTCCACGCAAGGCCACGGGTCCCGGGAACCACAGCGGCCCGAGAGGTCTCCGCAGCTGGCAGTGCAGAGAGCCCACCAAGCCTGGACAGCAGGGGCGAAGGAGAAATGTCAGGAACACCCCCACTCACACCCTCACACACATCCCCTTCCCTGACTGCTCCTCCCCGTCCGCCCCACTCCCTCCCTCTGAGCCAATGTGATGGCAGCAGCTGAGCAGACAAGTCATTTCTAAAATTAGCCGGTGACCAGGTCTGGCCAGGAGACGGCCGCCCGGGGTGGCCGTTGACTGGGCAGCGGAGATCATGGACATATTTGGTGGTGCAGAGCAGGGGAGGGGACGGCTCCCCACGCAAGCACATTCCCAGCCGTCATCCCTGTCCTAGGCAGCCTGCACACTCCGGTCTCTGCCCCACACAGAGAACCGGAGGCCACGGGGATTGGGCGAGGAGGGAGCCTGGCTCAGCGTTCCAGAAGGACTCTGGGAAAAAATGACCGGAGCCAGTTTGTGGGGCCCCTTGGTAAACAATCGATACGCACCAGACACCCACTCGTGATGAACTCATTTACTCTTCTCCACAACCCCGCACCAGGTAGGGTTTTCCCCATTTGGCAGAGGGGGAAACTGAGGCACAGAAAGGTCAACCAACTTGCCCAAAGGAGTGGAAAGCCAGGACTGGAACCCAGACTGTGCTGACCCCAGAGGGCCTGTCTTAAATGCTGCATCCACCAGGATGCTCTAAAAAGTGTCTGTCCCCTATCCAGGAGTAAGGTAAGGATACCAAGAGATTAAGTACTTCATGCAAGAGCATGCAGCTAGTGAGGCACTCAAATCTAGATCTTTCCGATTCCGAAGCCCATGGTCATTCCATTCAAACATGACATGCTGCTTCTCTTAAGAAACACTTCGACCGGGGGGCGCCTGGGTGGCTCAGTAGGTGAAGCATCTGACTCCTAATGTCGCGGTGCTCAGGTCATGATCTCACAGTCTGTGAGTTTGAGCCCCGAGTCTGGCTCTGCACTGACAGTGCGGAGGCGGCTTGGAATCCTCTCTCTCCCTATTTCTCTATCCCTCCCCAAAGCTCTGTCTCTCTCAAAAATAAAGTAATTAATTAAAAAAAAAACACTTGAACCAGTAGTACATGTTAACTTTCCTACCCCTGTGGCTGATAGAGCAATCTGTTCTCAGAGTCCTTATTTCCTTCTGGGTGTTGAGAATTAGCATTTTAAAAAATGTTTATTTATTTTTGAGAGAGAGCGAGCACACATGTGTGAGAGTAAGGGAGGGGTGGAGAAAGAGAGAGAGAGAGAGAGAGCACTTGCTCCAGAGTGGCAGAGTGGAAGAGGGGCAGAGAGAGAGGGGGACAGAGAGTGTGAAGCTGGCTCCAAGCTGTCAGCAGGGAGCTGGATGGGGGGCTTGAACTCATGAACCACAAGCTCATGACCAGAGCTGAAGTCGGAGACCTGACCAACAGAGCCACCCAGGTGCCCCAAGAATTAGCCTTTTCTGGGAAGTTCATGGGAACACTTTCCTTTTGACGTTGAAACGTGAACCCACTGTCCTCACTCGGTCAGCTCTGGGTCCACAAAATGGCCTGGGGATGGATCGTGCTATTTTATTGGGGCAACTGGCTTAAGCCTCGTGATCATCCTTAACTTCTTCCTTGAGTGGGACCTTTGTGGGTGGTCCATCTCTTTTGCTTCTGCGGATGCCACATTCTATTCACCACCTCCAGATGGCCTGCGACTTGGGGGGCCCCAGTGCACCCCACCATGCCACACCTGGCTCGTGCTGTCCCCTGGCCCCTATCGTGTGGGGCTCCTATTGCTCCCACTGCTCTCTGAGAACCGTGTGCGTGTGTGTGCTGGTCACTACAGAACCGTCTCGTGCACCTGAGTGTCTAGCCCTCACAGGGATGAAAGGGAACTGTCTGTGTCTGTGTCTTTATGAGGCTGGTATACAGTAAGTGCTCCATAAGTGCATATGGAGTAAATCACCAAATGTATGGAAATGGGACCAGAGCCAGTGTCCCAGGATTTGGTCCCGCATCGTGCATTCTCTGGAGGTCCATCTGTCTATCTGTCCATCTCCCACTGGTCTGTAGTCTCCTGTTCGTCCTGGCCAGCCAGCCTCAGGCCAGGCTCCCAGCAGGTGCTCACGAATCTTTGGTGGATGAAGTAAAACCAGTGGACAGAAGACTACATAGCCCAGAGTGTGGAGGCGGGAGAGACCTCTACAGGGGAGGCCCAGCCCCTGGCCAGGGTCTGGAGGTGGTGTGTGTGCACAGAGCTCAGGGCATCAGGTCCTGAAGCCAGGCCCAATCCTGATGTTAAAGAAGTGTCTTCATCTCCCTGGAGCCTGAGGATTCCTTTCTATGAAATGGAGATCCTGGTGCCACCACTGGTTCTAGTCCGTCATGGCCCATGGTAGGTGCTCAGGGAGTGTTTGTCGAATGACTGAAGGATTGAATGTAGATCTGTAAAAGCTTCTCCTGACTATGCTCTGCCTGTGGAGGAGAGCCAGCATTGGACTTCTTAGTGGTCCTGGTGCCCTGCCGGCCCCCCAGTGGGTTTTCCTGCCTTACTTAGTGTGCCCCTTCAAGCGTGCCCACCTCTCTGTACTCGTCATCCCTTCCCCCACTGTCTACCAGAGGAATTCTGGCATCTTAACCTCCTCTAGCATCTTCCGTGCTCAGAGGAGCAAGGATGCCGGTGTCCCTGCCAGGGTGACAATCCTGCAGCCCGGGAGAGTGGTCCCGAATGCATACACCCTCCCATATCTGGCCTTACACCCCACCCCCTTGGTATCCAGTCCCTGGAGTGTGTCTCCCTGCTCCTGCCCATCCATGCTGGCTCCGTCTTGCAGCTGCAATGGGGTATAATTCCCTTCCTCCCTCATCAGGCCCTTCCCCGGCGCAGGGGATGATGGGATGTCACCCTAGCGATAGGCCTCATGGCAAGGAGGTAAAGGAGGGTGAGATCCTGCTGGGGCTGTAGTGCCTCACATCATCCTCCAGCAAGTGGGGGCGGGGGTGGTATTTCTCATATGAAGGAGTAGAACACGTCTGCAGCCTTGGGGAGGTCAGAGGAATCTGGAGGTCCAACATTACCAAGGGCTCAGATGTCCCCATCCCGTGTGAAAAGGTCTCCTTCTTCCCTAAGCCCAGTGCGCCTTGGCAAAGCAGACAGGCCTGCTTTGGGAGTTTAACCGCCTTGGGAGCTCGTCTGAACTCATCCCTGAGTCTGAGGTCTGCTCCTCGTTTTCTTTCCCACTCACCGTGGATGTGGCCCCCTTGCGTTCCCTACAGGCAGCTAGCTCCTCTCTGCTTGTTCTTATCTTTCCCTAAAGCACCCATCAAGCTCAGCGATAGGCACCAAGCTCATTATCCAGTATCTACTGTCTCTCCCACTTTTCACAGACTCTTTCTTGCCCCAAATAAAGAAGGCAACTGACGCAAGCTCCAAAAGGGCGAGTTCATTCAGGGGCGGGGGAGGGGCCGCAGTTCTGGAAAAGCAGACATGGTAGCAGGCTGCAGGTGAGGGGGCTGAGGGTTTGGGATAAGTTTTATATTTTTATTTTAAATGTTTACTTATTTTGAGAGAGAGACGGAGAAGAGAGCATGCGCAGGGAAGGAACAGAGAGACAGGGAGAGAATCCCAGCAGCCTCTGTGCTGTCAGCTCATTAGAATAAGAAGTAAGAGACCTAGGATATCTTTGATTGTGTCACATGGATGGAACGGGCTTTTGTCTGAGTCGGATGTGCTTCCGGAGGGGTTCTTGGACCCTGCCTCAAGTAGGAATAAAAGATGAACTGCTGCCAGCACCGAGATGTAAATGGGAGAATAAAGCAGAAGGCAAAGAAGCGTGTTAAAGTGGTTTGTCTCCTGAGACACCCCCTCCCCCGCAGATTCACTCTGCTAAGTCAGTACCCGTGTAAGGGATTGCCCAGGTTTGTGATGACAGGATGTTTGGCCCCGTGGTGAAACGTAACCCATGAACGCTGTGGCTATCACTGAATGATCACAGAATTCCGATATTCCGTGTTTCTGAAGAGGAGTGAGAGGCGTAGCAGATTCCGAGGCCCGCGTATACGAGTAAGCAGATGAAAAACCCCTTTGGCGCATATGTACCGACTAACTCAGCCGCCGCTGACGTCATGGCAAATGTGGGTTAACTGATGAGAAGGCAGGAGCTGTGTCTGACCGAGAGCGAATGGCTAGGAACAGGCCTGTCAGGATTTGTAGACTCAGGCAGACTCTTAATGAGGAGCCAAAGTTTCATCACGCTGAGACTTCGGACGGATCGGGGAGCTCGGTAAATGATCCGATAATATAAGTATTATATAATTATAATATAAATTATTCTAATGATAGTGATTTTAAGGAGCGGGTGAGACTTTCAGATGTTGGTCGTTAAATTCTTATAGTTGAAATACGACGGTTTTTTGAATCATCGGTCATGGTTAGATTCCATGTAGGAGTAATGATAACATGCACTGTATTTCAGGGACCATATTTGTGATTAGCTTTGTAAGCTTTTCTTCAAAGCCTTCTCCAATTTATGGAGAAGCAGGCAGATCCACCCAGGCTGTGCCGCTGGGGCCACACCACCTCCTTGGATTTCTGGTTTAAAGTGGCGTGCATCCCGGGGTCTCTCAGCTCCTCTCTGTGGGAGCAGAGATGGCGAGTAAGGAGTCTGCATCTCCAGGAGGGACTCCAAGGTCAGCCTGAGAGTAAGCTGGGGGCCCCGGTGTAGCCTAGACTAAGTGGGGAGGAGACTAAGCTCCAACACTCCAGATATCCACGGGCACGCAGCCCTCTTCCTCTATAAACCCAGCCTCTGTGTGGATTGTCCTCAAAACCAGATCCTTTAAAAGGAGTCCCTTCCTGATGTCTCAGCAGCTTGGTTAAAAAAAAAAAAGGCAGTGTTTAATCAGGGGGGGGGGGGGGGGTGAGAGCACGCCAGATAGTTCTCTTTGTACAGATGCTGTTTATTGAGATTTTAGATAAGCAGCTTATCAACGTGGAAAACCAGCCTCAGTGCGCCAACATAGCCGTGAGAGACGGCGGCAGCTAAATGGGCTGCGCGTGCCTTGCGGGCGTGGAATGGCTTCTCACGTGGGATGGGACTTCAAACGTGCACTAGTCAAGGGTCTACTGGGGGCGGGCTCTAGACCTCCACTGGCACAATCAACGTGAAGAGAGAGCAAACCGAAGGATAATTTTACAGGCACGTCTAGATTTACAACAGCTAATGCTGTAGGCAATGCACAACAGGAAGCGAATTTCTTTCTTTACGGGTGTGACACTTTGCCAAGAATACAGTTAAAGTTACCACGTTGATGGCTGCCCAGTGAGGAAGACAGGCAGAGAGAAATGTCAGCACGTGAGGACGGACCCCCTCTCCCAGGGACCGGCCACTCTGGCTCACATAAACCCTGAAGGGTCTGCCCACTCGAAAATAAGGCCCCTTGCACATAAAACCTCTGGCAAAGTTTTAATCCTATATGAGGGCACTTGCCTTTCAGATCCCGTGTTCCAAACCACTGGGAAGCAGGGAGGGGGCAGGGGAAAATCACGGTCAAGTGTGCAGCTCCAGGAAGTGGTGTTCTTAAACACAGCTGGCCACTCACGACGAGTGCCGAGGGCGGACCTCTCGTTCCGCACTTGGGAAGTCAGGTCCAGCATCGAGTCTGGGGCGACGGCCAGTCGGGCGGGACCCGGCCCCTCGGAGCAGGAGATGCTGTTCCGCAGGCGGCGCTCGGCTCCTGAAGGTGAGGTCCACCTGCCCCAAGGGCTTCGATGACGCCGGGCTTTAAAACTGACATCAAGAGGGAGTCCTGCAAAAATGCGTTACCAAGACTCGATTATGACGCGGCCAGCGCAGAAGGGAGCGTCCGGGGTGCCGGTCAACGGGCAGGACGGCCTCTGAGGAGGTAGATGCGAGCGGCACTTCACGGCAAGGCTGCTGTTAGGTGCTGTGGAGAAAGCGCAGGCGCCTCTCGGCTCGGAGCGGACGGGAAGCTGTTGTTGAGAACAGCCGGTGGCAGTTGGGGACGGCTGTTCGCCCCACCTGGCTGCGCGCGTCATTTCCACTTTAGTTTGTGAAAAACAGAAAGGATGGCCTTTTCTTTAAATAACAAACTACACAAATAAAAAGGAGCAGAAATAAGGAATGCTTCCATGAAAACAAATGTTAATGATTCAATAAATAATATAAAATGCTTTTGTGCTAAAATAGAACTCTTTATATATATATATATATTTATATATATGCAGTTTACCAATCTTTATGTTACCCAGAAAAGGCCAAATCTATTATAATCATTTAAAACATAGAAAAACACAATTCAACAACAGAACATAAAAAATGGCCAGTGTTTAGCTTACAAACCACATACGATATATACATCATGGGATATTAATCAACTGAGACACAGGAGAGAAAGTAAATTTCAAGTCCTCGGTAATTACAAATGCACGGTTAGAAATATTTCTCCATTCCCTACCCTTACATGAAAGACGTGTTACATTAGGACAAGAAAATATGGGAACAGAGTTAACAGTCTTCAGAGAGGAGTTTGAGATTGTGGTGTGAGAGTTTCCTCTAAGAATGTTGAGTTTCAATAACTTCCAAAGGCAGTTTTTATTCCTATAGGTTTTGGATGAAATGCATATACTGTTAATACATTTTCTGTAGTGTGTGTGTGTGTGTGTGTGTGTGTAAGTAAAGGTAATTTAACACTTGGGGTGCTGCGTTTACTGGTCAGTGCTCCCTGGCCGTGTCAGTGAAAGGCTGGGCACAGGGCACCGCGGGGCAGGGAGGGACATCCCTGTCTCTTAGCTGTAAAAGAGGTCTGTTAGTCTCTGAGGGTGAAAGAAATCTAAAGTTCATTACGACCTGAGGAAATTGTATTATTTTAGAGTTCAACTTTCATTAATTTGACAGGAAAAAAACTTATTTGAATGTGGCCTGGGTAAAAAGAAAATATTCATATTCATTTGAATTAAAGCGATGAATTCAAACCTCTGGAGGCAATCTTTCATGGGAGGGAGAATCAGGCTACATCTTTAGGAAAAAAAATTGTTTTCAAAATTTAAACTACTAGAACTCATTTGGAAGATTTCATTAAGTAATCTCTTAACCCTACACGGGGCTCGAACTTGCAACCCCAAGGATCAAGAGTCCCGTGCTGTGCCAGCCAGGCGACCCGTATTAAAGCTCGCTCTAGAAGTGGGCATGGCTTAAATAGCAAGCCGAGGGCTGTGATTTGGCAGGCGGGGGGTGGGGGGTATCCCCGTGGCCTCAGTGGATGTGCAACAGTGTCTGCAGCTGGCCACGGCGTCCTGGGGACGGCCACCCAGACCCCGTGACTGGCCCTCCGGGTAGCTGCAAGGCATGCACAAACAGGGTGTCAGCGCCGGGTTAGGACTGGGCAGAGTCCTGATGGAAAGCCAGTGGCCTATTTATAAGTTTAGAGGCTCCATAAGTGAAAATAAAGTGACCATGTCTTGCAATAACTAACTCCTGTCTCAAGGAGGGAAAGAATCAGCCAACTTTAAGTCAAGCGTTTGCCTGGTGCTTGGTGTAAAGGTTGTTGAGTTTTTACCTGCAAGTTAATGTCTTCTTTCCTTTGCCCCATTTCTACCACTGCTCTGGTCCAGGTGGGGGCGCCCAGTCCTAGAGCCCCCGGCCCCCGGCCACCACCTGCACAGAAGCCAGGAAGCCCAGCTCCCCCTCCTCTCCGGGCACAAATGTGTCGGTCCTTAGGGGCGGAGAGGAGGTAATTCATCAGGCGTCTGGACGGCCCAGAAATACTTCCCTGAACGCGACTGAGAAAAAACCACGAGTGATGGCGTCTTACAAGATAAGTCTTAACGCCAGCATCTTTCAGAGTATGTTTTATACATTTACACCGGGTGACGGAGGTCCAACTTTGAGAACCTGGTCTTCTTCCTGACATGAAAAATCGATTCCATCGAAAAGGCAAATGCTGTGATTGAATTGGCCTGACCACAAATGCCGGGTGAAGTTTTTTTTAAATCATCAGAGGAAAACCACTCTTGGATCTTTGTTCGTGTGGTTACAACTCACTGTCGATTGCTAAAAGGTATTTTTTAATGGCCAGAGAGGACCTTAACCCGATGGTTTCTGCTATCCGCGGGGCACACGTCCAGTCGCAAACCGCGCTAAGTCGTGCTTCCGGGGGACGGCTGTGCCGTCGCTGCGGTGTCCCCGACGGCTGGCCCTTCTATGGGTTCTGAAACCGCGACGTCAGCGAACTGGCCACTCATTCCCGTTAGCACTGAAGCAGCTCGTTTCTAAAAGTTTGGCTGAAAAAGCGTACTTCAACCTGACACAGAGGGAAGAGCCATGAGCCCCCCAGTGCCGTGAAGGAGCAAATGCACCAGAGAGAATATTTCAGCTTAAAGAAAGAACCTTGGACTCACGTTTTTCATGGATTCTGTACGTGTTGTATAGGAGCTAGAGGTAATCTTCATTTTTTCACTTTGCTCTATTAATTCCTGTGATTTACGAAATCAAGATGGTGTAATTTTATAAAAATATTATCAACTTTATCTTCCTTGAATGATGAGAAAATGTGTGAATTTTTTCCTTTTTAATGGTCCAAACGTAGGAAGGGTCAAAAGTCTAGGAACGGTGTGACACTCTTAAAACCTTCTGAGACAGCCAAGTATGCCAAGGCTTCCAAACCAGCAGCCTGGGGCGCGCGGGTGGTGTCGTCAGCTGGGCATCGGACTTCGGCTCAGGTCATGATCTCACGGTTCGTGGGTTCGAGCCCCACATCGGGCTCTGTGCTGGCAACTAGCTCAGAGCCTGGAGCCTGATTCGGATTCTGTGTCTCCCTCTCTCTCTGACCCTCCCCTACTTGTGCTGTGTCTCGTGTGCGTGCAAAAATAAACACTAAAAAAATAATAATAAAACAAACCAGAGGCTTTCTTCGGCCACGCAAGGCCATGCAGGCACAAGGTGCTGGCACAGAAGGGTCCCAGAGTGTCTTCTGTCTGGCAGCAGAGAAGCTGGCCCCGTTCCAATGCCTGTGGGGACAAGTGCAGGTAGGACACAGGCCAGACGAGACCCCAGCACTGGGAATTAAGGGTGAGGCAAAAGGGCTCCTCTCAGGATATTTTCCCATTCATGTTTCCTTCTAGAAGACCTGTTCTCCTCTGGAGCAAACACGGGATCTTCGCGGTGCGCTGCTGTGGCTCTCGCTCTCGGCTGTGAAAGGGGAGACCCAGAGCCCGGCCCCTAGGGGGTTTGCACACGAGGGCCTTGACTCCGTCCAGCGGGGACACGGGGCACAGCACACGGTCAATGCTGAGGGGCCGGTGACAGCTCACCACGGCTGGGAAGGCGCTCACCTTCTATGAGAAACGACAACTTCTCGGTGGCTAGTGTTTTCTCCTTCTGTTGTTTCTTTCTTTCTTCTTTTTTTGAAAACACCAGTGAACGCAAGTCTTCCCTTGCAGGGCAGGGGAAGGCAGGTACACGGGGCACCTCCCACCCCTGCCGGCAGTTGGGGGCAGAACGGAAACGCTCCTTTAGGCCCCACCTGGCCGCTGAGGTCCCTCCATATTTCTTTTCCTAAGTAGCTCCTACGAAATAAAACACCTTTGCTAATTATCTTTCAAACTCTCCAAATAGACTTTCATGAAAAAGTACTTACTTCCCCAGTGGACACAGGACACGGAGATTTGGGCCCACTGAAAATACCGAGGGCAGGATGCAGACAGCTACGATCAGTTGTTTACATCGCTAGTAGATGCGTTAGAAACATACAAGACTGCACTAAGAAGAAGACAGATAAAAATTATTGTCCTTATTTTCAGTCTGATGATGGAGAGGACCTCACTGGGTTACACACTTCTTAGAGCCCAGGATTTACTTGGGGCATGAAAAGGGCGCAGGTCGCGTGGCGGGAGAGCAAACCAGGGGGAGAGGAGACGATGCCTCGGGGATGAGGCGACCGGCCTTGGCGCTCCACCGTCGTCTGGGGCGTGGGGCGACCCCCGGGGACAAAGCACACTCACTACGGACAGGCCAAGGCCGCAGGAAGGTCAACAGACACGGCTAGCCCACCGGGACACATTCATTCTTTAGTCAATGGGATTCACTGTAAGTTAGACTGCGACGCGAGACAGAGCGGCTCTCCTCCCTGTACACACCCGTGTGCACGCGTGTCCCGAGGCACAAGGCACCGGAATGGGCGTGTCCGGGAACTGCCTACTGTCAGAACCTTTGACGGACTGACCCCCCCGCGTCCTGCACACCCAGACATGCGAAAGTGCTATTTCGTTTATTTGAAGATGTCTGAACAATCCCTGTGGCCCTGGGAGCCAAAACCCCGCTGCCTCGCCTTCGGGGCCCGTCAGGCCTTCCCGGGCTCCACTACGAGTGACTGCCACCTTCCTCTGAGGGCACGCTCCGTCTGTTCCCCGTCGGAGGCAGGCTGGGGCCTGTGTGGTTCCGACCCACAGCGGGGGCCTGCGTGCAGCTTTCTCGGCAAGGACCCTCGGCAAGGACCCTCGGCTCTGAGCCCAGGGCAACGAGAGGTCAGTGCGCCCCGGCTGACATCCGGCCCCACAGCAGGGGGGCAGATGCAAACAGAACCAGTACGTAAAACGCGGCCTCACTGGGGCTGTCTGTGCCCGACGCCACGCCGTCCCGGCAAATGTAACGTGTGTTTGATGATCAGACATACAGATTGAAGGGACAGGCAGGAATCATTTCAAGTCCTAAGTTCATATATGCCCAAACCAGTAGGTGACGAAGGAGGAGAACTTTCACTGGTTTCTTCAGTAGTTCCGAGTGTGGACAGAGGTGATACATAGGAGGCACTCGGGGAGGGAAAGCGGGGAGGGAGGCCGGCCCCTGCCCGCAGGCGGTCGGAGCTCCTACCGGGAGCACCTCAGTTTCCTGGGCCCTCCCGGCCGTGGAGAGGCCCTAGGGACAAGGGGACCGAACCTCCGACCCCTGGACGTCTCCAGAAGGCTCCGTCTCAGGAGCTGAAAACCCCGGATGGGCTTCCTCGCAGCCCTGTCTCCCCAGGACCCTCGTGCCTGGGTGTCAGAGGCCAGTGCTGTTCCTGTGGCAGAGGGGGGGCTTGGACATCTCGACCACGCTGGAGCGGGACTTGTTGAGGAACTTGGGGGCACGTCGCAACAGCCGCTGGGCCTCCATAAACGTCTCGGTCAGTTCCTTCTTCCACTGCACAAACTCGGGGTCGCTCTGCACAGAGACACAAAGGGACACGCTGCAGCGGCCTGGCCCGCCCTGCCGACGGCCCGGCGCCTCTGGTCATGACTGTGACAGGCTGCGCTCTGGACCACTGCCCGCTTCCCCGAGGGCCACACGGGACCTCCCCTGGGAAGCAGGGTGAGGCGGGCGAGGCCCCTCAGGGGACCCCCCTGATCCCCACCCCGAAACACTGCTGGCGACCGTTCAGAAATGACCTCTGGCTTCTGATTTCTGAACTCAAACCTTCGGTAAAACAGTCCCG
>NC_043713.1:64163750-64286454 GCF_006229205.1 Suricata suricatta | reverse complement strand
TTGTCAGTAAACTTTGCTAGCCATAAAAAAAAAAGACAAATTACTTCACACTATTTCCCAACTTCTTATGTTAAATGAATAAATAATACGGAAAACTATCAGCTTAGAAGTAAAAAAAAATCAGTCTTTTTCTTTCTTTGATGATATTCTAGAAGTGAGGGCGAATGGCTACAAAGAACACGCACAAAATGTAAACTACAGCATCTCGAAGGAAACGGCAAAGAAAGGAGCGTCTCGACGCGGCACAGCCGCTCCCTGGCAGGACCGGCTTCCGGGCGGCTGTGGCTCGCACGGACCCACTCTGTGTCACACACCTGCCTGAATCCTACCCACCAGGCTGTAAGCAGACAATGAGATGCCGTGTGACCTACGTGAGCGGGCGGGGTGTGGCAGAGGTTTTGACACAGCGGCTCAGGAAAGGTCTAGCAAGGCTGGAGTGTAGGCTGATAGGTCAAAAATATCAAAATGAGGTTATAAATCTAGGTGATGTCCTTAAAAGATGGTCACGCCTGGCCTATAACATGATGGCTTAAGGTGAATCTACAGTGTCATGAGCACCTTACCATTTCACGTTCTTTTGGATAAACACGCCAGGAATCCTAAGCGAAAAACACCATAAATGCTCACTGGCTCTGTTACCTGATTTGTACCTACGAAACTATCCGTCCATAATCCCTACACAGCTCGCTCAATGTTGACTCTTCTGAAACCAAGCTAACTTACTGCATCCCATGGTTTAGGAAAAGGACAATTTATTTTTTAGGTTTTTGAATATCCTGAAAAGTGAGACATGTTTCTTTCAGTGTGCACACACGGACGGTCCAGGAGACAGCAGACCTCCGCGGACCCTGGACTTGAGCTGTGTGGGTCCACTTCCGTGTGGATATGGGTTTTGTTTGTTTTTTTTTTCAGTAACCACAGGACAGTTCTGCAAATGTATTTTCTCTTCCTTATGGTTTTTTTTAATAACATTTTGTTTCTTCCAGCTGATGCTATTGTAAGAATACAGCATGTAAGACATATAATAGGCAAATTGTGTGTGAATCAGATATTTGTGTTATCGGTAAGCCTTCTGGTCCACAGAAGTTGAGTCTTTGCTGGGGGTCAAAAGATATACATGGATTGTTAACTGCGTGAGGAACCAATACTCCTGCCCTCCCATTGTTTAAGGGTTAACTGTAAATATGTCACATGCCCAGGGTCACTCATTATCTGGAAATATCACATAATACTAACATATATGAATTAGAACTTGGGTGCTGAGTTTGTAGATTTATAAAATGCATATAATATATACTACCTATATAGTGTACTGTCACGTAACAGCAAACATAATGCATCTTATACAATACCGACCAGCACCCGAGTTATAATTCAGACCCCCAGAGACTTAGTGATAGGACTTCAGAGCCCAGATGTATTAGGTTTAGAAGACGGACCCCGTGGCCCCGGCAACAGTGAGAAGGTCTTGTGCATCTGAGAGGAATGTGATGTGCACCAGCGATCACTCATAATTAAATTGCCATTTTACCGACAGGGATTTTAAAAGGTCAAACGCACACGATTAGAGTTTACCATTTTCTGTCCTTCTCACCGCTGGACAACTGATGGGTGGTTTTCGGACACACACTGCCTACATATGTGGGGCCCCTGCCCTGCCTCCTTGGCCCCAGAGGCCTGGCCGTTGCGTCTGCAAGAGCAGAAGTGTGCTACCCGCCGGGGCTGTTGGCTGGGGACAAGCCCTCCACTCCTCACACAGTAGGCGCTTCATAAATGCTGCCTGCCTTGCTTAAAGGGACAGTGGGGATCAGAAATTTCTTTTTACCTTCTTCACAAACATCAGCCCTCAAAAGGACTTGAGCTGTAACTTCCTGCGTATGGAATGGAAGCCACTCAGAATCTTCTAGCAAAACAGAGACCAGAGGAAGTGCGGCTCGGTGACCTCACCTCTGCGCCCAGCATCCTGGCTCTCGTCACTCAGCTCATTGCGTGACGAGGGGAGGCCCTGTGAAGGGCAGACCGGGCACAGGCAGCCGCAGACCCACGAATGCTGGGCTGTATCAGGCACTGGGCCTGCTTCTCTGAGCTCTGGATTTAAGCGCGTCCGTCTGACTCCAAGATCCAAGATTTTTTTTTCTTCTCTTTTTTGACCTGACTGCTCCCTAGCCTTTTTCAAACCTGGCTGTTCGGACCTTTCACATTCTATTTTCAGATGTTACAAAATCCCTCCCTGACTCTAAGTTTGAAAGCTAAAGTCTGAACACCCAAATCGCATGTGTGCAAGTTAAAACAGGTATGTGGAGCTCAGCCGGGTATTTCCTGAGACGGGAGCGCCGTGTGACCGTCAGGACGCTGGCAGCACGTGCTGGTGACGGCGTGTCAGACTCACCCGGGACTCTCCCTCTCCTCTCCATTCAAGTCTGTTTGGAAAGAGGTAAAAATATCGACGCTGCCACTGAGTCAGGAACGGGTTCCCCAGTTTCAGCATGTAGCCGTGCATGATACAGTCTTTTCCCAGAGCATAATCTGAGGAATATAAAACAGCCACGCATTACACGGGCTCCAAGACAGAGGGCCCATGTGATTCTCAGAAACAACAACAAAAGAATTACACACTCTTTGGAAAAACCAAGTTTCTCTGACTTGGAACATGTCGTGTCAACCGTTTTCTGGGGATCGGGAGAACAGTCTCTTTGAGTCTCTGCCGGTTCCTCAATATTCTGATTAGTCTCTGATGTGCCCTGACTGCTCAGAGAGGAAAAAGGTTTGAGCTCAAACTGGTCTTTGGTTCTGCGCAACAAGAACCAGAGACTAGAGAGGAACTGGATTCAAGTTCTGCCCAAGGTACCTCTGCCTGTACGGGGGGCTGGGCGTCTCCCTTCAACCCTCTGAATAATAAGGCGCTTACCAAGCGGCCAAGGGAACACAAGGATCAAAACTGCTTATTCCTTAAGGTTACATTTATCCCTCAAATACACGGTTATGTACAGATGAACCGGCCGACGCTCATCCTAAGTCCTGACCACGTTGTTAGAGTGAAACACTGTCTCTCTCTCTCTTTTTTTAAAGGTTAATTTTATGTGGCTGTCTTTGATTCTTTAAAGGCTTTCGTGACTGTGCTAAAAGTCACTCTCTCCTTCTCCTGTTCATTCAACAGGGACGAAGGAACCACCTGCTTTGGGCGCTCTGGGTCAGCAGTGACCATGTTACAGGAGCCCCAACTCCTGGCCTTGGGGAGCTACGGTCCTCACAGGAGACCCCGAGCATAAACCGATAAGCAACATCCACTTGGCGACACAGGCAGGAGGGAAAAGAACCAAGGAGGGAAGGGAGGAGGGATCGGCGGGGGGCGGGGGGGGGGAGCCCTGGCATTGTCGTTTTAATGGAAAATTGTTCGCACTGCTAACATATATCGAAGGTGTAAGGCTTGCGGGTCTGCCTCAGCAACCTGAGCTTAAACTGTCCTGCTCTGTAAGGGAACCCCTGAGATCTTCCACTGAGGTCCAGTGATGCCCGAATCAATCACTTATACACAAAGATAATTTTGTTAATCTGCTAGATGCTCTAACTGCAGCCCTCGCTACAAGGATACACTTGGGCAAGGTCATTCAGGTGCATTATGTCTGGGTCCAGTCTGTCAAGATCCCAGTGACATCATGGCCCTCCCTAGAGCACATGACCGCTGATGTAACTTGCTGGGTAAAATTTGCTATAGCGAACAGTCCAGAGTAATGGCAATGGACAGGAGCAGTTTAATGAGGAAGGCTGCCTCCCTGGAGACCGGAGGTGAGCGTGGTTACGGGGCTGTGCTGTTCCCGTGGGGTCCTCAGGTGGCTTCTACAGAGGAGGGGTTGATCCGGGCTCAGGCACACTTCTGAGCAGGTGCAGAATGCTACTAGCAAACTCAACAGGATGAAGGAGCCTGCATCAAGATGCCCCCCCCCCCCAACCTTCAAGCAACTTAGTGACGGAATGAAATCAGTTCTGGTCATTCTTGTGGAATAACGTTAGCCTCAGAAAAGTCTTCACCTAGCGTGGAAGCGAAATGGGATCATCACCGTCAACCACAATATATTCAAATATCCCAAATTCATAAAATCTTTGGGAAATCCAGAGAGTCAACATTCGGTTGACCAAGAACAACTGACTGGTTTGATACTTGGGGTCGCATGTGGCACTTTGGAAATCCCAGTAGGACCCTCAAATGTTGTAAATAAAAATGCAGTTTGGTAATTCTTTGGTGCTGTTTGTAAAATAACCGTAATGATATCCATTGATACCTCTTGACAAGTGACATGTGTGCCAACTTCCCCACCAGAAGCAACATACTTTGCAAGGCCTGAAAAATGAAAACATGGGTCCCTTGTTCAAAAATTATTAAGAATGTCCAGACGGTGACAGCAGTGTTCAGCCCAGGAGGGTGTCCTCTGAGGTGGCCCAGGTCACACGCCCGTGAAGCCAGCTTGCTCCTGACACCGTAATGCTCAGTCTTCAAGGATGACCCCTGTCAACTCGCCCAAGGCTCCGAGATCAGAGGACGCCCTGACACAATAATGCTGACCATCTTTATTTGAATGTTGACTCAAGGCTTTGAAATATTACACTGCACTCCTCCAAGCCACACAAAACTATTTATGGCTCCCCCCTCCCCGCACCCCCGCCACCCCTGGGAAGTACTTTATGACCCAAATACTTTTTCAGCCTTACAAGAAATTTTAAGAAATTCATCGCACTGAAAATACTTTGAGACACACTGGTTATTTTACCTTCTTCGTGTCCAAGTTGCTTATTTTTAGCTCTCTTCCTGGCCTCGATTTTATCCGTGTCTGCGTTTACTGCTTCATAGACGGTTTCTGCTACTTCCTGCTGCCAGCGCTCGGAGATCACCAAGGGGAAGTTCTTGTAGAGATCTTGGTCGCAATCAAGAAGCTTATTATTTTAAGAAATCAAGATAGTTACAATTTAACCTCCTTAGCAAGGCAACAGATTCAGAAGTATCCTATCTGCGTGCGGGAGGGGGACAGGAGGGCAGGACACAACGCCGCAGACGCGGCTCGCCAGGTATCACTCCTGCTAACGCTGATCTGCAGATGTTCTGGCCGACGGCACCTCACTTCCCATCTGGACCAGCTACGATTCACCCCATTCTCTTATACCAACTCCATTATGCTTTGGCCAATGAAAAACTAACATGTACGAGGTTTATTAAAGTACAAAAAGATACCAACAACAAAATCAACAAACCAACAAAACCAACAAAACCAAACTTCAGTGATGGTGGGGATATTTTATCTGTAAAAGGACTAGATCCCTGTAGTTTTAGAAGCAATTAAAAGGGAGAAGGCAGGAGGGTTTTCTAACCACCCTCAATTCGTCTGAAAAGTGAGATGCGCAGAAGGAAACAAGGTCGAATTTTTCATTCGTTCCATGAGCCTTCCAGCTAAGAACCCAGTTCAACAGTGCAATCAAACGTGCAAGTGTGAAGTGCAGGAGACATGGGGTGTTTAGGCGACAGCCTTGAAGAGGCACTGTAATTAAAACCTCACTTAATTGACAGCATTTCCCTACCAACTATGACTCACAATTCTTCTTTCTTCCCCCTGAGTTTAGAGGCTGCATTCTGAAAATGAGCAAAGAAAAAGATTTTGTGCCCCTGAGTTACAGTTCTGTGGCAGGAAGGTGAGCGATCCCACGGAAAGAAAAGAACGCATCTGTCCTTCAAAAGCACACCTCTCTTGAGGAATCTGATGCACTCGCTCCTTTGCCTGAGAGGCAAGCACTGAATAGACCTTGTAACAGGCAAGTTACTCACGAGAAAAAGAGCAGCAGGAGGCTCTTGCCCCCTAAGACTTGAGCAAATCAGGGACACACTGAGGGTTCTGCACCTGCGCTCAGCGACCTGTTACAATCACGTGCTGCTTTTAGGATCGCTTTGATTCATAGAGCCTTCCTTTCCTCTTTCAGGGTTTCTCTCGGACGTGCACACTAAGCCAGAGCAGACGTCCCTGGTGGCCCAGAGCATGAATGCTGGCAGCGTGTGCCCACTCACCTGCGAGTGTGTGTGTGGTGGGTGCGGTGCACTGGGCTGTGGGGACACCCTGTAATTTGGGGACACGAGACGGACTCTGAGGCTGTGGGGGTACCATGTGCTCAGGGGACACAGGACAGACTCCAAGGCTGCCGTGGGGACCTGTGATCAGGGGACACAGGTGGATTCTGAAGCACAGACATAAAAACCCACTCCTTCCCAAAGCAGCTGTTCTGAAAGGGTCAGCTCAGCTTTGTATACAAACCTTCCACCTCCTAGACTTTCAGAGAGCCTGACTTTCAGGACTCAGCCTTGGTTGTTAAAAAGGAATAAAACAAAAGAAAAATTGTATGTATGTGAGGTGAGCTTTTTGGCTATGTTTGCTCGTGTTTGTCTTAAAGAGCAGAATTATTATTCGGGCTGCTTTTTTGAAGATGAAGAATAAGTGGTTTCGTAAGATGCAGGGCCCCCCCAGCAGGACGAGGCGCCCGGGGCTCCCCATTTCCAGCGGGCCTGGCCACACGCCCCTTCCTGCTCTGAGCATGCTCGTGCTCAGCTCTCGGCCACGAAGAACGAAAAGCACACTGACAGAACTTCCTAGTTTAGGCACTGACTTCGTGCCAGGAGGCTGCGGGAGGCAACCTCAGGGACACCTGGGCGTCCAAACCAGTCCCAGGTGACAAAACGAAGGCGCGAGAAGTTCCCTGAGTGGCCGAGTCGCTCAGCCAGTCAGTGCAGACGTGAGCCTGGCCTGCCGGACTCTGGAGCCTCGACCGTTCACAACCTTTAAGGTCTGAAGATCTCTTCTGAGCATCGGCCTGTGGGCTGCCACATCAGAGACCTTTTATTCTTAGCCCTTTGTGGACAGCAGCACGTGTGGCGACAAAACCCTTTAAAGGACACTGTTGCCCAAAGCCCGGCGTGGAGCAGCACGTGAGCCCCTGACACGGACGACTGTCCAGGCTGCAGACGCCACCTGGTGGTGCACACGTCTGGGCACCAGTCCCCTGTGTCCCCTGGGACAGCCATGGTGCCAGACCACAGAAGTGGCCTTGGCCCTCGCGGCTTCCCCTTCGCCCAAGCTCCCCCTCTGGGGAGGCTGGTCCTGGGAGCCCCTGACCGCCCCTGCTGCCCCACACAGCCGCCACTCCTTGGTCCCAGTGCCCTTGGCCTCTGCACGGGTCCTCCTGTTTTTCTCCTCCCCACCCCGGCATCATCCTCCAGCCACTTATCGACCACTTCTGTCCCCACGCCCCACTGGCTCCGGTTCCATGTGTCCCTGGCTACAGGTCCTCACAGGTGTATGCACTTCCGGGGGCGGGGGGGGGGGCCCTGCTCAGCAGGAAAAGTGGAGGAGAGGGCTTAACCAAACAGGGTATAATGAGGCAGCTGAACAGAGACCAGAGGGAGGGGGTTCCTGGGGGAAGCCAGGGAGGTGGGGGCAGGCACGAGCCAACATGTGGGGAGACGGAGACGCCCTGACTTAGCACCCTGAGGGGGAGGGTCCTCCCCCATGAGTCTCCATCTGTAATTATGCCTTGTCTACTGAGAGACATAATGATACGAACAAAAGTATGAGACGTGCAGAGGATTACATTAAAAAGCCACAGTGATTATTTCACTTTTGATTGACAAATGCAAGATGACTCATGCCGCTTGCTCTTTTCATCCTAACGAGGGAAGACCAGAATACTTAGAAGGATTAAGACGCCAGCTCTCCGGCATGAGGCAAAGCATGCATGCTACCACACAGTTGTTTTTCTCTGCTTCGTGTACGTGCAAGTTCTAGTTCAATCGCAAACATCTCCAACTCTGTAAGAAACTGACCATTCTGCAGCTCAATACAACGATTAGTCAGGTGAAGGCTTTCATGGCTTCTAAGTGAGGTCCTTGACGGCTCCATCCTTCAAATATGTAGATGTTCACAGGCATCATCCCACCAGCCGGCCAAAACCGAGACACTCACCCAGGCTCAGTGCCAATAAAAGTCCCCCCACCCTTCAAAGCACCTACAGGCAAATGTCCCATGTACCTTGATGCCCTTGGTGTCCTCTTCATCAAACGAGCCAATGTCAAAGGCGTCAGCGGCGTTGACCTCTCCCCGGGGAGGGATCAAGGGCGGAGGGTACTGGAAGATCCAAACAGGAATGGTTAAGTTATCAGAGCCCCTTATGGCCGTCCGTCCCAAGCTACCATTCTACAGCGAGAACACAGAGCAGGTCACCAATACGCTGCATTCTGTGAGCACTCCGGTCCAGCCCGTACCCAGCACAACACATGTCACAGATGAGCTCTGCGTGGAACAGCCCTAAGAGAAGACCCCAGATTTTAGAGAAGCTGAAGGGGGGGATAAAAAGAGATTCACATCCAAGGTCTTAAGGAATCACTGAATATGATGAGGTCTCAAGAAGACACATGCCACCAGCTCAACTTCAGGAAAACTTGATCTCTCAGACAAGGGGCACCCGTCCACTTGCTGGGGGCCGAGGGGAGTGCTCCGCACCCACAGACGCCTGGAGGCAACGCTGGCGACGCCAGAGCTCACGCCTTCATTCACGTCAGGCGGGACTAAGAGGGTCGGGCCTCCACAGTTTGACAGTTTGAGATGGTGCAAAAACAAAGCCAACACTGATACAATTTTTTTCAAACACCTTAATTTGTGGGTGGCTTCTTGCATCAGCGGGAATATAAACATATCTCCAAAGTCAAGGGAGGCAGTTACACTGATCTCCAATCACACTAACCCTTAAATGTTGTGTGATGCTGGGCTAGAAAGCTGACGTCAATTTGTGACCAACTTTTCTCATCCCTCCCTAGATGGGTTCCATATGAAAACACAGTCAGGGATCAAGATGGGAAGTCGAAGAGATGAGTGAAAGCTAACAGTGTCTGAGTTATTCGGACACTTAAATCATCAGATAACAACTGCATTTCAGCATTTGTTAATTTATACTGCAGATATTTTCAAAACGTGGAAACTAGGGAAACCAGGGGAGGTGGGCCCTGAGGGAGTTGGCTGTGTGGCAGCGGGAAGGACCCGGTGGCCACGGCTGGGGCGGGACCCCGGGGGGACGGACTCCAGAAGTGGGGAGCGCAGGGGTGGTGGTGCCCAGCGTGGGGTCCCGGACAGAGTACCTTCTGTAGGTAGACATGCTGCCAGTCGACGCCTCTGAAGAAGCTGTGTTCCTTCACTTCCTGTGCCCTGTGGAAGGGGCACAAGAGAGGTGAGTGTGCCATTGCAAACCTGAGGAGTATTTTGCAAAAACTGTCTCCTAGTGAGTGAACACGGAGGGATGACTATTTCAGGTCTTCAAGTAAGGAAGTAAAATATGCTTCTTTCGAAGCACCCCAGGAACCATGGGATGTTTAGAAATACTGTATGCGGAAGCCGGCAGATTATCCCATGTGGTAATCGACTGAGGATGTGCATTTCGGTTTAAGAGAACCTAGGAGTTATCTCGGGTGTACGGATACATGGGGTTCTGTCATCCTGTGAGAATTAATTAGAGAAGCTTCACATTGAGGAGACGTACAGCCAACGTCTATGAGGCACAGTGGATCAGAAGCAGGCCTAGGAAGCACCAGATGCCAATGAGAAGCAGACTGGAAATCTAGGAACAGAGCATGCCAAACCTCGTAAACTGCAGAAACAGGCTTGCCCAGAGATCGCCGTCAAAGCTCAGTCTATGCAGAGGAAAAGGGGCCGTATGGCGTAGGAAAGCCTGCGTGAGGGAAACACACGGCCCCTGGGCCCCGCCGGGGGTTCTCTCCCCAGCTCCGCCCTGGGTCCCCTGCAGCCCTGTCCCTCGGCAGAGCCCCCAAGGCAGATCCTCCGCCCCCTTCCTCTGCTCTCACTCCTTGGGTGACCTCACCCCGCCGGGCCTTTAAGCACCTTGAACCTGCGGACTGCTCTCCAGTCTGAGTCCTCGGTGCCAACCTTGTCCTGCACGCCCACCCACCCACCCACCCACCCACAAGTGCCTCCTTGGCATGTCCACCCGATGGGGCGAAAGGTCTGCAGAACGGACTTCCTCTCACACCTTGTCGTCTCCGGACAAAGGGCCGGATCACCCCTGATGCCCCACTTCCCCCACACTCCACAGCCCACCCCTCACCAAGCCCTGGGGCCAACTGCCTCTTACTGCTTACAAACCTCACAGCGCTCAACTCCCATTGGGGGTGGGGGGGGCCTTTGACCATGGAGGGGATGCTAACTGTCCGGCACTACCACCACCCAGCTCCCCCCGCCCCGCTCTCCAGAAGCCTTACTATACTGGCAGCGAAGTCCAGGGAAACGGCGTCCCTGGACCTACCTGAGCCCAGCGCCTCTCTGACCAGCTCTTCACCTCCCTGCCCTGGCTCCCCGGCCTCCTTGCTTCTGGGCCCCGGGGAAGCTGGATTCCACCGGACACGGGACTCAGCGCCGGCCATGATGAGACACCGGAGCTCCACGGCCAGCTTTATCATCCGCAATAAGGCAGTACATCCAGCGTTCCGGCGAGATCCTTCCCCACCGCCCTCCCAAGGCTGAGCTCTCAACGACAGCACTGCCTGATTTATCTCGTGCTCTTCTCGCAGTCTGGGATCACCTCATTTATTCGATCGTTTCTACAGCGGCCGTCACCCCCACCCCACAGAAGCCCCAGGAAGTCTTCCCTGCGCGTCGCCTCAGCCCCAGTGCTGAGGACACCGGCCGGCACTCAGGGGGTGTTGGGGAAGTGCCTGCTGAGTGAACGAAGGACATCCAAGTCAGAGGGTGTTGCTCTGCATTTTGCTGGGTTCCTTCCAGCAAACTAAAACGATGGAAGAGAAATATAGAGACATAAATGTACCACCAAGGGCGTCGGGGAACCATCAGCAAACAGGACGGGCATGGACACAGAAGCAGGGACTGTGGCACGAAGTGGCCGGCTACTGCCTGGGAGACAGAGGTGCGGAGCTCCAGGCTCCACACGGTGTGTGTGGAGGGGGGTGTGGAGAGGGTGTGGAGGGGGTGAGGCAGGGAGGATGGTGAGACCCAGACACAGGTTGAACTCTGTATATGGAACCCTTAGTGCACACGCACACACACTTGGCGCACGTGCGTGCACACACACGCATACACATCATTCTTTCTTCCTCCATATCTGACCCCCAAACACCTGCGGCCAGGTGCTTATTCTAATACAGCGGGGGGACCCCTGCAAGGTTCTAGTCTAAAGAAAGTAAGCCTGCTAACGATTTCAACGAGAACTCAGGAGACGGACTGGAGATTCAAGCCACAGAAAAGAGAAGAGAATCAAGGCAAACACACAGGTAATACACAGGGTCAGCAGCACTGATGACCCTTCTAGAAATTCCCAGAGCCACCCAAAAGGAATTCCGCGAGCTAACCAAGGAAACAGAAGGGGGAACGGAGCGGATGTCTAATAAACAAAGGAACAGTATTTCCCCAAGCAGAGGAGCATGAGCCTTCACAGGATGCGGGACTCTCTCAATGCCGGACGCACTGAAACGGGGGCTCCATGACTGGCTTTACTGTCCACAATAATGCAGTATCTCCAAAGTTCTGGGGGGAAATTATTATGGATTTAGAATTCCACAGCCAGCCTGAGCATGTGGAGAGACGGGCACCCTCCTACACTGTTGGTGGGAATGTAAGCTGGTGCAGCCACTCTGGAAAACAGTGTGGAGGCTCCTCAAAAAACTAACAACAAACTCCCCTATGACCCAGCAATAGCACTGCTAGGGATTTACCCAGAAGTGCTGATGCACAGGGGCACATGTACCCCAATGTTCATAGCGGCACTTTCTACAATAGCCAAATCATGGAAAGAGCCTAAATGTCCATCACCTGATGAGTGGATCAAGAAGATGTGGTATATATTCACAATGGAGTACTACATGAAAATGAGAAAGAATGAAATCTGGCCATTTGTAGCAACGTGGATGGACCTCAAGGGTTATGCTAAGTGAAATAAGTCAGGCAGAGAAGGACAGCTACCATATGTTTTCACTCATATTTAGAACTGGAGAAACTTAACAAGACCATGGGGAAGGGGAAGGGGAAAAATAGCTAAGGAAAAGGAGGGAGGCAAACCATGAGAGACTCTTAAATACAGAGAACAAACTGAGGGCTAATGGGGGAGGAGGACAGAGGAAGGGGGGTGATGGGCATGGAGGAGGGCACTTGTTGGGATGAGCACTGGGTGTTGTATGGAAACCAACTTGACAATAAACCAGAATTTAAAAAAATTCTACAGCCAGACAAAATATCTGTCAAGTTTAAGGACAGCAGGAAGGCACTGTGGTTGTATAGGAACACAACACAGAGCGTTTACCTCTTGTACCCCTTCTCTGAAGGAATTCTTTGAAAACACGCTCTAGCTTGGGGGGCGGGGGTCCCCAGAAGGCATGGGATCAAGTAAGTGGCAGATCCAAACCAGGAGAGCAACAGGAGGGAAGGTCGGACCAGCAGAAACCAAGCCGTCAGCGGTCACGGGAGCCAGCGGGTGCGAGCCCTTCCCGAAACAACTCAGGAAAGGAGGGCCGGCACGTACATCTGGAGATCCCACATGGAGTGTGAACAAAAGCGAGGGCCCCTCCCGGCCAGGTGGCCCACCGGATCAGCCCGACCGGGGAAAATAAAAATGAACAGGGCCAGAAACCGGTCAGTGGGACTGAAGAGGACCGGCCAAGACAGGGATGCCAAGACCCTCATTTTCTAAAGCAGGGGCTCAAGAGACACTGTTTGGGGGAGCAGGGGGAGCAAGGGTAAGTAGACCATTTAAAACCGCACGGGTTAAACAAACAATTCTTTTGAGGGGTGCTGGAAATGGAAGGTACAGAGATAAATCTTCATCTGTATCAGCAGGAATGGATCACCTCTCCAATTAACAAAGGAAGGAGGCAGGGGCGCCGGGTGGCTCAGTCAAGCACCCCACTCTTGACCTCAGCTCAGGTCACGACCTTACGGTTTGTGAGCTGGAGCCCTGTGTCGCCTCCGCGGGGGCAGCGTGGAGCCTGCCTGGGACTCTCTCTCCCCCTCCCTCTGTCCCTCCCCCACTCACGTGCGCTCTCTCTCAGAAGAAACTTTAAAAAAGAAGTATGCACACAAGATACCTATACAACATACATACGACATTCTTTTCTGTTTTGTTCCAAACGTGTTTTTAACTGAAGCTGACACACGGTGTTAATGAGTTCAGGGTCACACAGAATGATACGCGTCTTTATGCTAGTTGTGCTCACCGTGAGCCCAGCTATTGGCTGACACCAGACTGTCACTATTACCGTGCCATCCACCATATTCTCTGTGCTGTGCCTTTCACCTCCACGACTTACTCCTTCCATAACCGGACTTCTGTATGTCTCACTAGCCTTCACCCATGTTGCTCACTCTAGAAGCTGCTTCTTACGGCACGCATGCCTGGCGACAGGAAGAGCCAGCCCCGGGGGGCGGGGCAGGGAGGAGAGGCAGGGAAAGGCCTGCTCTATATCCTCCTCTGTAAGTTTTCCAGGTGTCACTGTCGTTTTCCCTCGACGGAGGGATAGCCACTAGGAAGTGTGTTCAAGACAGCGGCTGACCAGCTAAGCGTGAGCGGAAGCGAGGGGCAGGCAGCAGGATCGGGGTCCTGAACCCCCATTGTTGAGCCATAATTAGTAAAACTTCACCAGATGAACTGTGAAATGTCAGGGTTCATTTCCACCATGTACATGATCGATTTTTACAGTGAAGAAGTTAGTGACTCCTTCAACTCGTAATTATGAAACACTAAGGACAGCGTATGTATTTCTCATGTGATCTGCCCCTCCCGCCCCCCCTCCCGCCCCAGATTGAAGTGGGCCGTTTTCAGGGGCTGGGAAGGACTCGTGGTGTCAGGTGTTCGGGGTGACGGTACGGAAGAGCGAAACTGCGGGCCTACCCTCCTCCCCGGCAGCCGAGCCGCTGGCTGGCGTCTCTCTGGAGCAGGCCTTCCAGGAGCGCCCGGAGCTCTGGGGAGAAGGCCTCCGGGAGCTCCACGTTCTGGGGGGAGAGAAAGAACGCGGTTTCAGAGATGCATTCCTGGAAACAGGTCCCCGACCCCAACCAGACCGAAAGGCCGTTTCTTGGGTGAAGAGTGTTAAAAGCTGCACGGATTAATAATAATTAAATCACAAATTAATATTTACTCTCAAGAAATGGAAAATGGTTACTAAGTCACTTTCTTCCTTTCTTTTTTTTCCCCCCAAATAGTCTCTGTGCCCAACACGGGGCTTGAACTCACGACCCCAAGATCAAGAGCTGCAGGCTCCACCCACTGGGCCAGCTAGGTGCCCCTGATTACTAATCATCTTCAAGGGCAATCAACAGGCGGGGGGCCAGGTCGGGAGACACGGAAGACCTCCTCGCTCTCTCGAACCTCGGCAACGGTTCCTTTTCTTTGATCTCTTTGCTTTAGTTCTTGCTTTTCTGTATCTGTCTCTTACTGACGGCTGGCAAACCTTGATTTCTGCGTTGGCATCTACTTCACTAACTTTCCAGTTCGGAATTCTTCTAGGAAGCGCGTCTCTGCTCATGTGTTTTAAGAAGGCAAGTTTCTACATGGTTTCCAACACAGTGAAACGTGAACATTACAATGCGGATAAGGATGGGGTTTTTAGGGGCGCCTACATGGCTCCGTCAGTTAGGCGTCTGACTTTGGAATACAGCTCAGGTCGTGATTTCACGGTTTTTTATTTGGAGCCCCACATCGTGCCCTGTGATGACAGCGTGGAGCCTGCTTGCGATTCTCTCTCCACACCCCCCCTCCACCCCTCCCCTGATCACACGTTACTCTCTTTCAAAATAAATAAACATTAAAAAAAAATGGAGTTTTTGATCTCCTTACCACGGTGAGGGTCATCCGGTCTATCTCGTGTTTATCTTTGGTTTTGTGTTGTCTAAAAGGGCTGTGCCTGTGGGAACAAACAACACTCTATGATAATGTGGTCTTAGGTCCCTCAGTCCACACACGTCCCCACTCGTACCCGCACTGAGCGCTGTGATCTGTCACTGCTCATCGGGAACTACGGAAACAACACAGCCAGACACATGTACCATTTCCAGAGAAAAACTGGTGTGGAGGTGCGTTAGGTTCTGAAAGGGGGGGGGGGGGCTTGTGCTCCTGTGAATGGTCTGATTCTCACGTTGATGAAATCACAGCACTACAATACGAGTCAGCAGACATATTCCCCATGATATTTTTAAATATCGTTAGAAAGAAAATAATCAGCCAACCAGTAGCCATGCAAATGAAGGTCATTTATAACATTTGTCACTTTTGTGTTTGAGATAACCACTTTCATACAAATTTTATCTTTTTTTTTTTAGTCCCTCAAACAATCCAAAGAATTGCAGTCAAAACCAGACACACCAAGGGGACTCCCCCCACACCAGAAACCAGTAACTTTAAGCAATACTTTCTTCTGATGACAACAGATCTAAGTTGGCCTGGTGCCCCCAGGCCGTCCACGGCTCTGAGAGCTGCTCACTCACAGTTTACTTTGGGAGAGCCTCAAATTTAGGAGTCGGCAGACCTGGATTCCAGATTGTGACTGAGCTGTTTACTGGCTGTGAGCCAGTGACGGAAACTGTCAGCACTGATTATCAATTTCTTCATCTGTAAACAGGCCTAGGGCCACATCACGGAAATGGCGAAGGGGAACAAACAAAACAATGTGGATGCTAGAAGCACAGGGCAGTATGCAGGAAGGGCCTCATCCAGCAGTCATTTGTGAACTTAATGAAGAGGAATCTTACTTTATCCAACGAAGGTCTGCTTGATAAACTATGTAAAAACCTCCTCTTTACCCTGTTGTGAAAACCTTGGAGAAGCTGGCTTTTTTTTTAATGTTTTTATTTATTTTTGAGAGAGAGAGAGAGAGAGAGAGAGAGAGAGACAGCATGAGCAGGGGAGGGGCAGAGAGAGAGGGAGACACAGAATCTGAAGCAGTCTCCAGGCTCTGAACTAGCTCTCAGCACAGAGCCTGACGCTGGGCTCAAACCCACGAACTGTGAGATCATGACCTGAGCTGAAGCCAGACGCTTAACCGACTGAGCCACCCAGGCGCCCCGAAACTGGCTTTTAAAGGAAATTTTATCAAAAGAGACCAGTAAACACGCAAATTACAAAATCCTGGCCTTCTTTATTTATTTGAAAATTAAAGAAAGGATATACATATATATGAATGAGTTTTCTAATACAGTAAGAGGGGCCCATAAAATTATAAATCCTACAGATATATTTCTAAGGCATATACAATGTAATTGGAGGCAAGATACTCTGGAAAATATTTGGAAGTGTGTCCACCGGGTTGGAATACTGAGCACATAAACGACTGTGATGTAGAAAAGAGAAGAAGTAATCCCGTCCTGGCCCCCCCCCCCCCCCCCCCCCCCCCCCCCCCCCCCCCCCCCCCCCCCCCCCCCCCCCCCCCCCCCCCCCCCCCCCCCCCCCCCCCCCCCGCTCTGGCTACCATCTGCCCATCCTGCTGAATTAGTGAAGTCAGCAGACGCATCTCTTGGAAGAGATTATTACTTTTCAGAGCCTTTATTATTTTAAATATTTTGATGCTCATTTCGTACAACAGAGGGCACTCTAATGCTTTACTTTCCTCCTATCATGCAACAGAATACAAAGTAATTTCCATCTCTTGAAAGCAATAAATTCTAAAACATGGTGAATTAGGGTTAAGCAAACATACGCTAATCTTTAAACTAGGTTTTGACTGGCATTGTTTTTTTTCACCCTCATTGTGTCCGAAAAGAAAAAAGTAAAATTACTGCACTGAAAAAGCAAATAAGAAGGCGCCTGTGTGGCTCAGTCGGTTGAGCATCAGACATCGGCTCAGGTCATGATCTCATGGTTCATGAGTTGGAGCCCTGCTTTGGGCTCTGTGCTGACAGCTCCAGAGCCTGGAGCCTGTGTGGGATTCTGTGCCTCCCTGTCTCTCTGCCCCTCCCCCACTCACCCTCCATCTCTCTCTCTCTCTCTCAAAAATAAACATTAAAAAAAAGCAAATAGAATATAACAACAAATGGTATTTGTCAAATGGTATCTGTTATTTATAAGATAATAAAACTAAAAAAAACATTACTTCTATCATTCTCTTCTGCAAAAGACACAGACATATTAACATGTCAGCCTCTTTGCTGGACATGGCTGTTTCCACCCCACAAAGTCCCTGAACCCACACAAGGGGAGCGTGTGCAGATCCCGCCAGTCTGGCTCCTGTGTGCGGTGCCAGGGGACCCCCATTCCTGCTCCCGGCCCCCGTGCACTCGCCTGCATCTGCCGCCGGAAGGAAAGGGCTGTGCCCTGACCCGTGAAGAGAAGGCCTGCTGTGTTCTGACAGAAATGCTCTGCGCTAAATTTAAAAAGTCTTTCACGAGGCCAGAGGAAAGCTGGCAAGGGGGAGCGGAGTTAAAGTCAGGGGTGCCAAACCCATTTCCAGCGCCTGAACCCCGTCACTCCGGATCTGCGTGCTAGGAACCTAGCCTAGTCCACGCCTGGCTCCAGGCAAAAACGGTCGGAAATGCTTTCCAGCGATTTGGTTCTGGGCTTGCAGCGCTGAGAAAGTTTGGTCTTTCAAGTTCAAGATCTCGCTGCACATCTGTTTCCAATGTAGTCTTGATTATTCTTTGTGCGCAAAACCAAAGATGCTGTTTCTATTTTGGAGAACATTAAAGAGACCCTGCGAGAGTGATGATCTCGCTCTGAGGGAGGCACGTGGTGCTCACCGATCCCATGGGGCTGCAGCTGGCGGAGCCACAGCCGCTTTAGCTAGGAGAGGGTGTCCGGGCGTGCAACACGCTGGCTGCAGTGGTGGCAAGCTGCGGGAAGAGACTTCGCACTCGCGGTGGTCAGCTGTGGCTTGCGAATCACAGACAAGCGAGAGCGCTGCGAATTTCCCCCAAACGAGCTGGGAAATCGTCTGAGGTGTCAGAAATGCTGGGAACACACACACACACACACACACACACAGCAGATCATACAGTGAAACAATGAGCTCAAAAGCAGTACATTTCTAAGTATGAGTGATTCAAAGCTCTTACGCCAAAGATTAATTTTAGAATACAACAAAGATCGTACGTTGCATCGAATGGGAGTTTTGAACCTAAGCCAATAGCTGCCAAAATATCTATAAACATCCCCTGTTTCTTCCCTACAGGAACAATCTCAGTAACCTCAGGCAGAGCTCAGCTGTCCCTAGAGCGCCGCCCAGGCTCTCTCCCTGCATCTGACAGCTTCAGGGACAGACCATCCCTGGTGACAAGTTTAGGATCAAAGCCACTGTCACGTCACATCTTTTCCGTACCAGACATCTGAACTCTAGATAGAGGACATGACAGCAATCCCACAGATCCGCAACATGGACACATGAATACCAGCCAGAGTCACGTGAGGGGGAAAGCGACCACCTCCTGGACATGCGGCCTGTGAGCGGCTCGTTCCATCACTGTGAGTCCAGGGATGCAGACCGCGAGCCCAGGCCCGGACAGCTCGCCCCTTTCCCTCGAGACTGTGGTGTTCTTCCAGGGTGTCGAGGCAAAGCAGGGGTGCAGACCAGTGTTAAGCAGAGGCAGTGGGGAAACACTGGTCCACGTAAGGAAGCATTTGACTGCAAAGGAGAAAGCGAGGAAGACCCACTGGTAGCCATCTGCCCAACCTCTCTGCACAGGCACAGGAAGGAGGAGGGGACATGCTGACAGCAGCCTTTTTCATACTTGGCACTGATAACCCTCCAGGCGGGACAATGTTTGCAGGGGCAGTGAGGGCCGTGAGGCCCGTTGTGACATGCTCGGCAGCATCTCTGACCTCCACCAGGGAGACGTATCCCTTCCCAAAGCTGTGACAACCAAACATGTCTCTGGGCTTTGCCAAGTGCCCCTGGGGCTGTGGCTGAATGCTGGGCAGCAGCCGGCAATGTGTCGGGTCCATTCTGCAAGGACCTGCGCTGTGGCTGCCCTGTGGGTGCACCAGGAAACAGGGGGCAGGGGCCTGCGAGCCGGTGCTCTCCCCTTCCTCCCCCTGCCCTGCTGCCTTGCTTCCTCAGCCTCCTGTGTAGGGGAAAACCCAGCCACTCAGAGCTCCCTTCTAGGCGGTCGGTGAAAACTGGACATACCTTCCCCACACGTGACCCTGTGAAGCACTGGAGCAGGTGACATGGTCCCTCCTCTGCAGCTTGAAGGGGATGACGGCTCCAGGGCAGAGCCCCTCCCCTGCTGACCCCAGGGCGGTGTTTCATAGGAACCACACACTTAACAACCACCGATTCTGGTGATGACGTCACTGCCCCCCAGCTACCTCGAATCCTACGCCCTAGCTTCCGGCTTCCGGATCCGAGCCCCTGTCTGGAAAGCAGGAACCACCACCCACACCCCTCCATGTAGCAACACAGGCCCACCACTTGCCCCAGGCCGGGTCCCAGGGCCCCAGGGCTAGCTTGAGTGCTCCTGGCTCCTCCCCTGGGTCCCTACACCTGTCCCCATTTCCCTCTGTCCGGTCACCCTCTTGTGACAGACACCCCAGCTGGGTCCTTCCTTTGCACAAAAGCCTCCAGGCTCCAGGGCCTCTAGAGCGAAGCCCCAACTCCACTGCACCGTGTTGAGGCTCTCCAATCTCCACCCAGTCTCCTCAACCTTCCCCCCCCCAGCACACTCCATCCCCCTGTCAGCGCCCCGCCCCGCCCAGGTCACGGCTGGGGAAAGGCCATCCTCTTCCAAGCCTACTTCACAGAGCGCTGCATGTGGAGTTGGCCTTGCTCTCCCAGGTTAACCCCAGGACCCATTTTTGTGCCCCTGGGACACGGCGGCTGGCCCTGCTCCTGTGTGGACACCTCTGCCCTCCTGCAAGCTCCTTAAGGATGGGGTGTGGCTTCCTCCTCCCCTGTCCCTCCCCAGAGCACCAAGCCTCTTGCATGCTGCCAGTACTCAATAAATGTTTACCATTTACTCTAAATCACATTCATCAACAAAAGTCTCCCTGCCCTTTGGTTTCAGTGCTCCAACCTTCCCGCTAACGGCTTCCAAACAAGCAATGCAAAGAATGGTGTACGATCATAAATCTCAGGGTGCCTGGGTGGCTCGGTTGGTTGGGCATCCCCTTTCAGCTCAGGACATGTTCTCCGGGTTTGTGGGGTCAAACCCTGCACTGGGCTTCACGCTGATGGTGTGGAGCCTGCTTTGGATTCTCTATCTCCCTCTCTCTCTTCGTCTCTCCTGCTTACTCTCTCTCAAAGATAAATAAATAAATATTTAAAAAAATCATAAATCTTAGTGGGGAAGACTTGTCTAGTCCTGTCTATTACATGCTGGAAGGATTCTCTCGCTGCCAGACTCAAGGGGTGGTCCCCAAACAGTGACGGGGACCTCACTACCTGTGAGGCACAGCACTCCTTCAAACGCTTGAGTGGGTGTTCCTGTGTCCATCTGCCATCTTTCCCTCCGGAAACGCCTGCCCCCAGGAGCAGTGCAGCATGCACACGGCCCCTTCATGATGATGGTCCCCCATCGTTAGGGCTCCCCTAAGCCTTGGGCTCAGCTCTTCTAACCTTTCCACAGGAGCCATGGTTTCTAGAGGTTTCGCCATTTCCCTCTCGTCTCACCCATCCCTGCCCTAGGGAACCCCCTCCGGACAGGAAGCCACACTTCCGCCCGGGACCCATCACGGACTTCACGAAGGAAGAAACCTTCCCATTCAGTACTCCCAATCTGAATCGTGGCTAACTGCAGCTGGATTCACTCCAAAAAATATATTTTTAATGTTTATTTTTTTTGAGAGAGAGAGAATGTGAGTGAGGGAGGGGCAGAGAGAGGGAGACACAGAATCTGAAGCAGAGCTGTCAGCCCAGAGCCTGATGTGGGGCTCCAATCCACAGACCAAGAGATCATGACCTGAGCCACAGCTGGAGGCTCAACTGACCGAGCTAACCAGGCTCGGATTCACTTGATTAGCCACAAATCACACTGCTGGCGTATTGTTAGTAATTAAATTTTCAGATCTTTCTATAAACAGTGTCATGTCGGATCGTGCCCAATCTATACACACAGACACTGGTATAAACAGACAGACTGATGCCAAACAAAGTAAAGAATTGAACAAAGCCCTAAATGTATGCCTGCAGGTTTCATCGCCCCTGTGACATTTCACTATGGAGTTTTGAATCCTGACTTGATGTATTCAGCGGAAGTTCACCATCGCACGACTCTGCGCCTCCAGACCCCTCTCCGGCGGCAGAGCCCAGACACAGACCCGGGGCACGTCCCCACAAGCCCCGCCACGGTGCGGAGGCTTTGCCCGGTGGAAGGGCATCTCTCGTGGGAAGTGGTTTGCTCTGGTCTGTCTTGCAGAAACTCTCTAATTAGGTCAGCAAGTCTGATGATGCCCATTAGGCCCGTCCAGGCTCCACAAATACAGTAATTCAATTAAGGCCCAACAGGACCTGACTCTCCGAGCAGTAACACAATTTAAGTTCCCAAGTGAAAACGAGGAGCAGAGAACAACTAGATTACAAGGGTCCTGGGGAAGCGGTGAGGGTGCTTGGAACCTAATTTGGGGGAAACATGGGATCCGGCCTCTCCGCAGAGTGGGCTCAACACCAGGAGAAGATGTGGCAGTGCTCACGGAGGCTTCTGGTAGGGATGTGAAAAGCCCAGCAAATGACTGGACCTGTTTCACAGCAGAAATATAAGAGGGGGAGTCCCAATCAGGAAACTTTAACATGAAGCTCTTTTTGTGTCTTTGTGAATGAGGAGTAACCAAAAACGTAGCTGCAAAACTTAAGCGTTCCATTCCAGTTGGCTGCAAATTCTTAAACATTAATGGAAGTGTTAACATACTCGACGTGTTCAACGGGAGAACATATTTTGACAGTGCTTGCATTTTGTAATCCTTCTGCTCTATTTCACCATCTTTGGTGGTTGAGAACTAACACCAATTAATTAAAAACAGAATTACGCAGTTTCAGCTTTGTGTTAAAAAAATAAAAGCAAATTAACTTCAGCATGCTTATGAATAAACGCATGCTTTTAAACTCAGTTCGCTTTGAGTGCTGGGTCCTTTCTTGTGACCCTCAAAAACATTACGCAGGCAAGACGATCGTAATGAATTCCTAGCATTAAAAAAAAGTATCCTGCCTTCTTTAATGATTCACATTTTAAAATAACACCTGTGCCCCCAAATAAGGCTTCTCAATGGGGATATTTCAAAGCAGTTCTCTTTCAGGGTTTGAGTGTGTTGGCATTCTTACGAGGTACAGAACAAAAATACGAAACTGTAAGCTTCTGTCTAGAAGTTTCCGGGCACCCAGGTCTCACTTCTATGAGGCAGGGGGAGCCATGGTCGCCATCTGGACTAGCGTGGGTGACCTGAGATGACATCAGGGCCCAGTGATGTCTAACCTGCATCTTGATCCCAGGACACGCCACGGCAATGGCATGAAAAGGACGTGGCTCACTCACCCTCTCAGGAGCTTGAAAAGCATGCAGCCCAGGGAGAACCAGTCGGCACTGCTGTCATACGCCATCCCCTTCTGCAGCACCTCCGGAGCCATGTACCCATGGGTGCCCCTAGAGAGAAGACAGCGCACATGCAGTTAGTGGGCGTGCCCACCTGAGGAAACGTCAACAGCGTCAGACGCCATTTGTTAGATGGCAGCACCTGTTGAGGCGGGGGAGGGGACGATGGGGACACAGTGTGATCCACGCAGCACCCAGCGGGAAATCAGCGTAGGAGTGAATGTGAATAAATGACAGTCCGAGGTGAACAGGACAGAATGCAAGCTGCAGTCCTGGAGGGGACATCTGAACTTGGTGCCACGGACCGGAAGGGGTGGGGACATCGCTCCTGTGTGGTGCCGCCCTCCGTGCTGAGGACCGGGGCTGCCAAATGCTGAGCATGGGGGCTACTCACACAGTCAGCGACCGACCTGGAGTGGGGGAGACGTGGGAACACAAGCCGGCAGGTACAAAAGACCAGGGTGAAATCCAGGGTGCCTGGGGGGCTCAATAGGTTAAGCATCTGACTAAAAAAAAATTTTTTTAACATTTATTCATTTTTTGAGAGACAGTGCGAGCAGGGGAGAGAGACAGAGAGAGAGAGAGGGAGATACAGAATCAGAAGCAGCCTCCAGGCTCTGAGTTAGCTGTCAGTACAGAGCCCAATGTGTGCCTCGAACCCACAAACTGTGAGATCGTGACCTGAGCTACAGTCAGATGCTTAACTGACCGAGCCACCCAAGTACTCCTAAGCATCGACTCTTGATCTCAGCTCAGGTCAATATCTCTCTGTTTATGAGATCAAGCTCCGCATCAGGCTCTGTGCTGACAGTGTACAGCCTGCATGGGATTCTCTCTCCCTCTCTCTGTCCCACTATCCCCCTCAAAACAATTTATAAACTTAAATAAAATTTAAAAAGCAAAAAAGAGAAATCCTGTGTCAAGTTTTAAGGGCTACCGACAGGTCAGAGGACTCCGCTAAGCAAATGTGAGGATGGCATTTCAGGAAGTCAAGAAAAAGATTTGGGAGGGCAACCATTTTATCTGTAGTTTGCACTCTTCTGCAACTCTGAATCCCCTCCCACTGCTCGATTCTGGGCCCCTCCTTAAGGATCTGAGTGTGCAGTGTTCCAGCTCATGGGCGGGGTGGGGGGCAGGGCTTGCAAAGGCACAGCTCAAAAGGGCTCCTGAAAAAGCCAGGCCCTGCAACCTGACCCCCCCCCCCCCACTGATCTACTTCCTTGACAAGATGGGTGAGGAGACATCACTGTGCCATGCAAGGTGGCCGTCCGGGTTACATGCATGTGATGGGTTAAGAATAGTCCTGGCCAGAAGAACTCAGTCCATGTCAGGGGTTTTTAATCTCTAGCCTTATTTTATTATAAAGCCTTTTAAGCTATGCTCACTGAGAATCTGCTCAGAAAAGCGCTCCTGGGTCACTCATGATCATTACCGATCCAGGACCAGCACTGCACCCAGTGCTCTCTAATGAGTTCTATTTGGGAGGCTGCTCTCAGACAGTGAACATGGGTGCTGGTCCGTCACGGGCAGGTCCGGCCCCAGGAGAAGCTCCACCACCAGGAATCCAAAGTCTGACAGCATGAGGTCACCTCACCACGCTACAAGGGCCACTGGAGATTTCCATGAAGGGGTCTCCAAACCAGTGTCTGGGAAGGGTTAATTTCAGGGTTGCCCAGAAAGACCTTGGTGGTGAATTTTGAGCCCCTATGATTCTTGGGATCAAAGCCCAGTTGTGGAAAGGGAAAATGCGGTGAGGGTGAACTCAACAGGTCGATGCAGACCAGCTCTCTAAGATGACACTGACACAATCAGAGCCAAATCCTGGACCACCAGCCCCGGGGCTTTGACTCTGCCCACATGTCCACTGCTGGGGCTTCCAGAAGCCGTCCACTGGCGATCCGAATGACAATGAATACTGAAAGAACCTGTGAAGGTTTTGAGTCACTGTGACATGAGATGCAGCCTTGTGTTCTTAGAGCAAGTAAGCTGGAACTCAAATCAGGCTTGGGGAGTCTGTTCAATTACAGAAGTTATACTTTGGCTTTTTAGGGCCGCTGCACAGTTAGCGTTCCACTTACCGTAATTCGTGATCCTGTCCTTGAACAGACTAAGTCCAAGCCCAAACTGGGAGCCTCAACCACAACAGCCCTCATAGGTGGACGGGCTAGATGAAGTCTGAGGGTCACATCCACAGCTTTGAGAAGACTGGAGAAACCAAGGCCAGGGTGAAATTCTGGCCCCATATGACTCATGAACCTCGGGGAGGTCGCCTGGGTATAAGCTCTGGAGACAGAAGTGGACTGTGATTCTAGCCCCACAACGTGCCAGGGCTGTGACCTTGATTTCGCTGGCCTTCGGGTCCACACCATAGAGTAGATCATTCTACTTATAACGTCCGGTGTTTCTGTGAGGATCAGAGTGGATCTACGGCAGCCGGCTGAGCACGCCTGGGACAGCGGATGTTCAACTGATGACACGGAGAGCGCTGTGGCTGCTGGCACTACCGCCACCACTCATGGGGCACGCCCTGCACGGTGGGCACCGGGGGGACCCCACGGCACTGCCCGAACCTGGCACCCAGCCAGTGTTACATAAAAACGTGCTGCAGGAGTCGGTTGACCTGACCCTCATGACCACTGGACAAAACAAATGTCATTGTCATGTCCTCTTTAGAGAGGGGAGAAGAGAGACTCCACTCAGAAGACCTGCCAGATCTGCTGACCCGGGGGCCTTGTTCCTGGCCAAGGCACACGCCCTTTACTTAAAAAAAAAAAAAAAGAGTATCTGGTTGTACCTTTCCCCTTTTTATACAGCGGCCTCACTAAGACCATGTAGCCCAGAAACCGACCTTCCAGCTCCTAGCCCTTTTTGTAGCTGCTGCTGGGATCCTGAGAACAGCCCACTTCTTGGGGCTAACAGGTGAATTACAGTAAGAAGCGGGTGCCACTGTGTAAGGAAAAAAAAAATAACCCCATCGCTGCAAGTTAATTCCTTTGCAGATTAACTCTCTTGAGCTCTTGGATTCATATTCAGGGGCGGCCACACTAAATTGAAGAAATTAGCATACCAAATAGCTGCGGCATTAAAAATTCGAGCAACCCTCTTAAAAACGTCTGATGAACTTGCTGAGAGAAGCTTCTACAACCACAGGTTCAGGCCTAGTGACTGTAAAGTGCCGGCAAAATGCTAATGCTATTATCAAGGCACCCCAGATTCTGAGGGAAGGGGAGCTGTGTTTACAGATCCACCACTCACATCTGATGGGCGCCTTACGAGGCGACTCTGATTTACCGCAGGCCGTCCGTCCTCAAGCACCGCCCCGCAGAGCCGCTTTACTTCTAGACCCACAGCAGAAGGTCTGTGGTTTATTTTCTGCATGGATGGGTGACAGGAGACTCCGGGGGGAGTTCCTCAAGCCCATTCAAGACGGAGAGGAATGTTAGCTCGAGGTGGACAATAAAATGCCATTTCCAGAGATTTCAGTGCTGAGAGTGATACATTCACAAAGAGATGGAATAAAAGCAACGCTCATCTGCTTTTCCACTGACCACACACATGCCTACGTGCTGACTCTCCACTCAGTCAAAGTGATAACCGAAGAAATGAAAACCAGTACACATCCCATTCTCTGCGGAGCCCTGGGACGGCGCTTCTGGAGCGGGGCCGTGTGGAGCGGTCAGGTGCTGGCAGGGGGCTGGGGCACAGGGTTCCCCCCACACGGTCTGCTGGAGGACTGATGTAATCAATGCTCAGGTCTAACATAACCTGCAAGCAGATGATTTGTGTTTTTAATTTAAAAAAGAAAGATTCCTAATTTCCCTCCAGGAAAAAAAAAAGGCATTTTGAAAATGAAGGAGGGAAGTAGATGGAGAGAGACACTTGAGCTCTGGGCTCCCTTGGAGAGTTCCACACAGATGCCTCTGCACCTTCCCGGGCACATGGACTTTCCTTTATCCGGAGGACAGACAACCTGCAAGGATTTACTACTGCCTCTACTTTATAGAGGAGAAGACGACTGAGAGTCAAGCAGGTAAACTGACTGATGAGGGCCACCCAGCCGTCATGGGCTCGGGTGTGGTGTGGAGACACCCTGGCCCCGGCCATCATGCTGTGGGTCCATCCATGCTCCCCGCTTATCTCCTCCCCCATAGCCAGGAACTTGGGACCTGCCTCTGGCCCACGGTATCATATATCCAACCACGTGTGGCAAGAAAAGCAGGGGGAACGAGTGACCAGATAGGGGTCTGAGTGAATCAACACGTCGCTGGAGAGAAACAGTAGTGAACAGAGTTGATGTGCTACTCACACACTTGCATGTGGCTTCTTTTTGGAAAAGTCACAGGCAAGACCGAGATCAGATATCCTGACGTGTCCGTGTTCATCCAAGAGGATATTTGCAGGCTAAAGAGAAAGGTAAGATAAACTTCATGAGTTCTCAAACTGTCACAGGGGTTTGAGACTTTCTAAAACTATACACACCCGATAACTTAAGGTTTCACCTAAACACAAATTCTGTGCTCCCACATCCAAGTTGGGTAAGGTATGGAAGATAACATTTCTCATGTTTAAATCCAGCAGGAAAGTGGCAGTGACAGACACAAAGGAGCCTACTCACGAGGTAAGGAGACACAGGGCAGGGAACTTGGAGGGCGGGTTATGACCACAGTTCATGAGAGTTAGAAAGTCATTCCTTTCCCACGTGGTGACTGTGGCCCCGCCAGAGCAATGCGCCTCTCCACAAAGGGAGTGAGCCCAGCGGCTTCTCGGGTTCTGCGCACCACAAAGGGCTCAGGGAATGAGGCCATGAAGCACAGAATAGAAAGGGGTCTCACGAGAATATACAAACACTGACCTAAGAAACCAAAACACTCCACAGTGCCAGGCCAATCTCGATGAGCGGCATGCTTGTGGGTACATAATTGGTACACAGGACCCTACCGAATGGGCCCAGTGTGATTCTGACCACAACTCCGATGACATGTATCTGCTGAGATTAGATTTAGTTGGCATGATCATGAAAAACAAAGCTCCTTTCCCTAACATACGCTGAATTACAGTCATCTTAATATTTTCCTGCTGGAGATCAACTACTGTTTTGCTTGAAATAAAAATAATGGCATGCTATTATAAAACTAAAGCATGAATAATCATGAGTGACTAGAATTCAATTTGAATAGAAATTAAATAATACCACTGCCTACTAAATAGCTTCAAAAACAAAAACAAGATACAGCATAAAGATGATCAGAGACCGGTTATAGATTTAAATTAAAATGCATTACAATAGCGCTTCATGGGCCTTCAGCATGTATTTTATTCTCCTGCAAAACTCACAGGGGGAAGCAAAATGTCATGTGCCAGCCAGTGACTAATTATTTCTAATTCAATGAAAATATTTTTTTTCTCCTTCATGCTCAGTTGAAAACTAAGGGACTAATTCTGCAGCCTTGCAGAAAGCCTTAACTTTTACAAAGTGTTTTGTGAAAAAAACCAAGAGGTTCAGAAGTAAAATATAATCTTTCAGATTCTTGTAAGGTAACGTTAAAAAGCGAAGATGGCTGATCAAAACATCGCTCCTTAGAAAAAAGGCGTGTAAGCTGTACATTCCAGTCGTGACCCTGGGTCCATCCAAGAAGGAATCTGAAAGAAACACATCCTCCGGGCCTGCCTTCCCCCTTGGGAAACTGTCTCTCCTATCATTTTTCTTCCCGTCATGATGTGCACATTTACATATCTGCGTGATCACTGCTATCTCTGTCAAGGTCTCTTTTGTCTCTACCCCGGCTTCTCACCACGACTGTCCCCACGGACCTACTGACCAAAACCCCAGCTCCAACATAAATGTAGAACCAGGATGGAGCATCATGGTCCAGAAGAGGGAGACTCAGAAGAGACTCACTCACTCGTTTTTCATGTCCAGAGAGATCGAGAGTGGAGAAGCCCAGGCTGAACAGTCTGGGATCCACAAATCTGTTGATGATTCTTAAGACAGTCTTAAAACAATGTGAAACTCTCAACGCGGCCCCTGGCAGAAAGTGCTGCAGACTGATGGGCCTCGGCCCCACCCCACACCACCTCGGCCCCGCCCCGTCCCGGAAGAGCTGTGGCTCCCCCATTCAACTGCTAGTGTATGAATCCCGGGAGATGCATGCTCTTTGCTGGTCCAGGTTTGTGCATCACCAATTCTAACCCTGAACCACGGCCAAATCAGTTGCTTAGTGAACATTACGTCCGTTACAATTAATTGCAACATCAGTAATGCCAAGTAACTCCTGCCTTGCTTTTCACTCATTCACCAATGAAAACTTTCTTAGTATGTGTGCTGTACCAGGCAGGACAGGATGCACTGGGCGGACAGTGACAACCAGGAAGGGAAGGAGTTCCTGGAACAGGGTTTGGGGTCTGGACAGACGGACACCACACAGATGTGACGTCCCCGGGGGCTGAGATGAGGGACATAGCAGGTTCTTTGAAAGAGAAGGGTCCCATCTGGGCACCCACGACCGCAATGACCTACCGCGCAGGTCCCGGAACCTGACTGCCTTACCTTCAAGTCTCTGTAAACAACAAACCGATTGTGCATGTGCTCCAGCCCCAGGATGATTTCAGTGGCATAAAACCTCATCTCCTTCTCAGAAAACACCCCGTGCTGGGAAAGGTGATAGTGCAAATCACCCCCTGGAATCAGAGATGGATGGAGAGGTCAATGCAAAGTATGTTCATCTGCAGGAAACAAAACCCACTGTCCTAAATACTTAGGACGTGGTAGAAAAAGGCAAACTTGGTTCTGCTTTGTCTAGATCTGTCTTTGGCTTGTGCAGTCTGACAAAACACTTTAAAGGGTACAGAGGAAGCGGACACGCTGTTAACACCTAAATGCAGGGGTGGGTGGCCGGGGCAGCAGACAACGAAGGCATTATCCACAGACGGGAATCCAGCTCCCACATGCACCTTTGCAGGCGGGGCTCGCTAGTCTGCCTGGAGCACTCATTCCTGTCTAGTGACTGGGTCACACAGCCGACCCAGGAGCTGGCTTGGCACCTGGCTCCGTGGACGATAAAGGAGCCAGCAGACAAACAAAATGATCAAACTGAGAGACAGAGCGGATGCAACAGTAAAATTATAACCGCTGAAATCCAGCTAGGCGCGGATCTGAGTCTTCACGGTACAATTTTTTTCAGTTTTGCCCTGTGTTTGCAATTTTTCATAATAAAACGTTTAGAAAAAAATCTGTCATCGTATGGGCTCAAGTTACAGAGACAGAGGATGCCACCAACAGGGTAAGGGAATGTTCTTAGAAGCCATAAAGGAATAGCTTCCACTGATCTGCAGAAGTTAACATGTGTCCACTTTCATCAGAACCTGTGGAACCCCTGGCGGATGGAGATGTAAGACCTGCAGGACCCCCGGGGCCCCGTGCCCTGGCCTGTCCGTGCCTCAGCCCCAGGGCCCTGGTTAGGCCCAAGGGGACTCCAACCTGACCTCTCACCCGTTCATGTTAACTGCTCTGAGAGTTGTACACACGGAAATGCGCAGCAGACATGCTACGGGGCCTGGCTTCTTTGCCCACTGTTACATCTGTGGCGTTCCTCCATGCTGTCGATGAGGTCTAGCTTTAAGTCAAACCCTCAAAATGTAACAGAACTTCAAAAGAACTTCCAAAAACACACATTCCATTTGTTGTCCTGTCGGCCTTTTATGCTAGCTCCTGTGTCTGAAAACACTGAGTATATCCCGTGTCACTCTCTAGCGTTAGAAAGCTACTTTTTTTAGCTAGAACTTTGTTGGCATTCATGGCTTACAAGATCAATGGATGGCTGGTCCGAGCTAAGCATACAGAAGACTGGGCCAGAAGCCGGGCTGGTCCACAGCCAGCCCTTCAAAGTCAGCTTCCGAATATACTTCTATCTTTGGCCTACGTTCTTGTAAGGCATCTCATTCCTAAAAGTTGAGGGTTAGGAAACAAGCTAATTAAAGAGCTAGGCCAGCTGCGTTCCAGAAAATGAAGTTTATGTATTTTATGAAAATCTCTTCCAGAAAACGCAAATTTCCTGGTGAGAAGCTGGGAGGGCGCAGAGGGGAATTTAAAGTGAACTTTAATGGACACTTGAAGAGTAGAGGGTTTCCTTAAGCTTCGGAGGGAGAACCCAGCTATCCCAAAGACCCAAACTGCTGGTGGGCGCAGGTCAGCACGTGCTGAGGCCTCACGTCACAGCCAGGGCTGTCCCTGCATTCAGACTTGCTGCGTGGCACTCACCGTTCATCAGATCCAAGATGAAGCACAGTTTATCTGGAGTATGGAAGGCATAGGTCATACAGACAATGAAAGGACAGTCCTAGGGAGAAAAAAGAAGCCAAGGTTTGTCAGAAAAACAAACGCTGTCCCCGGAAGCACATCTGCTACCAAAGAGCCTCTGCAGATTCTCCCATCCACGCCGCTGCCCCAAGCGTCCAGCAGGGACCCCTCCCCGGTAACCTGGACCGTCCCAGCAAAACAGATCTGGTTACATGACCAGATGCACAGAGAGTGGAGCAGAGGAAGGCAAACGACTCGTCCCTCCCAGATTCAATCATGACCCTTTTATCTGCAGCCTCTTCAAGGGACCCAGACTCTGCAGACAGAGACTGCTGCCCTACCAGGCTTGGTGTAGGCCTGCGCCATGGTTCTGGCTAGTCAAACATCCACTTCAATCTCTGATTCTGAAGTCGGAAGAACTATACCACAGTGGGAGGAGGTATCTGTACTACGGTCTTGAAACACTGAGCATAAAAACGGAATGCGACTAGCTTCCAACGTAGAAAAATATACCAGAGATGGGGACTGAATAATTCAGTTGTAACGAGGTCAGTTTTCTCCCAAAGCAATCCAGAGATTACACGTGATTAAAAAAAGTATTTTAATTTCTTATTTATTTTTGAGAGAGAGAGGGCAAGTGTGAGTAGGGGAGGGACATGGAGAGAGGGAAGAACAGAAGATCTGAAGTGGGCACTGTGCTGATAGCGGCAAGCCCAATGCAGGGCTTGAACTCACCAAGTGGGACATTGTGATCTGAGCCGATATCGGATGCTCAACCAACTGAGCCACCCAGTCATTCTGATACAATTTTAGTTAAAGTGAAAATTGATGAGCTGATTCCAAAATTTATATGGAGATGTACACAACCAGGAAAAATTCACTTTAGAAGAAAAGCTAGGAAAGTCACAGTGCCAGATATTAAGAGTTATTTTATATATATTACAAATATATATAATGTTTGTTTCTTTTTGAGAGAGAGACAGAGCATGAGCAAGGGAGGGGCAGAGAGAGAGGAAGATACAGAATCCGAAGCAGGCGCCAGGCTCTGAGCTGTCAGCACAGAGCCCGACGTAGAGCTCAAACCGACAAACTGTGAGATTGTGACCTGAGCCAAAGTGTGACACTTAACTGAGCCACCCAGGTGCCCCAAAACTGATTACCAAGCAGCAGTAAATCAGATGGTGTGGTAGTAACCCAAGGATGGACAAACAGACCAACAGAACAGAGAATCCTGAAATGACTCACATATAAATGGTCAACTGATTTGTGATAAAGTGACACAATGGAGTGGGGAGGAAAGGAAGGCCTTTTCGATCCGTGATACTGGAGCAATGGGATATTTGTACAAAGGAATGTGAATGCCTACCCCTACCTCACACCACACACTAAAGTCAACACTAGGAAGACAGAGATCTGAAGGGAAAACAATAAAGCTTCTAGAAGAGAACGGAAGAGACTATCTTTGTGACCCTAGGGTAAGTAAAGGTTTCTTAGGCCACCAAAAAGCACTACCAGTGAAAATATTGCTAAGCTGGACAAAAACAAAATTAAGAACTTCTATCCTTCAGAAGACACCAGTAAGAGAGTAAAGAGTCAAGTCACAGAACAGGAGAAGGTATCTGTGATCCATAAATGCATAAAGGACTCATATTTAGAATACATAAAGAACTCTCATAAATCATAAGGAAAAAGACGAATGACCCAACAGAACAATGGCAAAAAAAAAAAAAAAAACGGTAATAGTAGTGATAATAATATAATAAGTAAGTAAGTAAATAAATAAATAAATAAAGGCACCACACATAGGAGGGTAACCAGTGGCTCACAAGCCTATGAACTGATGCTGGCCATCAGTGGTCACCAAGGAAATGTGTCATTGCAATGTGTTGTCACTAAAACCCACAAGAATGGGTAAAATTCAAAAGACTGACAGCACCAAGTGGCTGGAAAGACATGGTGTGCACGGGACCCCACATACGAGCGCACTGTGCTAACAACGGCTTCTGCCAACTGGTTGTACAACTGCGGAAGCCGGGCGCCGTCTGCAAACCCTGTGAACCAGCATTTCCACTGTGGGGCGAGCCCCTCACCGTAGCCCGTACCTACGTGCACCAAGAGAGCTGCAAGAGAACGTTCCTCACAGCACTGTTCAAAATAGCCCAGACCGGAAAGCGACCCGAATGTCTCTCTGTGTCAGAATGGATACGTGAACTGCGGTACGTTCTTGCAGGGGGATGCTATGTGGCAAGGGTCAGCAAGTTTCTTCTACAAGGGGCTAGACACGAATTAGTTTCGGTTTTGCAGGCTCCATGCCATCTCTGTCACATTTTCTTTGTTTAATTTCTATACAGTCCCTTAGAAACGTAAAAACCATTGCCAGTTCACGGGCTATACAGAAAAGGCCACGAGCCACAGCTGGTCCACGGGCGCACGCGGCGTGTGGGCCTCTGCGATTCAGCCGCAGAATGCACTGCGGCCACGTGCAATGACACCGGAGAATCTCACGGGCAACGCTGAGTGAGAGAAGCCATACCCAAGACAGTACATCTACAGTACGAAGTTCAAACACGGGCAAAGCCAAATTAAATTATGGTGTTAGAAATCTGGGTGGTAGTTAATTGGGTGTGGGGCAGGTGACTGGGAGAAACATAAGACTTCTGGAATACAAGTAACTTTATTTTATTTTATTTATTTATAGATTCATTATTTTTAATGTTTGCTTTTGAGAGAGAGCATGAGCAGGGGAGGGGCAGACAGAGAGATGAGGGGCAGAGGATCTGAAGCAGGCTCTGCACCGACAGCAGTGAGCCTGATGCGGGGCTCAAACTCACGAACTACAAGATCACCACCCAAGCCGAAGCTGGATGCTCCACTGACTGAGCCACCCGGTGCCCCAAGGAACACGACTGACTTTTGGCTACATGCATGTGTTCCCTTGTGAAAACTCATCAGCGCTAAGCCAGATCTATAACTAGGTCCACTTAGATTCTTTACATACAGTGTATGCTCACCACTCACGGATTAAAATAGAAACTGGACTAAAAAAAAAAAAAAACCCACATCTATATCCACTTTCTTAACAGAAACAAAAAAAATCATTAAATCCCACAGAAAGTAGCCAGGTTTCAAGAGAATAATCGCTACACTGAATCTGCATTGTCCAAACCTCTGTATTAAGGGCACACTGATAAATCTGAGTCCTTTCAGAGATTCATGAACTTGAATACAATTTCCAGGTATCTTCCAGGATGGATTACAAATTTCATTTTCTGATTACCTAGTTTGCCTTAAAATACTGTTGAGATGGTATTACTGATTACTGATTTCATGGCTGACTTTGCAAAATACAAGTGCTTTCTCTTTTCCGTTAAAAGCCATGTGGCCTTCCTGGGGGTGGGGGCACTGTCCCCCTTGGAAACACTTATGAAAGCACCTTCTTAATAGCCTGCTGAACATGGTTCATTCTGCCCCTTCCTGAATGGGGTCCCCACACACTCAGGTTCCTGATCTGATGGGCCATTCATCTGCAGGGCAAAGAGGCAGGCGGAGCCAGAACCCAGCAAGGCTGGAGTTGCTGCCCGCTACAGAGGGCATCCACACTCACTCCACCAAGGAGACAGTGACAGTGGACCCTGCCAAGGGGTATTTCTGAACATGATGGGATATGATCCTTCTGATCTAGCCCCGAGGAAACAGCACAAGGCAAAAAAAGGTTCACTTAAGAGCATATGTTATTAAGATAGGACATGAATTGTGGATTTAGAATCACAGGCTTTCTGAATACGCTGGGCTCTTAAAAAAAAAAATCACCAGTTCCAATTTGTTTATTTTTTAAGATAAAGAAATTAAGGTCCTAAAAAGGGGAAATGACTTGTCTGAGGTCACCAAGAGACTGGGCAGCCAGCCAAGATTTCAACCCCCAGTCTCCCGACCCTCTCCAGGGTTCTGTGTTACACTGCTCATGAAGTTCGGGCTTCCGTACGTAGCAATGTAAAGTAAGAGCTCAGTTAGCAGCATGTGATTCAGTTATCTGTGTGCCGACTGTAATCCATCATCTCTCAGGTGCTGGGCAGATACCACACTGGGTCTCGGGGGAAGCTGCAGACACAAAGAGCCAGTACTGACCCATGTGAAAAAGTAGGAGCGCTTCAGTGATGGTGCCCACAGTTTGGAATGTAATTACGGTGAAGATGTTCTGCCCTGATTACAAATTAAAGACAATGATGGGGCGCCTGGGTGGCTCAGTCCATTGAGCATCTGACTTTGGCTCAGGTCATGATCTTGCAGTTCATGAGTTCAAGCCCCACCTCGGGCTCTGTGCTGACAGCTCAAAGCCTGGAGCCTGCTTCAGATTCTCTGTCTCCCTCAAGTCTCTCTGCCCCTGCCCTGCTTGCCCTCTGTCTCTCTGTCTCTCAAAAATAAATAAGCTTTAAAAAATTAAAAAACAAGACAAAGGCAATAAGAACTAGTTTGCCTTTTGGAAGTAGACCCCCAGCAAGGAACTGTCTGCTTTTGATTTCCTAGTGGTAGTGAGCAAAATAGCTTCTATTTCTGTAGGACTCTGCGAAACAGGGATAAAGTATAGCATGAAGTATTTCTTGAAGAAAATTCTCCACCCTGCGTAAGCCTCAGGAGGAGGCTAATGTTAACTTCCTGCTTAAAACACTTGGTCTCCAATTGTGAAAAGATTTTTTTTTTAAATCCTCAGTGTTGCTCTAGAAAGTTCTTTACAGTCTGGTCTGGCCTGTCAGTCTCTCGCTCCTCTCTGGCTTCATCTTGTGCCACTCACGCACCGCTCAAGACCCCAGCTCAGCGGTGAAGCACTCGGGACCCAGACATGCGCTGGCAGCTCCTGTGACCTCACAGGAGTGTCCGTCATCACCTCCTCTGTGCTCAGCACCTCCGGTGCCTTCTGGAGGTATCCTGAGCACCTCCACATTTCTGAGATCGTGTGAACTGTATCACCTTCCCTCAGTCTGTGTAGCTCTGGAAGAGCAAGGGCCAGTCACCGTTTGGGACCTTCCATCCTGCAGGAGAATGGCTGGCACCACCAAGGCACGGAGAGGTGGCTTAAGGAATGAATGGGCAACACTCCGGAGGTGCCACGTGACTGTTTAACAGAGGTGCTAACTGCTCTTTCCCAGCTGTGGACATACGTATCCTGGTTCTTAACCCCAAAGATTTCCCTTTTTCCTTTCTAGAATTACAGAATTCAACCAGGAACAGTACTGCCCACTGTCTCTTTGAAAGGTCGGGGGAAGAAACACTCGGTTTGAGACTACAAGGGAAAAACCAAAGCCAAAACCAAAACACCCTTCCAGGAAAAAGAAAACTGATGAGGGATGGCAGTTCAGTTCCACGCCAACAGGCTGATCTTAAGTTTAACCTAGTGAGGCAATTTTAAATGAAAGATGATTAAGAAAATCATAAAAAGTGGCGTTTGATTAGCAAAAAGAAAAAGAATTCCAAAGAGTGTTATTACAATGCTTTTGGTTAAATGATGTATTGATAAGTAAAAAAAAAATCAACCTCCCCAATTCCCGAAAAGAAAACCAAAAACAAAGCAAACAAAAAGGTTTGATATTTGAATTAAAAATATAAGTAATTCTTTTAAATTCGCTCAAAGTAGTAGACCAGTAAAACCCCACTTTTTCATTTATTCCCTCGGAGGGTTAAGACTGGTGAGAAAGGACTGATAGATGTAGCTAACTACAGTCCTCCTCACCTGAAAAAAGTAACCATAAAAATGCTATGTGAAAATTGTATGCATATTTCTACAACACCCCAATTTCTCCCCATAGGCCTTCTTGAGAATAATTATCCAAGGTGTGGGGATAGCTCATTAAAAATTAATATTTTAATCACCACTTAAAATCGGCAGTAAGGGCACACCTGTGTTTGCAATTTAAGGCGATGGCGTTTCCAACAGAAACCAATGCCATTCCTACTGATTCCAACAGTGCGCGAGCTGCTCAGCTAGGTGCCAACGCGGCCACGCGCCCAGGTTAACTCTCACTTGAAATGCTCAGCATCCAAATGTTCAGAGGTAGAGGCACATAGTTAGAGATTATTTATAGCGACAGCGCTCGTGTTTGTTAGGTTGACTTCAGTAGCACATGGCCCTTCTAAAACTGCTTAAAACGAACACCAGGATAATATAAACCATGATACGTGAGGGAGAGGCGCTGGCCAAAGAGCACAGAGCCTAGAAGGTGATCGTAAGAAAGGAACACTGGCCAGGAGGTCCACAGACTCTGGGCAAGGAAAGTAACCCCACTGGGCCTCGGGTTCCTTGCTTACTGGATGAAAAGGATTCTTTGATTCACCACCGAAGTCTGATTCCTTCATCGAGTGGATGAGAATGACCCTGTTTAGAAACCAGGTAGGATATCCGGAGGCCACGCCCTCCCCAATATATCTGACTGCACTTGAGCCAGCCGGGCTTGATGTTTAGCCTCAAGTCCATGGGGGCGGTACTCGGCATGGGTCTGGCCACTCCACCCTCATTTCCTCCTTCCCCTTGGAGACCCCGAGTCCCTGACCTCCTCTGCATGCCGAGTGGCGGGGCCCCTGGTGCGTGCAGGCCTGCCCAGGTTTCTGGGACGCTGAGTTTTTCTGAGTGTCTTTACACACATCTAAAAGCCAAGGTTTTGTTTGAAGGTCATACCATTCACTGCAAAAACAGCCAGAATGAGATGCTGTTTTGTAAGAAGACACGGGGTAGAAGGTTTTGACACAAGGCTGAGCTAAAAATGCTAGGCTGACAGACAAATAAAATGTCCAAAAGGAGGAAACACCGTCTTGGAAATGGAAATGACCGAAGTACACGGCAGCAGGTAAAAAGTCCACGGTAGCAGGTAAAAAGCAGCCAGGGTCACGAAGACAAAGCCACCTTCTCCTGACGGCACACAGCCACAGGTACAATTCAGACCCGAGGAACCCCAGACGCCTCCTCTCTACCAGAGCTACGGCCCCTGCACTCTTCCTCCTCTGGGTCAGTGCTCCGCCATGCAGTCAGTTCGTTACTAGACTCCAGTGACTCCACTGTCATTGCCACGATTATTTCCTGCCATCTCGGCAACTGCGTTCCGCAGAGAGGAAAGTCATAAACAGCCACTAAAGGGAGAAGTGGTGGGTGTGTGTAATGATGGCTGCTAGCACTTCCCTAACTCCCAAATTAAACAGAAGTAATATGCGGATTCTACACTATTTATATTAACTTAGTACCGCTCTTCCCTGCTATAAACGCTCACCCACCCAAGAACTAGCTGGCTGCATCATTTGCCGGAAAAGAATGTCTGTATTTTAAATAAATTGTCTCGATCTAGAAAACCGACCAACCAGTGAAGCCGGAGAGCACGCAGTGCTGCACACAGAATACTCACCCCTGTGCTCACAAGAGACAACATGATCCGCTCGTTTAATGCTAATGTTTCTCCTTGCTTCATCTTGATCCTCTTCTTATCCAGGCATTTCATTGCGTACCTGGAAACATAAATGTTATTAAAAAAGGGACACTGGATATAATCTGAGCTGATTTAAACAATCCATGTCGTCCTGGGGAAAGTTTCAAAGATTTGGGAAGCGTTTTAAAAAAGCAAAATGGTACTTGCTGAGTGTCATACAAAAAATATACATAGACTTTTAAAAAATTTTACATGTATTAAAAAATTTCAATGCAGAGCGTCCCTCTTCACTCCTTGTGGGGGCTGCACATGGTGAGCTCCTTTCCAAGAGAACAGTGTGGAGGAGGGGTGGGTAGCGATGTCATGCTGGAGAAGCCTGACACACGCCACCTTAAGCAGGCGGTCAAGGTCAGCATCAACAGCGAGGAGTCATGTTAATGACGGGCACTCGTGATAGTGCGCGACGCGAACGGCGTTCTGCCGCTGGCGTCTTGCTTCCCAAAGCCCACAGCCCCAGTATAACTATGAGGAGAGCATGCCTAACCTGGAAGACATTCTACAGCGCAGCTGGCCGGTGCTCCACAAAGCGGCACAGCCCATCAAAAACAAGGAAGGTCCGAGAAACTCCATAGTCTAAAGGAGCCTAAGGGCACAGGATGACTTAAGTGTAACACGGGTCCCGGGTACAAAGTAAAAAATCCCAAAAAAGTAGAGAGTCACTCAATAATCATGTATCGATACTAGTTCATTTGTTATGACAAATGTTCCGTACTAAGGTAAGACAGAGTTACTGGGTGTGGGTCACGGGAACTCACTGCGCTTTCTGAACCTTTTCAGGAAACCTAAAACTATTCGAGAATGAAAAGGTTTCGGGGGTGCCTGCGTGGCTCAGTTGGTTGAGTATCTGTAGGCCTCTTGATTTCGGCTCCGGTCATGGATCTTATGGTCTGTGCGGCTGAGTCCCGCATTGGGCTCTATGCTGGGTGTGGAGCCTGTTTGGGATTCTCAATCCCCCTCTCTCTCTGCTTCTCCCTCATGCCAGCTCCCCGCTTCTCTCTCTCTTTCTCTCTCTCAAAAATAAACAAAATAAAGTAAAATGAAATGAAATACGGTTTCTTTTAAAAAATTTTTAATCAAAATAGTATTTTTAGAAATCAAGCAATAATTAAGATATTTCAGCCATTACACTAATAGAAGTTCCAGTTAAATGAGAACATAAAGTAGAGGGATATAAATAAATTGGGTGAAAATAAAACATTGTACATTTTGTTACTGTTTAGTTACTACTACGTGTGTGTTGCGGTGGTGCGTGTAATTTTAGGAACTGTGATTTCAGCAGTGGTCAAGATTTTGCAAGAGGCCAGAGTGCAAGACTCAAACACTGGCAACCAGCAAAATGAAAAGGGAAGGCGCATATTCAAAAAGGCACATTCTAAAATGGCATTTGATTGGCTTGTTTTTCATTTGTTTAAAGTAATCTTTGCACCCAGCGTGGGACTCGAACTCACCACCCCACGATCAAGAGTCCTGTGTCCCACGGACTGAGCCAGCCAGGCACCCCTGATTTGTTTTTAATCTTGATATTTAATAAGTCATTATCTTTCAAATAATAAAAAGAACCTGTGAGAATTTTATAGTAAAGTTGGTGGAGAAGAAACAGCTGACATCTTAAGGTTTCTGAAGACTTGAAACAAACTTCTATGAAGGTACGCAGCCGTGGTACTTGGCATTCTCTGTAATCGCGGGCTAAAGGACGATTTGTCAGCAGCACAGGAGAAAGCTGAAAGGACATTCTTACAGGGCTCAGAACTCTGTGTGTGATTTACGTCCCCACTGAGGGACCACTTTATGAGGCTCCGGCACACAATACAGACGTCTGGCTGGGACAGGAGACAGAAAATCCACTTGTTTCTAACCGATCATCACTTACAATGTTATGACTTAGGAAGAAAGAGATGTTCAACTTTGCCTTTTTCGTTCTTTTCAAAGAGAGGAAGTGCGTGCGCAGGAGCAGCGCAGAGCAGGGGAGGGTGGGGAGGGGAATCTCAAGCAGGCTCCACGCCCAGCATGGAGCCCGACGCGGAGCTCGATCCCACAACTCTGGGATCATGACCTGAGCTGAAATCAAGACATAGTGCTCTACCGCCTGAGCCCCCAAGCCGCCCCCAAATTTGGTCCTTTTATTCCCTCTCCCAGGGCTTCTTCGTGACAAATCCACTGACGGAGACGTGAATCTGCCTCACTAAGGGATTGTACCACGGGGGTACAGAGTGGGGACAAGCGACGGACGCCGAGGACTGCTCACTAATCCGGATGTGGAACAGGCACCGATCTGCATGCTCTGCAATGTATTCTCTGTTCAATTCTCACAGCTGGGAAGGAGCTTCCCTACCCTACAGACTCGGCTGCAGAGGCTGAGAGAAGCACAGACCTCATGCCTGCCTGTAAGCGGAAGCTGGGTCTGAGCCGGTCCTGGGACACCAGGACCCACACTCTGGATCACCAGGCCATCCCGTCTCAGCAGGGAGCACTGCTATCTCATTCCAGACACTGGGGTTCACCCCACACGGGGCCCCAAAACAGGAAGATCAGTGGGTGTCAGTTACTGAAGGTCAACTCCAGCCTCCACATAATGAAAATCATGCCCATTACTGGACCTTTCTGAAAACTACGAGTCAACCTGGCAAAGCTTTCAATGCCCAATCTCAGGGAGGGCCCGGGCAGAGGCTGAGTGATGACCCAGTGGGGCAAGGGGGGGACCCTGAATTCGCTGACCCCTATCACTCCACTTATACAGACTCAGTGAGGTGACAAACCAAGCCGTACATGCTATTCTGCTTTGCTACTATTCTAAAAGGCCTGTCACTTGATCCAATGTGTAGCTCTGCGTCTATCAAACTGTATTTTCCCCTTCTCTTTTGCTTTTAGACACATGCTCACTTAAACAAACTGCTTCTAAAATGTAACCTCCCCCGCCCCCGTCTCCGCCCCACTTACAAACTCCACCATTCACTTTCCGGAAGAGCCTCGCACCTGCCTCACATGCAGGTGACTGCCTCACATCAGCCAGCTGTACGCTCAGTGACTGAGACGGTGATGGAGCCCCACGGTCATGACCTGGCAGGGCCCCTCCTTGCCGGCACTCCATCTACCCACCTGTGGAACCGACATCCCCTGGAATGTTACGTCACTGAAAAGTGCATATGCTAAATCACGGGTGGGTCACTATCTAGAAGGGAAGCACTCCCCCTGCAGAGCAGAGCATTTTTTGCAACAGGATTGGCCCGGCAGGTGGGACGGAATGCCCCTTCTTGGTCACTTCTAGATCCCAGGCTCCTTCACCCACAGCCTGAGCCATGGGGGCTCATGACACACAGTTATCAGTTAACTTCCCATTTAGCCCCAAGAGATGGAAGTTCCAGCCAACTGTTCTCATTCACGATGTTTCACAAAAAACAGCCCATTTCTTTCTGAGGTTAAGTCACTTCAGGAGTGAGATCAGGGGCTTCCACAAGTCTAGAAAGGTGTTCTCTTCTGATGCAAAGCTTTAAACCCACAGAAAGCTTACATTTTTCCCGTGTCTGCTTTCCTGCAACCATACACTTCACCGAATCCTCCTCGTCCAATGATCCTATGCACGCTGAAATCATTCATGGTCAACTGTGAATTCAAAACATGATATGAAAACAGAGAATTGCATTGAAATTATGTTGTTTTCACGCAAAACACAGTCAGTTACTAACACAGCAATTCTAATAGAGGGATCTGCCCTATCTGGGGCTGATTCCTTGGACTGCGAGACCAGATCTGCAAGGTTGCAAGACTTCCTAGACCCACCATCTGCTCCAGCCAAAAATGCACAAAAGGCAGGCAAATGGGAAGAGGACAGAGTGGGAGCTGAGTCAGACTGTTTTCCAATCTACTGCATTTTAGGTCATAAGACATATGCCCTGACGACAAGGGAGCATGAAATTTCTAGTCCGAATGGAAAGCAATCTCGGCTACTCTGAAGCCGGAAGTGTGGGAACAGCTCAGCAATTCCAGGAACTGTCATGGTAAAAAAATAAGTCTACATCGAGGGCATCTATGTTTTCCTAACAGTGGGCCATATGATGAGAAAACTTGGCGGATGCCTGGCCATGTGAATCTTTAACTGATAACATCAGGGAATTGCCAGGACTCGCGCTGGGCATGTGAGCGTGAAACAAGACACGAACTCGTTGGAAAGTGTATAAAGAGGCTTCATTCATAAGCCCTTTCCTTGTGTCAGTATCTCAGCAATGCCTCACTTCCTAATATTCTTAGATGGTACCAGGTGCCTGGGTGGCTCGGTTGGTTGAGCATCTGACTTCGGCTCAGGTCCTGATCTCACAGTTTGTGGGTTCGAGCCCTGTGTCAGGCTCTGTGCTGAGCCTGGAGCCTGCTTCAGATTCTGTCTCCCTCTCCCTCTGCCCCCTCCAACACTTGCATGCTCTCTCTCTCTCAAAAATAAATAAACATTAAAAAAATTTAAAAACTACTCTTAGATGGTACAAAGGCAGATAGTGAGGCCGACCTTCTGAAGGGGCAGTCAGATCAGAGCAACCCCCTACTAGTTTAGGCCTCCTGGCAAGTGAAGGGTCAAGTTTCTGAAGGGTCCCCCAGACAGCCCCCCAGACACCATGTCTGCAGCCGCAGCTAACTGGGCCCACAGGCTTCACATCTGCTGCTCAGAGGACAGCAGGGCGTGAGCACCCGGGGTCTGCTGAAGGAGCAGAAGCGTGAGAAAGATCTACGGCAAATAGGATATTTTTGGAAAATGTGTTATTTCCCTCTTGTTTCTACAATCTTGCCAGGAAATGTGAAAGAAAGGGGAAGTTTAAAAAAAAAAGAATAAAAAAAACACAAAACTGCTTCTCCCAGTGGTACCCTCAAGTTTAAAAGAAGAAGAAATCCATTTGATTATATCCTTTTCTTACTCACAAACTGATTGAGGGGAAGGTAAAAGAGGCTGTATCAAGAGACGAGGGTACAGGGCTCCTGGGTGGCTCAGCTGGTCAAGCGTCCGACTTTGGCTCGGGTCATGATCTCAGAGTTCATGTGCATCGGGCTCTGTGCTGACAGCTCAGAGCTTGGAGCCTGCTTCGGATTCTGTGTCTCCCTCTCTCTCTGCCCCTCCCCTGCTTGCGTTCTGTCTCTGTCTCTTAATAATAAATACACATTAAAAAGTTTAAAAAAAATAAAGTAGCTGGTCTTGGAGGACTGCTTTTCTCACTCTCAAAAATAATTTTAAGAATGGAGATGAACCTTGGCCTAATAAACGATGCCATCATTCTTATGACAAGATGAGACCTAACAGTAAGAAGAGTCTTTACCAGGATGTGAAAGATGAGGGCATGTAGGAAGTCCGCTATGTAGGGGACTTGTATTTTTTACTACTATTTCTGTGGGTCAATCACGGCTTAAAATACCCTTTCTTAAGTAAGTAAACACAGTCTTATATGAATTGGGAAAAAGAGAATGAAACCTCGAGCTGCTTACGAAACTGGGTGCGGGGGGTGAGTTCTCCATACGTTAGGGCTGTGGGGCAACATCTGTCCAGCGGCGCATCACCCGTGGGAGTGTGCTCCGGGAGAAAGTATTTTCTCACGAGGTTAAGCCAGAGGAAGTTTTTATTTTTAAAAAAATGGAAAGAATTAAGAGGATACTCACATGGATGTTTAATTCTACGTTTTTCCACTGGCAAAATCGGGTGAACTTGTCGCTGAAAAGGGATACGGTAATGGTTACGGAAGAGTCGCGCACCGCAGGGCTGGGCTGGCGGGGCAGCGTCAATGACAGCCTCGGATGGACGGACGGGACTGTGTTGCTTCTCGGCAAACCTCACCCCAGATTCAGCCCCGCCTGAGCTTCGCCCGGGGCCCCGCCGGCCTCAAGTGAAGGCGAGACACCAGCCGAGGCCCTGCTGAGGGTTTCCTGGTTAGTGCCAACTGCCGTGCAGGGGGGGCGTCTTCACCGAGAGACCCTCGGACAGCGTGGCCTGCGCTGCTGAGGCCGAGGCCCACAAGGTTCTTTCTGTTTACTGGGTGCCCCCACTCGGCAAAACCCAAACGCGAAACACTAGGTCTGACGACGGAGGTTTTACATTCTCACTTGAGACCGTACCAGGCAGAACCCAGGATGGTGTAAAAATGAAGACATCCGCTTTTTAAGTCATTTACACGATACAGTAAACAGTTTCAGAAAATCTGGTACATGTGCTGGCCTAAAACACAAACAGCTAGGAATTTTTTTTTTTTTTTTTTTTGGTGGCACTAAGTGCCAAAGGCTGGCCCAGGGGGCTGAGAAATGAAAGGAAGGCTGGCCTGGTGGCTCGTGAAAGAATCTAACAGCAAAGTGCTACAGGACCCCCTCCCTGATTTTAACTCCCATTCCTGCTTTTCCCTTCTGCCCCAACGATCACATAAAAGCTCTCAACTGGGCCAAGAGTTGGGAAAGGTCAGATTTTTGAGCCAACAGAGACGGGGACAGTGCGGGCAGGACTCCTGCTGAAAGCCAGCTGACCTTGCCCCTCGGTGTGAGCGCCGCCGCTTTTTGGCAAAGTCTCTACTCCTACTCAGGAAAGCATAATAATCATTTGCATGCATATTAGTTTCCCCAAGTACTGACTCTACTCCAGGATAAAATTGTCTCTTGAACTCCAGTGGAATCACAACACCACGTTCTTGGTTTTTTTTTTTCATTACATTAGTTCTGAGACTACGTGGAGGGGGGTGGGGAACCCACAGCGAAGAAGCATTTGTTTTTAAAGGGCAATTACTGAACAGCTGCGGGGCTGCTCCAGCACCGAGACACAATCATCATGTCGATTGTCTAGAAATTAGCCAAGTTTGTGGGGAAGAGCACAGTCAGTGTGAATGCAGATCCGGTTTAAGAAAAGGCCCGATTCCAGCAGTGCTTGATCACAGAGGAACACTCAAAATCCTGGTGGACTGCCTGGCTGCTGGGTGCCTGAAAGGCATAGGAGCCGGCACGTTTATAGGCATCACAGCATACTTTCAGGGTTTTGTATGACAAACACGCATGTATAGTCAAGTCACTCAAAGGGACATATTTATCTGAGATCATAATAATATATATGAGCAGAGACATCTGCCTAGACCCTTCGGTTCTATTACATAACGGATCAAGTGCAGGGGCGCCTGGGGGGCGCAGTTGGTGAAGCAGCTGACTTTGGCTCAGGTCACCATATCACGGTTCGTGAGTTCGAGCCCCACATCGGGCTCTGTACTGTCAGCTCAGAGCCTGGAGACTGCTTCAAATTCTGTCTCTCTTTCTCTCTATTGCTGCTCCACCCCAGCTCACGCTCTGTCTCTCAGAAATGAATAATCGTTAAAAAAATTTTATAAAAAAATAAAAATAAAAAGAATCAAGTGCAAGCTGGGCCCACTTTGGGGGACAGGATCCCAAAGTGCCAACCAATGAATGAGGTTAGAGAACAGGGCTTGCATTAGCAAAGGTGTCCCAGTAAGCTACTTTTAATGTTGTGGCTCCATAGTCTATTTAAACTTTAGCCCATTTTGAAGCTAAAGTGATTCAAAAGGAAGAGACATTAAGATATGTGAATCCTAAATAATACTTTAAAGCACCAAGGTAACAGTCTAATGCACAGCCCAGCACACAGTATGGGCTAAGTGCTTGTTGAACGAATAAATCAACACACATTTTAAGGACAGTGCTCACTGGGTAAAAGGAGATACACTTATATGAGATTTTATAACGTACACTAATATATAGAAAGTTTCATACCTTTCCATAAATTTTTGGAAAATGTTGCCTCGAAGACTTTCACAGATTTCTTCTATGTAGGGCTAGAAAGGATGGAAAAGAAATTCTGAACCATGTAAATAGGAACTCACAACACAAAATGATGAGACTTGGACTGGCAGCAGTTCCCACTCTGGCGCTTGCCCTTCGCGGCGTGTGCCCAGTTTTCAGTAACAGATTCATCACCGTGATTCTTTACTTAACAGGTATGTGCACTGTCCAACTGCACGTCCTGGGAAGGTAAGGACAGGTCTGTCCTGTTTACCACCACATCCCTGCGGTGCATGGTTCCTGAGAAGTCACAGAAGCTTCCCGAGTGACCAGAGTTGGTTCTCTGGGTGTATGGCCCGTGCAGTCCCACAGGGCTGGCACACAGAAGAGTCCGGTGCTCGGTTTGGTGCCCCGCTGTCACCATCTTGAATTTCTTAATTTCTGACCAAGGGGCCCCACGTCTTTCTTGCTGCACTGGCCCCCGGAAGTTAGATAGCACATCTTGTAAATTAATACAAGTGTTGATAATCGGCATCGATACTGAGTTTTAAAGACCAAAAGCTAATGGATCCATGAAGTCAATTTTTTTTAATTAGCTATTTTACTTATTAACTTTCTACCTCACAGAATCATAGAGCTAAAGGTAACCACGGGGAAGAGTTAGTCCCTCTCTTCATTTTGCAGATAAGGAGGCTGGGGCACTGTGGCAGGTGCTAGCCAGCATCTCTGAGCAAAGTCATGGCGAGACCAAGATTAAGGGCTCCTGGCTCATTTGTGCAGTGTGTCCCTTTACAGAGAGCAATCGCAGGTGAGTTTTGTATAACAGGAAGTTGAACCACACAGGCCCCCTTACACATTGATATTTTATAGTACCATATTGCAAACGCATTTTCCTTATAATATTCTTAATAATATTTTCTTGTCTCTAGTTGATTATAAAAATACAGAATGTAATTCATATAACAGACAAAATAGCTGTTAATCAACTAATTATGTTATTGGTAAGACTCGGGTCAACGATAGGCCAGAAGTAAAATCTGGGGGTGGGAATCAAATGTTATATGTGGATTTTCGACTGCAGGGTAGGGTCAGTGCCCCTCATCTCTATGTAGTTCAAAAGTCAGCTGTATTTGTTTTGAAATAATTTTGCCTTACCTGGAAAAGAGTGGATGTCACTTGTTTCTTGGAGAGGTGACTTTGTACATGTTCTACAGCTTGCTTTGAGAACGGCTTTTTTATTAAAAAAAAAATCAGAAAACAGTATTTTTTCCCACAAATATAAAATGTAAAACTTTGTTACACGATACTACAACATACAATGTAACACAATTACTAGGCAGGAACCTATGGTAATTATGCTGACGTGCATTCTTCGGAAATCAGTTGGATATTTATGGGCAATCCGAACAAAGCCTTGTCCCTCTGAGCTTCTAGAGTGAGTGCCTAGCTATGTGGAAAAGGATGACGAGCATGACCTGACCAACATACCTAGTCCCACAAGAATTTAAGACTGTGATTTTAAAGAAGGGGAAAGAACCTTACTATCACTTTATTAAATGCATTCGTGTCTCAATTAGCTAACAACGGAGGTGGTGAGAATGTAAAAATTCTACTAGAGAAGACAAAAGAAATGCATGAGAAGGCAGGGAGGAGTTAAATGGCAGGACTACAAGCTAATCCAGGAGGTAGAAGGCTGGAGGCTAAGGGAAGCCTTGCTGTGACCACAGCAGGGGCGAAATGGCTCTGAAAAGAAGGGTGTCTTCACAGCAAGAGCTCCACATTCTGTTCTCTCCCCAAACTTCAAATTACACCGTCTTTAATAATGCACCCTCAGAAGGAACGCCTAGAAAGCCCATTATACTGCCAAGAAACCCTCTGAATTGCTGAGCTACATGAAAACTAATTTCAGAGGCATCCCCAGAAAACATCCTGCATTTTCCAAGGTTCGGCCATTCTCCGGCAAGGTAGCAAGGCACAGAGCATCAACCATTAGCTCCTCTCAGGATTTCTGTCTACACAAGTTAAGTGAGAACACTAAAGAAACGCACACCACGGGGTGCCTGAGGGCTCAGTCGGTTAGGCCACTGACTCTTGATTTCAGCTCGGGTCATGATGCCATGGTTTGTGAGTTCGAGCCCCACAGTGGGCTCTGCACTGACAGCCCGAAGGCTGCTGGGGATTCTCTCTCTCCTGCTCTCTGCCTCACCCTGCTATTGCACGCACTCTCTTTCAAAATAAATAAACATCAAAAAAAAAAGAAAAATAAATGGATGCCACAGGAGGTATTCGCCCTTTAGCCACATAGGTCCCTTAAGACTGTGAATGCACAATAAATGCAGAAGCACCAATATATATCATGATCCGGCCAGTGCTGTCCGCTGGAACTTTCTGCAGTGACAGCAATGGCATGCACCTGTGCCATCTGATACGGGAGCCGCCAGCCACGTGTGGCCGTTGAGCACTTGGAATACGGCTTGCGAGGAACTGAGGAGTTAAATTTTTAATTCCACTGGATTTTAATGAATTTAAACCTATGTTTAAATAGTCACATGTGGTGAGTACTCCCATACTGGGCACAGCAGGCCAGGACCATGAGGCCACACCTTTAGAAAATTCTCTCAAAGACAAATTTTTTTTAATATTTAATCATTTTTTGAGAGATGGAGCATGAGCAGGGGAGGGGCAGAGAGAGGGACACACAGAATCTGAAGCAGGCTCCAAGCTCTGAGCCTCTGAGCTGTCAGCACAGAGCCCAATGAGGAGCTCGAACTTATGAACCCTGAGATCATGACCTGAGCCAATGTCAACCGCTTAACCGACTTAGCCAATCATGTGCCTCATGTGGTAAATTTTTATTACTAATTATTCCACTCATTCCTGGGGGAATAATTTCCTAGGAACCTGGTTTATCCCAATGACTGAATGGATTATTTATCTGATTTATAGGGGGGAGAAATAATTCCACTGTCATTTAACTATTAATAAAATTAATGTAATAATTATGATCTCATGAATCCACAGAAACCATTGAAAATTTATGTTGATCTATATTTGATTAGCCTGATTATTTAAAGGACAGCCAAATTAACAACAATAAAGTTTAATTTCCTTTAGAAAGTCTAGAACTGAGACCGGCCCTTTCTTCCGCTGATCGGAATGAGCTATCGATGTTATGTGCCTCATTTTTCTTGGCCGTGAAAGATCTACTTTGGGAAATGCACTCGGAGTAGATGAAGCAACAGCTCTGATATCAGTGTTACCAGGAGACAAATGACAGAAGAGAAGAAATAGGGGCCTCCTGTTCGATTTTTAAACTTCCTCTTCCTATTTTAGTTTCTGGAAACTCTGCAAGCTGTTTCCTACCCGTCCTGAAGGAACAGAACGCAAGAAGGACTCACGTGCGAACAGGACAGCAGCTCCTTCATGATGTACCTGTCATAAATCTGCCGGCTTCTGCAAAGGCGGTCTTCTTCATTCTCAAGCTTCTCGTATTCTTTTATCTAGATTTTTCAAAGTTAGCACGGTTAGGCACATCTTCCCAGAAAACTCGCTTTATTGAGCGCCATCACTTGCCGGGGCAGAAACCACTTCCACATGAGAGGAAGCAAACCGCTGAGCCGGCTCCTCCACGGAAACAGCCGCTTCGGAGGTCAGAAGAATGAAGTGGGGGTCATTTAGACGCGACTTGAAACACACACATGAGTGTTTTCCTATGATGAACCTTGTCACTTAAACTCAGAAGCACAATATTAGGAGACAATACTGCCTTGGTGACAAGGATCTTACAATCTACCAGCCCGGGAGCACACATCCTTGCCGACTCTCCCTGCCAGAGAGAAAAACCATTTAAATCTGGCTGTAATTCAGTTCTAAGACTTAGGCCAGGGGTTCGTTCTCGCTCAGCTACGGCACTACAAAACAGAAGAAAAAAATACATTTGTGGTGTCGTGATTCCGGCAAAGAGATTTTCTAAAAAAACCAACTGAGTGTTTTAGAAAGCCATTAACACACAGATGTAAGCGTTGGTATTTCAGGTTTGAGTCTCAGCTGCACAATAAAGTGCTGACACACAGGTTACTTAGGGAAGCTCATTGGAATGGTGTTAAGCTAGGCCAAATTTAAAAAATATGCTTTAGAAAACCCTTGCCTTATGGAGAAAGGGCCCCAATCACTCTAATCTGATAATAGGAGCTCCTGGATCAGAGAAGCTGCTTTTATTTATTTACAGAAATACTTTTACTCCAAGAGCCAGGAGAATGAGAGCACAAACGAAATACGGAGTTAGCAGCAGACTTCAGCAAAGACGTTCACGACGAGGACTAATTACTACATGTGACTTACTTTGGGGACCAAAGCATTTTCAACAAACACACGGATGTGTACATGGATTTTTCATAACATCTGACGGTTCTTTATTTTGGGATGACAGAACAGAAATGAAAGTTACCTTTTTACAGTGTTTTATAATTCTGAAATCAAAACCAGTGAATCCTTGGAGAATTTCTGATACAGACAGGCCTGGCGGACAGGGAGCGGGGGCGTGTGTGAGACACGGAGGTCCCAGGGGAGGCCCAGCGGGCTCACACACAGAGAAACTGCTGCGGTCATCTTGTTGTCCTGAAATACCACCAGGGTTACAGCGAGGTGGCTGAGATTCACAAGTCTGGGGCCGCCAGGGCTAGAAGGGGAGTCGTGTAGGATTAGACAATAAAGTCTCCCTGGGAGGCAGGTGGGCTGGGGTAGGTTATACCCCACCCAACCAGAAAGGACTGTTCTAATGAAGCGGCAACCCAGCAGTGTTGGCACAGCCAAAGAATCCGGGCTTAACCACCGTGCGTCAATGCAGGAAAACAAGGCGAAGGAGTTCAGATACCGTGCCAGATGCCAATATGGCAGTTGTGAGACAACAGAAACCAGACACCAAAATCCGAAGCAGAGTCAGAAAATAAACAGAGGACCTGGCTTGACTGATTACTTTGGTTGGTTTAACATTAGGCGGGTCCAAAGGTCAGTGCAGAATTCTGGGAGAGAATAGGTAGACTGTTAGTGAACCAAGGGAAACGTTTCTGCCTAAACAAGCAAACAACCTCAAGAAATAAGCCTTCAAGGGAATTATTATCCTAGATAACAAATGTAATGAAATAGAAGTCTATGTTCCTGGGGACCCCAAAAGCATGCTGACACCTGTTTAAACAAATGCTGATTCTATTGGAAGTTTTCCATGAACTCTAACAATCCAACCACTTGGAACGTTCTTGTTTCTTGGGCAAATGATATTCCGAACCACAGTACTAGCTTTTATTAAGAGACTTGTGCCTCATGAACTCCCGACCTGAACAACAGAAATGGTAACTCTTTGTAGGCAAAGTAAGAGCCTCAAGTGTCTGTGGCTGAAATTCAAAATTCACATTCTATTATCTGGAAGACCACAAGGTGAAGTACATGCAGCCAAGGATCAATTAGCTCTAGCCAGGGCGATCTCATTGTAGCAAACACATGGAAAACGCCACACCTCCAATTCAGGCAGGTGGGCTGACCAGGTAACCTGAGCAGGCAGAGGGCTGAGTTCAAGGTGAAAAGCGTCCCCCTGAGCAGACTAGAAGCCTGGTGGTCATCGATGACGAACGTTCGCTGGTCGGTCAGTCCTGTTCTGCCTGGGTGCTTACAAAGCTCGCCTTGCAAAGTCACTAATGGCCTCCACTGGCCCAACCAAGGGTTTCTCTCTTGTCTGTAGCTTCACTGACTCCTCAACAGCCTTCAGCCAGCTGTCCACTCCAACCTTCTTTGCAGCTTTCTTCTCTGACGTCTGTGATCTACACTCTCCAGAGGTTTGCCACACTGGCTCCTCTTCCCCAGTCTCCCTTGGCAATTCTTCCTCCTCTACTGGATTTCTAAATATGGAAGGGCCGCACAACATGGTGCCTGGGTACCCCTTTCTCACCTGTTCTGTTCTCCTTAGGCAAAACTATTCGGTCCCATCGTTTCAAATACCAATTCTAATCTGATGTCTAATGCAGGATCTCTAGTACTCACTTCTTCCCCTGGGCTCCAGATTCTAAATATCTAACCACCAATGTGACCCTGCCATAGCCTCTCTACCCCAGCCAAGCATGCTCTACCCCTGCTCTTTTTCAGCATAAAAATGAGTAATGCTATGCTCCCGACTGCTTAAGCTAAGAAAGGACTCCACATCATGGGTCCCCGCTCTTTTGCTCACACCCCTGCTCCTTCCACCCCTCCACGTTCAATTCATCAGCCAATCATATTGGCTTTGTATTCAAAATACAGCAATCCCGGGCTCTGCTTCAGGTAAGAGCCAAATTACTACTAAGGGAACAGTCCTCCTGAGAAAACGATGGTACACTCTACACTATACGCTCACATTAGCAAGGGACCAAAAGTACACACGTAACGGGGAAGGGGCATCAAACAGGAGCCAGCAAGTAAGAAGGATAGTCCTGAAAATAAAAAACCAGAGAGGGGGAGCTCCAAATATCTGTGTATAAACTCCACCAAGACCTCTGTTGGACCCTATCATGACCATGGCAGATCCAAAGCAGTCAGCTAAGGCTAAAAGAACTGAACAGGACTCGGCTGTTACTCATGTATAAGACAGACCTTTCAAAATGTGAGTACGTTAACTGGTAAAACAAAATACTACCCTTTGAAGAAGCGTACAGAATTTATAGAGTACATATCTATAATATATCAATCCCAATGTACAAAATACAATCTAAAATTATCCTACATATCGGGGCACCTGGGTGGCTCAGTCAGTTGAGTGACTACTGATTTTGGCTCAGGTCTTGATCCCAAGGTTGTGGGATCACCCAGTTGGAGGCTGCTTAGGATTCTCTCTCTCTCTGCTCCTCTCCCCCACTTATGCTCTATCTCTTGAAAATAAAGTAAAATAAAAATAAGTAAACAAAGTATTCTACATATCAAGAATCAGGAAAATGTGGCCCATACACTCTAAGAGAACAGACCACAACTGAAGACATTCCAAGATGCCTCTGATGTTGGAATTATCAGACAAGGATTTAATGCAGCTTTATAATCATACTTAAAGACGTAACAGAAAATATGTATATAATGAATAAAAAGATAGGAAATAGCAGAAGAAACATTAACTGTGAGAAAAACCAAATGGAAATTTTAGAGCTAAAAACATTTCTGAAACAAAAAATTCAATGGATGGACATAATAGAGATGCCAAAAGAGTCAATGAATTTGAAGGCAGATCCACAGAAATTACCCCACAGAAGGAAAAAGTATTTGGGGAAAAATTCAGTATATTCAGTATAATATCCAAAAATCAAACACACATATAATTGGAGACCCAGAAAAAGGGGAAGGAGAGACTGAGGTAGAAAAAAATGCTTTAAGGGATGTCAAGGTGGCACAGTAGATTAAATATCTGACTTCTTTTTTTAATGTTTATTTATTTTGGAGAGAGAGAGAGAGAGAGAGAGAGGTAGGCAAAGTGTGGGCAGGGGAGGGGCAGAGAGAGAGGGAGACACAGAATCTGAAACAGGCTCTAGGCTCTGAGCTGTCAACACAGAGACCGACACAGGGCTCAAACTCACAGACTGCAAGATCATGACCTAAGCCGAAGTCAGATGCTTAACCAATTGAGTCACCCAAGCACCCCAAGCATCTGACTCTTGATCTCAGCTCAGGTCTTGATCTTAGGGTTGTGAGTTCAAGCCCCATGCTGGCCTCTGCACTGGGCATGGAGAATACTTTAAAAAATGCTTTAAGAGTAATGGTCCAAATTTTACCAGATTTGATAAAAGATAATAAATTTACAGATTTCACGAAAGTCAGCAAACTCTACAAAGGATCAACACAATATCTAAAATTACTCCATTAAAATATAGATTGTCAGAAATGGGGGAAGGTGTGCTGAGCAAGATATGTTTATATCTGTCTCAAAGAAACACACTTAATATATAAAAACACTGGTTGGAAGTAGAAAGGAAAAGATGCATCATGAAAACAGTAAGCATAAAGAGACTGGATGGCTGTGTTAATACCCAGGGAAGCAGTTTCTAAGACCAAGACTATGACCAGCAATGAAGAGGGATACTTCATATGAAAACACGTAACATCATAAACACATATGCACCTAATAACAGAGCTTCAAAATACATTTTAAAAATAAAGGGCACTTGGGTGGCTAAGTCAGTTAAGCGTCCAACTTCAGCTCGGGTCATGATCTCATGGTTCATGGGTTTGAGCCCTGCATCGGGCTCTGTGCTGACAGCTAGCTCAGAGGCTGGAGCCTGTCTTCAGATTCTGTCTCCCTCTTTCTGTGACCCTCCCCTGCTCATACTGTCTCTCTCTCCCTCTCCCTCTCTCTCTCTCTCTCAAAAATAAATAAAACATTAAATTTTTTTTAAATGACAAGAAAAAGAATAGACAATTCTCCAGAGTTGAAGATTTTATCACCCTTCTCTCAGCAACTGACAGAACAACTAGATCTAACACCAGTAAAGAGGGATGCCTAGGTGGCTCAGTCAGTTAAGTATCTGACTCGATTTCAGCTCAGGTCATAATCTCATGGGTTCATGAGTTCAAGCCCTGAGTCTGGCTCTATGCAAGCACCACAGAGCCTGCCTGGGATTCTCTCTCTCTCTCTGCCTCTCCCCTGCTCATGCTCTCTCTCTCTCCCTGTCAAAATAAATAAATAAACTTTAAAAAAAAGTTTTAATCAGTAAAGATGTAGAAGTTCTATCATATCAACCCCCTTTGTGTAATTGATATTTAGAGAATATTCACTTAACACTTCCATCTTAACTTTTCCATGGGCTTTAGAATAAAATCTAAATGTGTTACTGTGGCCCCCATCTGTCTCCCTCCTCAACCTGGTCTTATCTCATGCTTCCCCACTCCATAATCCACTATGAACACATACCACGTTGGTCTAATTTCAGTTCTTCAAATATACCAAGTTCTTTCCCACCACATAGGGGTTCTGTCTTAGCTATGTTCAGCCTAAAATGCTCTCTCTCTTCACCCTGCTCCTATCTCCAAAACACAGTCCTTTGCCCATCAGTGTAAAGTGGCCCCCAAGTCACAGTACATCACATTAAGTTCTGAGTCTGTTCTGAGTCACTGCATAGCAGTTATTACTTCCTGATACATTTCCTGTTATTTATTGCTTGTTTATTGTCTGTTTCTCCTGACCGGAATAGAAGCTCAAGGGGATCAAGTGCTTTGTCTTGCTCATCCAAGCAACGTCTGGCACTGGTGGCTGGTAAATATTGGTTGAATGAACAAAGTCTATGGAGTAACTTTGCCTCTGATCTTATATTTATTCTCTGTTATCCATAATTTCTTCCTAAATCTAAAAATATTTACATATTTTAATAAGCTGCCTCCAAATCTAACTAGCAAGGAAGTGGAACCAAAACACTGAGCTGTAACTATGTGTCAGGTCATGTCCTGGTGTCCTGCATTCACACATACAACCTTAAGAGACAGGCACTGCTACCACCCTAAATCTTAGCTGAGGACACCCAGGTAGATAAGATAGAAACTGACTGCCCAAGTTTACATAGTCAGAAACTAGTGGAGTCTAAAACCAAACTCAGGTGGGCTGAATTTAGAGCTGGTGCTCTTACCCACTAAGTTACAGCCTCCTGTATACCCGAACAACATACTAAAGATACGGCTTAGAAAGCAACTGCCCATCCAGCAACTTATCTGAGCCTCACAGTCAGCCTGTGAAGCAGCAGATGATGAGTAACCGCATTTCACAGATGAGGTAACTGAAGCTCAAGTGTGAAGTCCCCATACTGTGGGCTCCTAAAGTGCCGTACAGCGTACCATTCACATTGATAAGCCCCAGGTCTGAAATGTTGATGCTTCAGAGGGTGCTCAATGACTGGTCCCACACCCCACAGGAAGTGAGAGGCGCAGCTATTCCTAGAGCCTACCTAGGCCTCCTGTCTACGAGTCAAATACAGATGAAGATGAACACCAATAACACACGCAGAAGTAGCAGGCATAGATTCAGTACTATGGAGCACCACAGGCAACAGATGGTATGGGAATCGAAGGTGTAAGCAATCATGGAAGACAGGGCTAGCTGTCCACAGAGACTTCTTGAAGAATATATAAAGTGAGCTAGACCTTAAGAGAAGCTAGGCTCTCCACAGGCCGGGAAGGTGAAGCAGCCATCTAGGCTGGAGGAAGGACATAAGTAAAAGGGGAAAAAAAGAATGGGCTCCGGAGCAGCTGGCTCGCCCAGTCATTGAAGTATGCGACTCTTGATCCTGGGGTTGTAGATCCAAGCCCCATATTGGTGTAGAGATTACTCAAAAATAAAATCTTCAAATAAAAGGGGGGGAGGCTCAGTGGTTAGTGATCAGCGGAAATTCTATGTAAGAAGATAGTGAAAGATAAAGACAGAGAGGTAGGAAGGTAGGTAATAACTAACAGAGATATGTGAACGTCAGGCTAAGCAATTAGGCCTTCAACATGCTGGAAATGGACAACCACTAAATGTCTGGGGACCCAGAGAAATGGAGATACAACGTACAAAATATCCACTGCAAGGTATCTGACAAAAAAGTTTTCTAGGGATTGGGTTCATGCAATAGCCCCCAGAAATAATCAGACTGATAAAACCAAGAGCACAGAGAAGAATTATTGATAAACTCAATGCTTAAAGGCTGTACTAATTTAGAAACCCATGTTTGAAGCCCCAAGACTGGATGGTATCTTTAATAAAAGAATACAGAGCGAGCTGCTAAGGAGCTGTGGAGTGTTATCCTCCAAAGGGATAGTCAGGTTAAGTCAGATCCATCGTGCACCAAACCAGACGACAGGCGTGAAGAGCTGGGAGCACGCCAACCAAGAGACATCCCAGTGTTTAAAAGTTCAAATGGACACACATCAGCAGCACTCACCGCCATACTGGCAAGACATGCTTAAGAAGTAACCCAAGTAGCCGGCCCACATTTCAACCTTGCCAAAGTTATCAGTTAAAGATGCCACTGTACTTGACAAGGTGATTTAGTACTTGCTAAAACTGGAGAGGTAAAGCTTTTAAGAATAGAGAAAGAAATTTCTTTTGACAGATCAAGCAGTGATACTCATCCAGATTACAATTCAGATTGAAATAATGAAAGTTACTGCACAGTGAGTAAAATCCTTTGGATTTGGCTTATTTTTTTTATATAATGCTAAATGTACATCATAATTTAACCATTCTCCCTGGAAATACATTCATATAATTTTAAAGATATAGAAAAATATCAAGCTATCAAGTATATATATTTAAAATTTTCAACTTTTATATATAATCCAGGAAGAAAAGAATATCCCCCCAATTTTTTTTTATTTTTATTTAGAAAAAAATTTTTAATGTTTTATTTATTTTTGAGACAGAGGACAGAGCATGAGAGGGGGAGGGGCAGAGAGAGAGAGGGAGACACAGAATCCAAAGAAGGCTCCAGGCTCTGAGCTGTCAGCACAGAGCTCGAACCCATGAATGTGAGATCATGACTTGAGCCAAAGTTGGAGGCTTAACCTACTGAGCACCCACGCGCCCCTCCAATTTTCAAACTTGGACAAAGATTACAAATAAGAGTCCTAATTATGCTTTGCTTTCTTTGGACCATTTAAAATGCTTTAGGATAGGATACATATGTCCTTTTTAAAATATATTTTAATTTAAAATATTTCCTAAATACTGTTCTAATTTCTTCTTTGGGTCACAAATTACTTACAAATGTATTCATTTCCAAGAAGTCAAGGATTTCTTAGTAAACTCTGTTATTAAATTTGAGTTTAATTCCATTGAGGTCAGAAAACACTCAGAACAATTTTGATCTGGAAATCTGCAGGAGTTTTCTTTAGGCTCTAGCAAATAATTTCTTTTGATAAATCTTCAATGTGTCCTTTAAAGAAGGCAAATTCTATTTCTGTTGGGTGCAGCATTCTATATGGGTCACTTAGGTCAAGTTTATTCATCACTTTATTAAGATCTTCTATATCCTTATTAATTTTTTGTCTGTTCTATAAATTCTTGCAGACTGTGTGCTAATGTCTCCCACTAAGAATGCAGACTTGTCTTATTTTAGGTCTGTCAATTTTGTCTTTGTATATTTTGAAGTTACATTATTTGTAACCAAGAAGTTTAAGATCATGATCCTGACCCCTTTACCATTGTGAAATAATCTCTGCCTCCAAGTAGCATTTACCATAGACCTGGTCTGATATTAGTGCTGCTATACCAGCTCTGCTTTGGGTGGTATTTCTATCTGTGCATCCTCTTCCATCCTTCGGTTCCTAGTATGTCACCCGTAAGCAGTGTATAATAAAGTTCTGGTATGAATTCAGGAGAAACTTAGACTTTTACTTGGGAGTATATAGTCCATTTACATTAAATGTAATTATTTACGTAGACAGATTTATGGCTACCATCTTCTTCTTTTTTTTTTTTAAAGGTAGAGACAGAGTGTGAGCAGGAGAGGGGCAGAGAGAGGAACACACAGAATCTGAAGCAGGCTTCAGGCTCTGAGCTGTCAGCACAGAGCCTGATGCAGGACTCAAACCCACCAACTGTGAGATCATCACCTGAGCCTAAGTCGGACACCCAACAGACTGAGCCACACAGGCGCTCCCTACCATCTTATTCTTTGTTTTCAATTTGACCCATCTATTTTATGTCCCTCTTTCATTCCTTGTTTGTCTTTGTTATTCATCTACTATTGTCTTATTCCATTTTCTCTCTTTTCACTTGTTAGATGTACACTTTTTATTCTTGTAAGAGCAGCCTTAGAGATTACACTATGCATTCTTAACTGATTACAAGTCAATGCAAATTATTACTTTTACTATCCACCCGACCTCCCAATAATCCTAAGAGCTTAAAACATTTAATTTGTTTAACCCCTCGCTTGCTCTTTGTGCTACCATATATTTTAGTTTTATATATTTTTTAAATCTAAAAGCAATATTATTTTGCATGGTCAACATTCATTTATATTTTGCATACATATCACCCTTTATGATGACCTCATTTCTTCTTGCATTTCCATCTGGGATTATTTTCCTTCTGAGCGAAGTATCTCTTTTTAGTATTTGTTGTAATGCAGGTCCACGACTGACAAAATTCCCTTAGCCTTTCTCTGAAAATATCTTTATTTCATCCTCATTTTGAAGGAAATTTTTGCTGGGAATAGAATTCTAGGTTTTCTTTCATTTATTTTTCTCTTTCATTACTTAGATGGCCATGTCACTGCCTATTTGTTTTAATCATTTGTTTTACGATGTGACAGTCAGTCATATTATTTATTGCTCTTTAAAAAAATGTCTTTTTCCACCTTTTGGTTGCTTCTAAGAGTTTCCCTTTGTCAGAGATTTCCATGGTGTTACATTGACATGCAAAGATAAGTTTCCTTTGTAGCCCTCTGCTCAGGGTTCTAAGTTCTTTGAATGTGTAAGCAGCTGTTTTTCATCATTTTGTAAATGTCTTAGTATTATCTCTTCAAATATTGTTTCTCTCTCCTTATGGGATTCCAATTCTACATATGTTAGACCTTTTAACCATATCCCACATGCTTTTAATGTCCTTATATTTTTCTTTTTTATATTCTTTCTTCTCCATGTTTTGGTGAAAGATTATTTACAGATCTGCTTCTCTACATATTAATCCTGCCCTATTGTAACCAACCTGCTATTGATTCTAGTCATTAAGTTCTAATTTCAAATATTCTAGAATATCATATTATATCATATTATATTATAGAATATTTGAAATTAGATGTTCTAGAATATCCATTTGCTTCTTCATAATTTATTGGGCTGGTATTCACTAGTCCTCCATCTGTTTTCTCTTCTTTTCCTCTATTGTCTTAAACATATTATTTAGTTACTTTCAAGTACTTGTCTGCTAACTTCAATATCTGAGTCTTCTGTCAGTTGGTTTCTATTACTTTATGAGTCATATGATCTTGTCTTAGGTGTTCAGTAATCCTTTGCTGTATGCTGAACACCGTAGGGTCTCTCTACGTTATCTTCCACCTGCAAACACAGGACAGAGATGCCTCCTCTGCACTCTGATACACAGGTGGGGAGAGGCCTCATCACCCAATATGGGAGGGGCTGGGCTGGGTCTCCATTTTGGAAGGACTCAGTCACCTCTGGTTTGCCCCTATTCCTAAGGCACGGCTCTCCATGGAATTCAGTGAGAAGTCTGTCAGCACTAGACTCAGTCCTGCCCATAAGAAGTTTTCTGATAGATCTTTGGCCTCCGGGCCCACTCGGCCTCGAACCTTGACATAAATCTCAAGAGGGAGGCTAATCGCATACTTGGGACTCCTCCAGTCTCATTTGTTTGTTACTTTGCCCTAGAAACATCTTCTAGCTTTTCTGTCTCCCAGAAGCGGCCTTCTGCCTGGGGCCAAACCGGCGGTATCAGACGGGAGTCTGGAAATCAGCGACTCCCCCACCAGGATAAGTAGTTACAGATCTTCTGTCAGTCAGCCGATGCCCAGGGCCTTCATCTCTTGCCTGTTTTCAGATTCCTGCTACCGCAGGTCCATATTTCAATGCAGCACCGTAAGACTGTGGCAGATTTCAGTGAGGCTTCCAGAAGCTCCTGGCCTATCTCTTCGGCTCCCTTCCCAATGTCTTACTGGGAAAATCAGCTATGTGTCTGAGGCTGCCCTTTCCCACCACATCTCCAATTTTTCACTCCAGCCATGTGTGACCGGAAAAATGTTGCTATGCTCTCTTTCACTCCGTAGCAGCCCTCTGCCTCAGCTTAGGTCTCCAGAATCAGTACATTTCTGCAGAAAATCGAATAGCTGCTGCTCCCCAGTGCCCCTCTCAATGAGAATCCCTCCTCTAGGATTTCAGGCCAACTGTTCCTCATGCTTCCAGAGCACTCCCGCGCTCTTAAAAATAGGATGTTCATAGATGTGGTCAGTATCTATATCAACTGCATATTACACCTTGTACTACTAATTATGGGCAGCGAGCTTCTACATATTTGTAAGATACTTAGTAGTCTCAATATTTTCCAAAGTACAGTCCAAATATGCTTCTAAAATAAAAGCGCCAGTAAAATGGTTACTTCTTACCTCTTCATAAAACTTCACCTGAGGTACAGCTTCATTAATTTCATTCAAACAAAAATCTTTAAATAGCAAGAAACCTAAAGGAAAAGAATAAAACATTTCAGGGTGGGCAATAAGTTGAATTTTTACCCCACAGGGTGTTTTCAAAGTAATATGTTTATACCTCAACCTCTCTCCTATACCTTAAAAAAAAAATAAAGACTTCAAAGCTAATTATCCCCTAGAAGGAAGTACTCCGGGTAGGGTAAGAGCACCACGCGCCTGGCTCCTGGCTCTGGGGCTCCTTCTCTATTGCAACCCCCCCTCCCACTTTCACAACCTGCCTGGTAAACAGAGCCAGCCATCACTGATCCTCAGGACCGCTGGGCTCTACAGCAAACAGAAGAATAACCCAAGAAATAAGAGATATGGGTATGGCGTAAGTGTTGGGAAGAGTCCTCATAAAACTAGTAAATACTATGCCCACAGAAACAGGACTAAACTCCTGTCCTAAAGCGCTTTAAAGACCTTCTCAGCCTTTCCTCCGACTGCTAACTACCTCAAAGTCATTCAAAATCCCCAAATACCATGTGCCACAGCAGAATGCCCACTCCCAGATCATGCTCTGTTCCTTCACGGCTCCATGCCTCACCTTTAAGCAATTGGCACCTTGAACCTGGAATCCCGCCTCTACTACACAGTACCTGGTACACAGGAGGATAGACGCTTGCTGAACAAATGCTTATTTACATAACCCTTCCAACATGACTCTGTCGAAGTACTGAGCAGACTCCAATCGATGGGCTAACATATTAAGTCATACCCACCTTGGCCCTGGCATTTGCAAACCCACTGCTGAGGTTAATGCCTGGCACACCATCAAGCCTAAATCAATGAATGAAGTTGACTAGGACAGGGTGATACGAGACTGAGGGTGGAGATGACAGAAAGTCAAAAACAACTAAAAAGTCAGAAGAAGTCAGACGGAAGAAAGGCTGGCTGGAGGAAACAGAAGTCACAGAAGGGATTGGAAGGAAAGACTCGACAAAAGGTCTAAGGTGTAGGAAGAAGGGAGACAGAATTCCCCAGAAAGGACAGAGAGAGGCTGAAGACAGGTCTCATCTGAGGTTAGCTAAAGGAATCGGGTATCTTGACCCTGTCTGTCACTGTTCCATGAATTCCCCTGCACGGTTCCAGGAAGATGACCTCTGAAAATGGTAGATGCCCGGTGACTGGAACTCGGGCACGCCCACCTCATCTCCAGGTACTGAGGACACAGGGGCACGTGAAGCAAGGTGGACACTCAGGATACAGACAAACAGCAAGAGTTGACGGGGCAAATCTCTACCTATCCGTGTATTAATATTTTTATTTTAAATATGAGCAATGGTTACCTTTTTGCGCTCATGCTCGTTTCAAAGTTTGTTAATTTCAAAACCCCGTTGGCATCTCTTCTTTGACTCATGAGTCCTTCAGAAATGTGTGGTTTGAGTTCCAGGTATTTTGGGGTTTTCAGGTATTTTCTGATACTGATTTCTGTTTAATGCTGCTGTGGCCAGAGAACGTTGTTCAGGAGGATTTCAATGCTTTCAAATTAACTGAAACTTGGCTTTGGCCCCAAATTTGATCCATGTAGGTGAATGCTTCATGGACACTCATGGAAAACAAGTGTGTAGGGTAGCTTGTTTCTTATGCAAAATAAAAAGGCAATGAAGCCAAGTTGGTTGACAAAGGCTGAAGTCCCTCCTCCAAGTCCTTACTGAATGTCTCCTTATTCGATCCATTCTCAACAAAGGGCTGTTGATAGCCCCATTTATAATTGTGGATGTGCTCATCTCTCTTCAGCTGTGTCAGGGTTTGGTTCTCGTATTTCTGGTTCTATTTCGGGGAGAGAAAACTAAAATGAGAATGTGGATGGAGGCTATTTTGATCATACGAGAGATGTTTTTGCGGCGTCCAGACGACGGAATGAACTGATATGCCACACGCTGGCCACTGGCTTTGGGCTGAACTTAGAATCGAGGGGAAACTGTGCATCATGGCCCATCGTGCTCTCTGGGATCAAGGCTCTGCTTCTCCTCCAGCCTCTTCAACTGTTCTCTCCCAAGCTCACCACACTGAGGCCACGGGCCTGCATTCCACTTCCTCTCTAACACTGAACTTGGTATATATGCCCTCAGGGCTACCAACTTGCTATCTCCCCGACCCTGTGGATCTGCAGAGCTCAAGCACCCCTCCTTAGGCCTTATGGGGTTCTCATTCATTCTCATTCTCCTTCTCATTCTCTCTCTCTCTCTCTCTCTCTCTCTCTCTCTCTCTCTCTCTCTCCACATGTGTACCACACACTGTTCATGGCACTTGTGACTAGCACAAGTGACCACATGCATGTGTTTGTTTCTTCTTTATTATCTACCTCTCCCACAAACAACGGAAGCTGCTATGGAAAAGCCACGTCGGTCCTATCCTGTACTACACAGGCAGGAACAAGAACATCGTGACGCTGCGGGAACGAGGGAGGAAGAACCCAGGAAGGAAGGAGGACTGGGGTGGGGGTGCGGGAGAACAACGGGAGAGGAGGGAAAAGCAAGGAAGAGGGAGGAGGGACAAGGAGGAGGATGAGGGAGGGAGGGAGATGAACGAATGCACACCCAACTGCAAATGTGTCCACCTGACTCTGTGCTGCCATTTCCAGGGTCAGCATGTGGGAGGAGCCCAAGGCTGGCTTAACGCACCGCAGGGAAGAGCCCTCCCCTCAGCTTCTAACGTCTGCACAGACTGAAGCCCACTTTCTGTCACAGCAGCTGTTAAAACGGAGCAGCGAGAAGAAAGATGTTTTGCCTTTTGGATAAACTCTAGATAACTGTGTTGTAGGCCGAAAGTAATTTCCCTTCACTGGGCTTAAGTTACACACACACACACACACACACACACACACACACACAGATGAAGCATTTTGCAGTTGAGAACAAAAGCTAAAGGGCGAAAATAAGGAAATAATGTGCCTTCACATCAGTGTGATCTCTCCAGATTTTAAAGACTAGAAAATAGTGACTTGATGCCTGCTGTTACTAGACAACTGTGGAATGTGTTTACGCCTATTTTTATATTTGGACCGCTGCAAACTGCCTGCATACTGGTTAACTTTGGGGTATATATAACATCCAGAAGAAGTAAACCATCTCAATTTGTCAGAGTATTTTGCAAAAAGGAGGAGAAATAATTGTATTGCTTTTTATAAAATACCAGTGAGAACTTTTTATAATATACAAAGATAACTTTTATCTTCCTTTTTTATAAAATATCAATCAAGAACTTGTTAAAGTATCAAATATAAATTTCTATTAGAAATTATGAAATGTTACCTCCTAAAAATTTTTCAAAGGAGAAAGAAAAATATCAAAAATGTCTTACCAGAAATAGTATCTGTCCTAGGTTTTGCCAGGGAGATTCTAACGCTGGGAAGGATAGATTGTGTAATTGTAAAAGTTTCTGCTGATACTGGCTGATTTGACAAAGCATTTCTAAGTACCTACTAAGCGCCACTGCACTTAGTAGGGTGCAATGGTGAAGACAGATACAACTTCTCCCATAAGGGGCACACGGGGTTGTGTAAGGGACAGATAACAAAGAAGTAAGTGCACAAACAAAATAAGTGTAATTTATGGGAAATGAGACAAAGGAATTTTAAAAAGCACTGAGATGGATGGTAAAAAGAAGGAGATGAATGTCATACAGAATGCCAACAAGACCCTCTGGGCTGTGAGATGAACAAACCACAAAGTGCTTCAGATTAGAAAAGGCTAAAGTGTTCATCTCGCTCCTATTCTATAATGTATCAGAGGTCTTAGCCAGCACAAGAAGGCAAGAAAAGAAAATAAGTCCTTCGAAATGGAAAGAAAAGAAGAATTAACACTGATTCTATTCATAGACAAGCTGGTTATCTATATGGCAAATCCTATCTACAATGTAACTACCAGGATATATTGAATTTAGCAAGGCCTAAAGGTACAAGGCCGTTAGATAAGCATTAGTGACATCATTCTGATATGCTCACAGCACAACTTTTACACAGAATTTTAAGACAAGTCTATCTACAATAAGAACAGAGAACAGTCAATACTTAAGAAAAAACAGATATACAAGACTGCAATACTGAAAACTACAGAATATTACTTAATAGATATGAAAGAAGACCTAAATAAATAAAAAGATACACTCAGTTTATTGACTGGAGGACTCAGTATGGCTCAGTTTTGATCTTTAGATTCAACACACTGCCAATCATAATCCCTGGAGGTTTTTTAAAGAAACTGACAGGCTTTCATTTTAGAATGTCTATGGAAATGCAAGAATCCCCAAAACATGTTGAAAAAGAAGAAAAATTCCAAGGACTTACACTCATTACACAGTAAAACTAAATCAGTGGAGCAGAACAGAAGATCCAGAAATATTCCCTCACTTAGATGGTCAACCTATTTTCAACAAAGGCACTAAAGCCTTTATTGGGAAAAGAAGGTCTTTTCAACAAGTGGTATTGGAAAAACTTTCAAATGGAGAGAGGAAAAAAAAAAAAAAGAGGAACTCTTGCCTCACGCCTTATAAATAATTAAATTAAGGTTGATCACAGGGCACCTGGGCATCTGACTTTGGCTCAGGTCACGATCTCACAGTTTGTGGGTTTGAGCCCTGTGTCGGGCTTTGTGTTGACAGCTCGGAGCCTGGAGCCTGCTTCGAATTCTGTGTCTCCCTCTCTCTGCACCTCCCCTACTCATGCTGTGTCTCTGTCTCTCAAAAATGATTAAATGTTAAAAAAAAAAAAAAAAGATTAATCAGAGAATTAAATGTAAAAATAAAATTATAAAACTTCTAGAAAACGTATGGAATATCTTCACAGAAAATATTTATCAGAAGATTTCTGAGGCAGAACATAGGAAAAAAACAATAAATTAGACTTTATTCAAAGTTTTGACTATGTTCATCAAACGACAATTAAGAAAAGAGACCAGCCACAGACTAGGGATAAAATATTACATAAACTTAAATCTAAAAACGGCCTTGTATCCAGTTTATATGTACTTTTTTTTAATGTTTATTTTTGTGAGAGGAAGCGAGTGAGTGCACGAGCCAGGGAGGAGCAGAGAGAGAGGGAGACACAGAACCGAAGCAGGCTCCAGGATCCGAGCCGTCAGCACAGAGCCCGACACGGGGCTCAAACCCACAAACGGTGAGATCATGACCTGAGTTGAAGTCGGACGCCCAACCAACTGAGCCACCCAGGCGCCCGCAGTTTCACTTTTTAAAAAAGCCTCTTACACATCAATTTTTAAAGGAAAACCCACAAAAGAGCGCACATAAATTTGAACACTCACAACAGAAGAGATATAAACGACTGATAAGCACGTGAAATGGGCGCCACATCGCTGACCTTCATGCCAGTGGAAATTAAGCCACTTTAAGGAACCGCACACGACTACTTGAATGGCAGAGCTGAAAAGACTGGCGTACTGCTCATCGGCAACCAGGACTCTCATTCGCTGAGGACCATATACGATGCGTTGGACTCCTCAAGCCTCTGACTCCACAGGCTGGGGTGACTGGCGCTGACTAGCCCAGGGGACGCTGGGCCGCCCCTCCACAGTGGAGGGAAGGAAGAGCATGTCTGGAAAGCAGGAGACCCCCTCTCTTAGTACGGCCCTGCCCTGCTGGGAACGTCAACGCAAAACCACAAGAACCCAGTTCAGGCAGGAGTGCTAGCGGCGCCGGGCCTTCAACCATGACTGGCTGAGGAGCCTGCAGAAGGTCAAGGGAACACAGAACGGGCAGTGGGAGGAGGTAGTTACGAATGCCAGCCTCAGTATGGGGCCAGTTACAGAAACAAAGACCATAATTATCATGAGTAAGTCCTCTGTAGTGTGTGTGTGTGTGTGTGTGTGTGTGTGTGTGTGTGTGAAATGAGCATCTTTGTTTTCTCCCCCTGTTATTCTCTTACTCAGTAACGTAAGATGTACCTACTTTATACCCACAGCACTGAAGTGCTGTTAACTTTACATCGTGGTATTTAAGATACAGGGTATCAGGGGAACATCACTCATCATTTTGTGTCGTCTTCTGGGGTAGGGTTAGTGCACTTTGGTTACGTGCAGGACAGTCGTGTCATGGCGGTGGGAGTACGACCTCGTTACCATCTCTATCTGAGAACTAAAAACGGTCTACGGAGATGCACACGGTGCCAAGCTGACGAGGGACGGACTCGTAATGGCAACTCTCGTGCCAACTTAAGAGGGTATTTGGGGCTCAAATCGGCATTACAACTGGTGGGCGGTGAGTAAGCAGACTGCTCTCCATACTGTGGGCGGGCACCGTTCAGTGGGCCGAGTCCTGACCAGAAGAAAAGAAAGACCAGTCTCCCGCGAGCAAGAAGAAATTCGGCCAGCACACAGCCTTCGGACTTCGTCTGCATATCGGCTCTCGGGGGCTCTCGAGCCTTCGGCCCACTCAGCAGATTTGGAGTTGCCAGTCTCCATAACACAGGAGCCGATTCCTTACCATCAATTTCCCGCTCCGTGTCTGTCTGTCTGTCTCTATCTCTGTATATACGTACATATACACACACGTGTACACACACATACCCTATCGGTTCTGTTTCTCTGGAGAACACCTGACTAATACATATTTTGAGCAGAATGCATATTCACTTAGGAAAACAGTCTGAAAGTCTCATACGAACTCAAACACACACTTAACACACAACTCAGCAACTATTAGGTATTTACCCAGTGATGACATACGGCTCCAAAAAGACATACATGAATCCTCACAGTGGGTGTGTTCACAATTTGTCTGAAATAACCAAAGTCCATCGACGGAGGGATGAATGGCGATATTCTCACTCACTGGAATGCTAGTTAGCAATAAAACAAGACATGAACGCATCCAGCAAATAAGAACATGTCATTTTGCTTGTCCAAAGATGCAGAAATAAAGGAGTACATACTATAGAATTCTCTATATATGAAGTTCTAGAACAGGCAAAACGAATCTGTAGTTTAAATAAAATAAGAAAAGGGGACAGGAAATTGACCGGGAAGGGCATGAGGGAACTTCCTGGGGACGGAAACGTTCTGCGGTTTGATAGACGTGTGGGTTATGCAAGTTCACGCATTTATCAGAGTGAAACTGCTCGGTACTGCACGTACATTTCCTTTACACAAATATTAACTCTAACTAGCAGGTTTGCTTTCCACAGTAGCATGAGTTGGCAGTTCTAAAACTACTTGTGGTGTGTTCTAGGCTTATACAAATGAGTAAACACACTGAGGGTACCAGGAGCCTTCTTGGAAAAGAGGTAGGACAGAGAAGGAGAACAGAATGTATACTATAGTAATCGACTGGAGTGGGGTATGCCTTCGAGATCCACTTAAAAAAATTTTTTAATGTTTATTCATTTTGGGGGGTGGGGAGAGACACAGTGCGAGTGGCGGAGGGGCAGAGAGAGAGGGAGACAAGAATCTGAAGCCGGCTCCAGGCTCCGAGCTGTCAGCACAGAGTCTAATGTGGGGCTCAAGCTCGTGAACTGTGAGATCATGACCTGAGCTGAAGTCAGGCACTTAACCGACTGAGCCTCCCAGGCGCCCTTGAGCTCACTTTTTTTTAACCAGCTAGACACACAGAGAGACACAAACAGACACACATACTCTTTGTTCTTGTGCAAGACATAGCAGCAATGAACAGCTCTAGCGTACAAGCTTGGGGGCTCTAAACACCATGCTCTATGAAAAGGAGCTACAAGCCCTTGAAGGAAAGACTGGTTGATTCTAGGGCAGGACAGTGAGTGCCAGGTTGAGCTCTAGACCTCTTACCATCCCCAACAGTAAGGCAGTGCTCAGGACGATGAAGACATAGCAAAAGGACACAGAAACCAGCTTGACGAGACTCCCACCAGCCAAAACTAGGGCACCGAGGACACCAAACTAAATAGCACTGTAATGGATTATAACCACTGGATAAACTAAGGATCCATGAGTCCACACTGATAGATGGATTGGGGGGTAGCAGGCAGGCAGGGAGGGAGGGAGGAAGGGAGGGAGGAAGGAAGGAAAAGAAAAGAAAAAAGAAAAATGGAAAGGAAAGGAAAGGGAAAAGAAAGAAAGAAGGAGGAAGTGGAGAAGGAAGAAGGAAAGAAAGACAGAGGCAAGGAGGCAATGAGGGAGGGAAAAGGCAGGGAAAGAAGAATGAGGGCAAAGGAAGAAGGAGGGAAGAGAGAAGGAAAGCTCTTCCTCAGAGACAAATGCCAACTAACTGAAGAAATAATGGAGTATAGAAGTCAATGGATGCTGTAACAGAGGGTATTTACATAGCCTCAAAAGCAATTTCCCATAAATTGCTAATTACTTACAAAGGAAAACACCCCCACTTTGAGCCAGGGATAAAAATTAGCATCACCAGCACTGGAACCAAGCAGCATCGCAATGGGCTGGGAACAGCCCATCTAGAGTTTGCGGTCTTTCAGACAAAATGCATACTCCGAACCTAACTGCTCTGAGAGAGTAGACAACCCAAAAGAAAGGGACATTTCACAAAGTTGGCCTGTGCCCCTCAAATGCATGGAAGTCCAGAAACCCAAAGAAGGCTAAGGGACTTGGCTGGATTCAAGGGAAGACATGGCGGCAAAGAAAAGCAAGCCTGACCCACGACTGGGTACCAGGGTAGGGAAGGTCACAGCCAAGATGGGCAGTCTGGGAACAACTGACAGAATCTGGATATAGTCTGTGGATCAGACGACAGTACTGCCTGGGGGTCACGTTTCCTGATATTGAACATTGTAGTGTCATTATCTAAGGGTATGACCTTGTCCCTGACACACACGAACTGAAATAGATGATGCTCCAGAGGCGTGAGGTCTCCAAAGTGCTCCCATGTGCTTCAGAAACAAATCACCGTGAAAGACGGGACGGCAGAGCAAAGGCGGCAGGTGTGGACGACGGCGCCGCTAGCCGAAGGGAGCAGAAGAGCTCCACGAACCTGTTCTCAGGACTTTTCTCTAAGTTCAAAATTAGAGCAAAGCATAATGCTTCCATGTATGCAGAAACAGAAAGTTACAAGAGAAAAGGCAAAGCCATAAAAAAGAACACGACTGAGGGGCACCTGGGGGGCTCAGTCGACTAAGCCTCTGACTCTTGATGTTGGCTCAGGCCATCATCTCACGACCCGCGAGATGGAGTTCAAGCGCCACATCGGGCTCCGTGCTGACAGCGCAGGGCCTGCGTGGGCTTCTCTCTCCCTCTTCCTCTGCCTCTCTGCCCCTCCCCTACTTGTGTGCATGCATGCACGCGAGCTCGCTCTCTTGCTCTCCCTCAAAAGAAAAAAAAAAGAACATGACTGGAGTTCTATATATTCATTGGAAAAGGAAAGGGAGTTGTGCTAAAGAAAAAGAACTGAAAATTAGCTTTTAACAATTAAAATTTTTATTGCTATAAACCTAGCTTTTCAAATATTTATTACCTTTATAATTATTAATTTCCTGTCCACCTAAAAGCTAGAGTTCTTTGAATAAACACAATATAATAGGAAAGCTAATATAATTTAAATAGAGCCATGCTTATAAGCTCCACTATAATTAAACTTAATTCTAAGAGAGAGGGGAGAAAGTGATTTAATGTAGAAAATTAGAGCTACATGTTCCAAGAGTTCTCTAAAATATTTTTTCTAACAACGTGAAGATTATCATTTTGTGCACTGCATTTCTGTATGGCCTTTAGAATAAACCACACTGTGCAGCCATTCCAAACCCCATTTGTTTCTAGAAATGTTCTTCAACTCCTTCAAGCACCTCAAAAAAATTCCTTACAACTTGTCATCCACTATCACAGCACCCACCAAGAGACAGTTCCATAAACCACACTAGACTGTCTCTACACCAGGATTAGAAGTGTTACACGGCAGACCTTGTAGCTTAACTTTCCATGTAAACAAATTAACAAAACAGGTGTTGGGTCTCTAATATTAGCACGTTTTTTTTTCAATTTTAAAAGGAACGGTCTTAGGGGTGCCTGGCTGGCTCAGTCGGTCAGGCATCTGACTCTTGATTTTGGCACTGGTCATGATCTTGCAATTCGTCAGTTCGAGCCCTATATTGGGCTCTGTGCTGACAGTGTGGAGCCTGCTTGGGATCCTCTCTCCCTCTCTCTCTCTGCCCCTTCCCCACTTGTTCGTTCTCTCTCTCTTTCTCTCTCAAAATAAATAAATAAACAAAACAATAAAATAAAAGCGGGGGGTGCCTGGGTGGCTCAGTTGGTTAAGCACCCAACTTCACCTCAGGTCATGAGTTCACAGTTGGTGGGTCCAAGCCCTGTGTTGGGCTCTGTGCTGACAGCTTAGAGTCTGGAGCCTGCTTTGGATTGCGTGTCTCCCTCTCTCTCTGCCCATCCCTCACTAGCACTCTCTGTCTCCCTCTCTCTCTCTCTCAAAAAGAAACAAACATTAAATAAATAAATAAATAAATATATAAATAAAAGGAAAAGGTCTTGGATCATCTAATCTCCATATTTCTTCAATTCTAAGATTCTATTACTCTAAACAAAATAAAACTAATCAAATCAGAGAGGCATGGAATGAACAGCGAAGAACACATAAATGTTAACTAACGGTCATGAGGTCAAAGAGAAGAAAATCAGACATAGCACACTGGCTACTTGGAAAAGCCCACGAAGGTGCCCAGACAAGAAGAGAGGTGAGCACCATGATGGTCCGGAATCAAAATAAAATCAACCAAAGACAGCGAACATGTACCAGAGTTCTGCTGTGCAAAGTAACAAGAATCCCTTACCAATCAAACAGGCTTTTAATGAATAAAGTGTGACATTTCATACATTAGTGAAGAGGCATTCAAATAGAACATAAAGAATAAACTATTTAAAAGATTGCCTTGAAATATTAGAATTCATCTTTTGCTTTTTACCAAGAGATAATGGAACCAAGAGATCCTTAAATTTTAATTTGAAATTTCAACTAATTAGATTTATTCATAAATTTGCTGCACACCCACTGTTGGTAGAATATTTCTATATACTAGTAATAAATAGTGGGAAATTTATATTTAAGCACAGTGCCATTTGTAATAACACTAAAAATAGAATGCCTGAGAATAAATCCAAGCAAATATATACCTGATTTGTATGCTGAAAATTATAAAGCACTAATGACCAAAACCAAAGCAGATCCAAACAAAGAGATACCATGTTCATAGATCAGAGGACTCAATATTGTTGGAATGTCAATTTTCCCCAAATCAATCTATATAGTTAACAAAATCCCAGTCAAAAATTCAGTCAGAATTTTTGTAGAAATCAATAACTGGTTTAAAATTTTGGAGCACCTGGGTGGCTCAGACGGTTGGGCGTCCAACTCTTGATTTCAGCTCAGGTCATGATCCCAGGGTCGTGGAATTAAAACCCATGTCGGGCTCTGTGCTGACCATGAAAAATGCTTAAGATTCTCTCTCTCCCTCACCCTCTCCCCTCTTCTCTCCCCATCTGCCCCCTCCCCTGCTCATGTGTCCTCGCACTCTAAGCAAATAAACAGATTTTTGCCATTTAACCCAGCAATCCCCTCCTAGGTGTTTACCCAAGAGGAATGAAAGATGAACATTCTTATATTCACAAAAATACCTACCACAGATATTTATGGTAGCCTTATATACCAACACGCCCAGACTGGAGATAACCCCAGGTTCTTCAATTGGCAAGTGGCCTGTAATGTGTCCATAAGATGGGACCCTGTCCAACGATACAGAAGAATCGGCTACCGAGACTGCACCATGAGTGAAGCTCAGACACTTTGCTCAACATGAAAGAATCAGACTCACAGCTACATAGTCAGCAACTGTGCTTACGCCATTCTGGAAAAGGAGTAAACGTAGGAACAAAAACCAGATCAGAGGCTGGCAGGGGGTGGGGAATGGGATGGGGGCTGACCAGGAGGGACACGGGAAAATCCGGGGAGGTGATGAACTGCTCTAAGTCTTGATTTTGGTAGTAGTTATACAACTTGATACATTTGTCAAAACTCAGAGAACTGTATACTCTAAATGGTGATTTTTGCTTCACCTCAATAAAGCTGACCTTCTCCCCCCGCCGAAAAAAGTAATGTGAAAGAAGAAAGAAAAATAAAATTGAGTACCTACAACAGACCAGGAACAAGGCTCCAGAGATGTTCCTGAACAGTGGCTATAAGTGGGCCACAAAATGGGATCTAAAATTCCAAGAAGCCAATGTCTGGTCACTTATATGGTCGTCGAAGTCTACCAAATGTTCTTCATAAAGCACACATTTGTACGACAGATAAAATCATTCACGCCCCGAGGCATGGGAGCAAAGAAAGAAATTATAAATATTTTTGAAAACACAGAGGTCGGCAACAACTACCCTCACATGTCCAGGATACACGATATTCTTGTAAAAATGAAATCGTAAATGATAAACAGATAAGCAAACTCATAAGAAAAAAGAAGAATACAAATGGCAAAAACTCTCAAAGCGTGTTGCCTCCCTCCTGTCTGAATATTACTAACCTAAATTCCCATTTCTTCCAAGTTCTTCCAAGTTCCAACAGGAATAAATATAAAGTGAAATAAATATGTAGCCAATTATATTTATATCGATTTCATCTAAACCTGAAATATATTTATTTTTATTTGACTCTACCAAATGAGGACTTCCGCTTCTTCATTTAAAACTTGACAGGAGAAAATTATAAATGAAATCTAAGTTAGAATACTGTCAAATCCAAATTATCCCTCCTGCCCCTGATTTGAATTCCACACATACATGTCAGTAAAATACTCTTAGATTAATTAATGGGTTCATTTGTTTCGATAACGGGGGAGACGAGGGGCCCAGAATATTGAGAATCCAGTAGACAAAAGGCACAAATGGTAATGAACGTGGCCAGAAAAAAATTCATGGAATGTTCCCAGCAATTAGCTCTCAACTCAAAAGGGAACAAAGGAAGTCAACTGGAGAAGAAGACGTGGAAATACAGTGGCTAGAAAACTCCATGTAGAGTCTTCTAACCGCTGCCTTACGTGCAGCCTTTTAAAAACATTCTATCACAAAATGAGAGAAAAGAAAGGTCACCACGCTAATACTGTTTCTTGACTGTAGTCAGTGTTTTCATCTGTCACAGTTCTGTGCACATCCAACAGTAACCAAACTGACAATTAAAAGTGAGATTCAAAATAACTTAAGATGAAACAGAAAGATTATTCTAGTCAGCCACCCGATACTTGTTTCCCAAAGACTTCTGCAGGAGCACCTGTTAAAACTGGCTTACGCAAACGGGAGCACGAGCGTGCGCACCACAGAGGAAGCCATGGCCAGGACACAACGGGTGGGCATGTGTGGGGCGCGCGCGGTCCTGCACCTGACGAGTCTGAAGAAACAAGCAACAGTCAACCAATCGATACATGTGTATTTGCTTTGTCATCACTCCTGAGGCTACCCACTTAGGATCTGAGTGCTTTTCTAGTGGACAGAAATACAAACATCTCATTTAAAACAAAAGAGAATCGAGCGCGATGTATTTGTGGCACCCTGAGTGTGAAATGAAGGGCTTCTCAAAACAATTGCAATCTCACTGGAGGTATGGACAGACTTACTGCACCACACTAGCCAATGCCCAGTGGGCTCTGTAGGGGACAGAGGCACCCCTTCCTTAGGCGCCCCACTGCCACCTCGCCTGGCTCACCGCCAAGTCTCCAGGCCCCGTCCAGGCCCTCCGACGCTGCTGTCCTGGATCTGCTCCCGCAGCCTCCCTGCTGTTGAACTTCTCGGCGAAGCCGCACAGAATGCTGGGCCTCCTCCAGGGCACGTGCTGGCCCACCGCTGGCCCCGAAGCACAGTGTGCGCCCCCGCCGCCACACCGAGGCAAGCCCCGCAGCTCAGCATGCTTTCAGATGCACTCGATCCGAGTGAGGCCGGCCCCTCTCCTCCCAGCGCCCGCCTCAGGCGAGGGGCCACTCCAGGCTGGGGAACGTCCCTCTCTGCTCTCGGGGCCCTGAGTTCTTAGCACTTTCCAGGCACGATCCCAGGACCCTGCAGCTATCCACTTTTATTTTACGAATATATAAAACAGTTCAGAGTGTGAGAAATTCACTGAGAGGCACGAAGTGAAAAGTTCCTGTCCCGCCCTGTGCCTCACCTTCCTAGCCCTGCGCCTCCCCATCACCCGCCAGGAGCCGCTGCTATCGATTGGTGTCCTGGCGTCTCTTCCTGGCGTGTGTCACTTCTGGGCCAGGGTTGTTAAGAAATCAGTGTGATTTCCTGACCCTCTTTCACCCAGCTCCGTGGAAAGGGCTGCCAGTCCTAAGGGACCTCAATGCCACATCATAGGACAAACTTAGCACATGGAGCAAAGCCTCCTGCTAACCTTAAACCCCTGCCCTGCACTGTTACCAGTAAGAAACCTTTTATTTTTTTTAAGTTATTTAATTATTTATTTATTTATTTTGAGAGAGACAGAGACAGCGTGAACAAGGGAGGGGAAGAGGGAGAGGGAGAGGGAGAGAAGGAGAGAATCTCTAGCAGGCTCCACATGGCCGGCACAGAGCCCAACTCGGGACTCAAACTCGTGACACCCTGAGATCATGACCTGAGCTGAAACCGACAGTCCGACACCTATCCAACTGAACCACCCAGCTGCCCCAAACTTCTTACTTTTTAAAGATTTTATTTATTTATTTTGAGAGAGAAACAAAGAGAGGGAGGGAGGGAGAGGCAGAAAAAGAGAAAGAGAGAGAATCCCAAGCAGGCTCAGTGCTATCAGCATGAAGCCCGAAACGGGGCTCAAACCCATGGACGTGAGATCATGACCTGAGCCGAAGCCGACGCTCCACCGACTGAGCCACCCATGCGACCCAAGAAAGAGACATCTATGTGTACATTTTGATCTGTTACAGGCGCTTGTTACCTTCTAACACAACATCAAGGCAGGCACAAAACGAACTCCTGTTTCCCACCACACTCCACGCACTGCCCACGTCAGCCAGTTTTCCACAACACTCTCCCTTGGACATCTTGCTATCCTGGTCTTGACAAGCCCTTGGTCCCTCCTCATGGCACTGCACGGCACTCCGTCCCACGGAAGGCCACAGTCTGTATTGTGTGTTCCCTCACGATGAACGTTCGGGGTGTGGCAAATACTTGGCTGTTGGAAAACCATGGTGCTAAACAGCTCTCTCCATACGTCCTTAATCGTGTATTCAAGCCCATTTGTGGGACACTTTCCTTAGCATGAGACTTCTGAGCAAAGGGCTTATCAGCGTTCTGTCACTTTCTCAGACCTGGGGACTCGGCCCGTGGGAGCAGCACCTGCCTGTCCTGCCCCAGCGCCTGCCCTGAAACCCGCAGCCACACCAAAACAGGGCCCTAAACCGTGGCTCATGCACCAGTCTGAAAGATAAGACAGTAAGATTTCCGAATTGCCGTACTTTGCATTTCTCTGATTTTTTCATAAAGTTGAAAATCTTTTCGTCCAGTTACGTTCCTTTTATTTCTCTTTTGCAATGACCTGTCTTTCCGCAACCTTCACCCATTCTCACCCTGGGTCACGGGTCCTGTGCTCACAGTGTGTGGGGCCTTTCTGAACGGGGGCTCGCCAGTCACTACCGCTGTGCGAGGAGCCCTTCTGGCTCTCGGGTCCCTGGCGCCGGCGGGTCTGTCGTCACACCCGGGAGCTAATGGACACCTCTGGCATTTCCCCGTGAAAAGGGACGCTGGCCTTCAGAACGGGCAGCTGGCACCATGTCGGCAAAGGACGTGCCTCTTCCTGTGTCAGCACGTGGTGGTCGTCTACCCGAGGGCCCCGCGAGGCAATCAGCCTGCCCTCTGGATTCGTCGCTCTAATCCCAGCACGATGTCCGGGGATTAATCGGCTCAATAAACTTTCATAAACTGCCTAAGGGGAAAGGTGAGTGCACCCTGCCCGCGGTTCCACCTGCTTTCAGGAGGAAGGGAAGCACAAGCCACGGTGGAGAGATGAACAGGCCAGAGGGGGCGGCAGGAGGAGCGGGCAGGGGCTGGGAGCCGGAGTTTCCGGGGCCAGAAGGAAAGCATGGGTGGGGCAAGTTCCTTCTCGAAGGCGGTGGAAGGGATGTCCAGCGCCGCTGTCACGGAGGCTAGAGTGTGCCGGGGCGGGGGGCGCTTCAGCCGGCAGGCCCAGGGCCCACTGACAGGGACACCAGCACGGGGTCACGGTCACTGGCCCGATGGCCGGTGTCTGCTGAAGGCTTCGAGATGCCCACATGCCTGCTGGGGGCCGGTTTATACAAAACCACAACTCGGCTCGCAAATCCGGGCCTGAAGATTTTAGACCCAGGGCTCTGTCCTCAACACGGCAGATCCGGGGCAATGTGACTTCTTACCCTGCCCCTTCCTCAAGGCCCTCCACGATGTGACACTTGTGTGCCACCATGCTGTCCCGGAGGGACATCGTGTCCTTGTCCCACTCCCTAAGCCAACCTCAAATAGACGCTTGGTGCTGGCCCCTGTGCCCTGCTGGCACCTGCCTACCTCCACCCCTGGGTATGCATATGAGGACATGTTCTCAAAAGGCTTCAAGACTCAAAAGAACAGAAGTGTGACCATGAGGGCAGGTGGTCGGGCTGGCGCTGGCACTGCACCGGGTCCAGAAGGCCCACGGCCCGCCGGGGCGCGACCCCAGGCATCGGTGGCTGGAGCCGTCCTTCAGGTTTAATGTGCGACTCAGCGAACATGAAATGACTGTTCAGTACAGCAGGAAGACGGTTTCTATGATGACTTTGCCCAATTTCACTTTAACAGACTGCCGGCTGACATTAAATGACACAGGTGTTTCATAAAGCTATCGACGAAGTTTAATCTGTGAAGGCAGTTACAGGCAGGCCCCACGCCACCTCCCGGAAGCAGGGATGCGGCCGTGGGGGCAATGCTGGCTTCACCAGTGTGTGCTCCTCCCGCCCTCCATGCAGGGGGTCGGAGGGGACAGCCACACAGCGGCGGCCCCAGGACCGGTCTGCTCCCAACAGCGGCCCGCCTGAGCCCTCCACTTCTGGGGGAGCCGGTGCACAGACGCCCGGGGGCCGCGGTGGACAAGACGAGGGGACAAGGGGTGCGTGATCGGCAGGCCGTTCCTTCCCCCTGGAACACCGGCACCACACCGAGAGGCAACCACATAACATACAAACCTGGTCTTTACACGAAACACTGCGAGGAAGAGTCTTCTAGAAATGGCAGTTGAAAGGAGTTTGTGCTGAAACAGAGTCAACCAAAGGGGGAAAAAAAAGCCAGGGCCCCAGCTGTGTAAAATACTGAACTAGATGCCGAGAGTCACAAGAAGGAACAGTGTCAGAGATTATCTTTGGTCCTGAGGAATTTAAACTCAGTTAGGGAACCAGCAGAAAAGAGGAACCTCGGATGACTACATTTTCCACAGTAAGTGCCAAAAACGTGCCACACACAGAAAGTGCATCAGCAAACAGACCGTCTGTAGTCAGCAGTCGGGGCGGGGTGGGGGGCGGTTACGCTCATCCTCCCATGGCTGGACCTGGGCCAACAGGACACAGGCACAGACTGGACAGAGGCATTCCACAGCGGGTGACAGAATGCGGAGGAAGGTGCAAGGGGACGGTGCCTAACGCCGGTCACGGAAGGTGGCACCAGAGGAAACAGACGAAGGGAGAAGAGGGAGCCGGCCCACGGGATGGGAATGACAGCAGCAGAACTTTCTCCGATGGGGGGTGAGGGTGGGTCCAGAACACAGAACACGGACAGGATGGGAAGAAGTGGTGTTTCCAAAATACCTCCAAACAGTGAAGAGGCTGCAGAGTGAACGTAGGATAGGATAGCCAGGGGCGCCTGGGGGCTCAGTCGGTTCAGCATCCAACCCCTGATTTCAGCTCAGGTCACGGTCTCAGGGTTTGTGAGATCGAGCCCCACGTCAGCTCTGTGCTGACAGCATGGTGCCTGCTTGGGACTCTCTCTCCCCCTCTCTCTGCCCCTCCCCTCTCTCTCTTTCAAAAATATATAAATAAACTTTAAAAAAAAACAAGAATAGCCAGTCCTGAAAAATGTGGGTCAAGGTATAATCTTAGCTATAAGCTCAGGTGGCGGTGGAGATGGGAAAGGAAGGGGACATGTGGGACATGGGCAGAGAGGTGCTGAGCTGGCGTCACAACTGGGGACCCTGGGTGGCTGGAGACCAGCGGAGGTGCTGTCACCATCAATACAAAGGGAGAACAGGGGTCAGTCTGGTATGCAAGAGGGGACAGTGAGGGAATTCATGAACTAGTGTTCCTGTGGGACAGTAATCACACTGCTTGTCCTGGCAACAAGAAGCCACTCCATGTAGAAACCAACCACTTCATGCACAGCCGCACTGGTCGTGTTTCCCCTGAATTCTACTGCTGCCTCGTGGGATGTGTCCCCTATGTCGTCAGGAAAGACCTCTTAATGAGACCGCCCAGCACAGCACAGCGATTGACAGCTTGAGCTAGGGAGGGGCAGAGGCCAACCCTGAGAGGTCAAGTCCAGCTCAGCCCGCCGTTGTTTGCAAGATGCGTGGCAAGACTCACTTCACCTCTGATATCTTTTCACCTGTACAGTGAGGCCAACGACCTCCTCCCCAGCACGTTACTTTGAAGACAGAGGTCTCTACGCAGAGCACTGAGCACGAAGGGCTGGACAGCGGCGGTCACGCCACCCAGAAGCAGGGATACAGACCTTTTCAGGGCTTCTGCCTCTCCTGCACTTGCTGCAGACCCATCACCACCTTTGTGTCGCTCTGCAATTACAGCAATGGTGTTACTCGCCCAGGGTCTTACAGTCACTCCAGTTTCATAGACTGAGCCCATTTTCCCACCAGGAGCCAGATAGTTTAGTTCAAAAATAAAATTGCACTGCAGAGCATAATGCAGTAACAAGGGTGGACTTAACCTCCCACCACATGGAAAATGGGACAGGGTGTACGGAGCCACTGTTTTCAGGCCAAAAAGAGGCCACGGTCTGCAGGAGAATAAACAGGGGCGCCCCAGGACAGGCCAGCCCTCGGCCTGGGGGCACTCTCTGAACCCTGGCGTGGGGAGTGCCACCCAAGCAGACCAGGGTGGTCCTCCTGAGGCGAGGACACTGGAAGTTCAGGGGATCCGAGGTGCCTTGGATTTAAAACAATAAAAGGAAAAGGAGTGCAACATAACGCACGAGAGTGTACTCAGTCCGAAAGAAGAAAGCAGAAGAACAACTAGGAAGAGGTGAGGCTTAAACCCAACTATACTGGTAATTATTTTCCTGTAAATGCTCTAAATATTCTGATTTAAAGGCGGAGGTTAGAGACCAGCTCTACCGCACACACGAGTACCAAGAAAGGAGGCGTGGCTATGTCAACAGCAGGGAGTGTGGACTTCAGAACTGTCTGTCAGGAGGATGAGGGAGGACCGCTCACAAAGGAGGGACGTTCAGTAACCGGCGTTAACAATGCTGTGCATACGCACCTCTCAAGGGGGAGCGGGCCCAGCAACTCCCCTCCAGCCACTTACCCAAAAGGAAGGACACTATCTGTGCAGCAAGATGCGTTCACAACAAGGGGCGCCCGGGTGGCGCAGTCATTTTAAGTGTCCGACTCTTGGCTCAGGTCAGGATCTCACAGTTTGAGAGTTCAAGCCCCGTGCTGGGCTGTGTGCTGACAGCACAGAGCCTGCTTGGGATTCTGTCTCTCCTTCTCTCTGCCCCTTCCCTGCTTATGCATGCCCTCTCTCACTCTCTCTCTCAAAATAAAAAAATAAACTTTAAAAAAATTTTTAAAAGATGCTTTCACAACAAGGATAAAATGGGTAAAAATGTCAATACCAGTTTCACTCATAATTGCCCCAAACTGGAAGCAATCCCAATGTCCGTGAACACTGAATTCAGTCCACACAACAGAATACTAATCGGCAAGAAAAGAAACCAAGCCCAGGACAAGCCAGGATATGGATGGCTCTCAAGGAAGGAGACTGTGCTGGGGCCACGGAGCCAGACACCAAACAGTGCACGTTGTTGGCCTCTGTTTAAATGTACTTCCAGAAAAGGCAAATGTAACCCATTGTGACTGACAGCAGGTGAGTGGTGGGCTGGGGCAGGGCAGGGGGCCCTGAATACAATGGGCAAGAACCTTCTCTTCAAAGTGATCGAGGGGATGGGTGGCTCAGTCCCTTAAGCTGACTCTTGATTTCAGCTCAGGTCCCGGTCTCACTGTTCATGAGTTTGAGCCCTGCACTGGGCTCTGTGCTCTGCTTCAGACCCTCTGTCTCCCTCTTTCTTTCCTCCCACAATCGTGTTTTCCCTCTCTCTCAAAAATAAATAAATGTTAGAAAAATTAAAAATAAAAAAATAAAGAGATGGAATTGGTCTATATGCATGGACTATGGTACTAGTCACATGGGTGTGCACTTTTGTCAAAAGTCATACATGAAAAAAAGGGGGAGGCGCCCAGGTGGCTCAGTCAGTTAAGCATCCGATTTCACCTCAGGTCATGATCTCACAGTTTGTGGGTTCAAGCCCCGTGTTGGGTTCTGTGCTGACAGCTAGCTCAGAGCCTGGAGCTGCTTCAGATTCTGTGCCTTCCTCTCTCTGTCCCTCCCCTGCTCGTGCTCTCTCTCCTCTCTCAAAAATAAACATTAAAAAAACAAAAGGTCAAACTCAGTGCTTAAAATGGATGTATTTTACTGTATGCATATCCTTCTCTAAAAAATTTTTTTTCAAAAAAGAACACATGCATACAGTACAGTTAGCACTAAACCAAGAAAAAACATCGGTGACAACCAGACCCTTACAGACGTGGTATGTCGTGAGGAGGACATCAGGTGTATTTGGAAAATCACAAATGAAAAGACAAAACGAGGGAAGAAGAAGGGCCCCAACCAAGGTCCCCAGGAAGGCGGCTCTGTCGCGGGTCTTTTCCAACCCCCATTCCGAGCCCACTGGCTACAGTGAGAGGAGGAGACACGAAACTAAACGGGTTCCAATTGTCCTAAATAATCGCAAGCGGTCCGGCAGGCATGTGGGTTCCTGGGGCCAAACTCCAAAGGCCCGTAATGATGTTTTTTACAGTTATACTTTCATCCACACTCAAAGCAATGAAAATTTCCACTAGGGGGGAAAAAAAACAATCTCTGTGGAGAATAAGTGTATCTTCCAAGGTAAGAACGCTGGCTTCTTGAGAAAGTAGCCCTATTTTCTTTGTGCTCCACTGTTATAGTCACTTTGAGAGACTAGCAAAAGTGGGCCTGCCCCACCTTGGCTGGGATTTTTTTCTCTTCTGAGGCAGACCTGAAGAATGTTCTCTGCTCCTCGGCAGAACAGAAAGTGATCGGAGTTGGAACAGAGCTCCAGGCTTTCACGGATGACCTCGAAGCATCAGGAAGACTGCAGAGGCTGTGTGACAACAGTCTTCAGCAAGTGACCCTGTGCAGATCAAGTTCCCTAACTCCTAAGGGGCAGGAGCCCTCTGACCCTGGCCTCCTAGCGGAGCCCTTTTCTTTACCTCCTGGCCCTACCTGAGCCCACCGACACTGTGTCTCCGGCAAGCCCCGCCCCCTCCCACCGGCTTCTGCATGGCACCACGATTCCTCATAAATCCAGCCGTGGAGGCTGTAACTCAGTGGCTTCCCTCCCTGTCTCCAATGCTACCCTACTCACTCACCCGCAGGCCAGAATCACCTCCTGCCTCCACCCTGATCCCCCAGTGCCCCAGGCCCATTTCTGTGGCAGCTGATCCCTGGGGGAAGCCTGAGACAGTGTCAGCCCACCAGTCCACCTCTCTGCCTCCCACACCTGCACTCCCCTCCCCACCTCGGCCGCAGCCCCTGGCCGCCGTGCTGTCCGCCCACCACCGCAGCTCCTGAGTGAGGGCGAGTGCTGAACTCCCAGCTGGACCTGCTCTCCCCAGATAAATGCACAGGGGCTCGGCTCCCTCACCTCCCACAGGGATTTGTCCCCCAACCCCTTAAAAGCAGTGCCTTCTCAAAACACTCGGTTAGAATCCCATGATGTGTACCAGCACGGGGACAGTGTGTGGCTGTCAGTCCGTCTCCCCGGGCAGAATGGTAACGCCATGAAGACACAGGCTTCAGCACTGCTCTCGGATGCTCCCCGGGGCTTACAAGAGTGTGTGGCACGAGGCAAAATTTACCGAATGAATGAGTGAGATTTTAACAGTGGATTTCAAACAAACGCTAATAACCACCTCAGAGCACATCTCTGCATCTCCTGGTTTTGACTTTGCCTAGAGGTAGAAAGACTGACAGAGATCTAGGATGAGGTATAAAAACCCTCGGGGAAAAAAGGATTTCCAAAACAGCTAAAACCAGGGGCCATCCAGACAGCCCGCTACAGCCTGACATTTCCTAATCCATTTGGGGCTTTGAAAATCCTAAAAGGGTCCTGTCATCCCCGGAACTGCCGGTTCAGAAAGCTGATGTACTTTTCCCGTGGAGGCGATGTGTCCTGGGTCCTTGGCGTTCTCTAGCGGGACACAGGAAGGCCCCACATCTGCTCATAACGCCAGAGCACACGCACGTCTCCCCTAAAATATGTGGGCCCTGCCAGAGAGAAAGCTACCAAGTTGAGTCAGCTGCAGAGGCCCACCAGAACCTAGGCTAAGAGAGAGGCCTGCCCACACTCACCTTGGGATTTAAACTCAGCCCCAGAGACATCTCCAGGGCCCCCCCTCGCCCCCGTGAATTGTGGGGCCTCCCTGCTGGTAGTAAACACACTTCACTGGCACTTTCGACACTGACAGGCCAGAGGTCTGTGTGTGTCCTATGCGTTCTTTGGAAAGGCGAGCTGGCCGGGGGTGGGAAGCCTGAGGGGTCTTCACCTTCCCTGTGTGCCTTTCTGTTTCAAGAGATCTTTCTAGGACAGCCCTGGATCAAAACATTGTTGACCGTGAATGTCTCATTTAGCAAAGTGTATATGTATATCTGCCACTGAAACCTCTTTGTGCACTGCCCCCAAATTCTGGATTTCAGTGTCATTATAGATTAAATAGGAATTGTGGAGTTGATACGTTATTAAAAACAAAAATAAAAAACAAAAACACAGAGGAACTTCACCTGCATGCGAATGTCCACACTAACTTTTCCTGCGGACAGGCAGGTAGAATGTCCAGCCCTGGCTTTGCCTCCTGGGGCCTGTGCGAACTGGGTCATGTTACTTTGCCTGGCATAGGAAACGCTCAGTGCGCTGGCTGCGACGCAGGGAGCCATCGCCATCTCAAACTGAAAGAAATTCCTACAAAGCAAGCTTGGAAAAAATCAGGGAGAATTAAACAGCAGCAGTTTAAGAGGTCACACATTGGGCACCTGGGTGGCTTCATCCATTGAGTGACTGACTTGGGCTCAGGTCATGATCTCGCAGGTCATAGTTCGAGCCCTGTGTTTGGCTCTGTGCTGACAGCTCAGAGCCTGAAGCCTGTTCAAATTCTGTGTCTCCCTCTCTCTCTGTCCCTTTCCTACTCATGTTCTGTCTCTTTCTCTCAAAAATAAAGAAACATAAAAAAAAAAATGTTTAAGATCATGGATTGCTAGGCTGCAGATCAGCCATCCTACCACAGCGTTAAAGTTAGCAGATGCTAAAGTACTGTGTTCTTCCAGCAAAACGTAGCTGTTCTGAATTTTTCTTGGAAGTGATCACTCTGGCTGTTCTTCAAACTGGAACGATGGCTTTAAGAAGGAAAACCAGGGGCGCCTGGGTGGCTCAGTCGATTAAGTGTCCAATTTCAGCTCAGGTCATGATCTCAGTTTGTGAGTTCGAGCCCCAAGTCTGGCTCTGTGCTGACAGCTCAGAGCCTGGAGCCTGCTTCAGATTCTGTGTCTCCTTCTCTCTGCCCCTCCTCTGGCCACACTGTCTCTCTCAAAAATAAATAAATATTGGGGGAAAAAATAAAAGGAAAACCAGCCTTAATAAACTGGTTTCAAAAAAAAAAAGTATTTTCATGCTCTTTGAAAGCTATGTCAAATACCTCGATGTCCCAAATACTTAGAGCGGCAGAGAGTGCCCCCCCCCCCCCCCGGCAGGGTCCTCATGGGAGGATCCGGGTAGATACCCAGCGTGTGAGGCCAGCGCCGGTGACAAATCAGCTGGAAAGACGGCAGGCCGGTGGTTTTGAGGGTAACAGCCAAGATGAGGATGTGCAGCACCGGTGCCCCTAACTTTCCCTTTCAATTGAAAATCCAATTAGCTGTGCTTAGTCAGGTGTTTAGCTCTGCTTTTTGAAAGTTTAAAGGGATCTTTAACTCCTTCCCTCGCTAAATGTCTCTGCAGAGGCATGGATAATTGATGCCGGACTGAATGGGGCCCTAAGTTTTTCTTCTCCGTGGTGGGCAGCGGCTCCCCTCCAGAGAAAGATAGGAGCGATGGGAGCCTGACTCTGCGACCCTCAGTCAGGGGCTGTCGGGAGGGGGAGGGCCCTTCCAGGGGCAGAAACACACACTTCCAAACAAGGCTGGGAACACAAAGGGAAAAGAAGCTGGATCCCAGGTTCAGAGTCCCCTCATTGTAACCAAATGCAAAAGTACTCAATCTGCAGTAATTCAACCCCGGCCTTCAAGTAAGGAGTTGCATAGCTACAAATTTTTTGGCAGATTTTAACCATCTATTATGTTCTGAAGCACAGAACACTTCAAGCTATACTTTTATAAATTAAAGAACTTGACTGGAAACCCTGTTCTTTGAAATTAACAAAACAATAATGCTAAAATGTTTTATTCTGTGTTGCCTGTTTTTTTAACTATTTCTGTAGTCTTATATAATATCAATTTTTTAATAGATACCCATGCATATCTGTGCCCGTCTTTGTTCTTACAGAAACTGCTCCAAAGTCTATTTGAAAGGTAGTAATTTTTGTTTTTCTAATGTACATTTTCTATAATGAAACACATACTTTTGTTTCCAAAGCCCTTATCAAGTCTATTTCTTATGCCTTAACCCCAGATGCCAAATACAATATACGTATTCTTGCTACACAAATGTTCTTTGAAATCATGCTAAATGTATTTGAGGCCAACATAAGAAACATTTAAGAAATCAAAGTGAAAAGTAAAAATTGCAAAGGAAAGCACCAGAATGGAAAGAAAGAAGTAAAGTTGTTTTTATTCAGAGACAAGATTCTCCACAGGGAAAATCCTAACGAACTCACAAGCACGCATGTGTACACACACATGCATGCACACGCACACGTACAAATCTCTAGAATTAATAAACAAGTTCATCAAGATGGCAGGATCCAAGATCACCATACAAAAACCCATTCTATCTCCATGTGCTGGCGGTGAACAGCCAAAAACGAAATTAAGGAAACAGTCCCGTTCAAAATAGCATCAAAAAACATGAAGACACTTGGGAATAAATGTAATGTGACGCAGGAGTCTGAAAGCCACAAAGCACCACTGAGAAATTGGAGATGACCTAAATAAATGTGGAGATGTTTCATTTTCATGGGCCACAGACTCCATGTTGTTAAAATGGCCAATTCTCTCCACATTGATCTGGAAATACAATAATACAACAGAATCCCTATCAAAATTCCAGACGGATTTCTTTTTTTTGCAGAAATTGAAAATCTGATGCTAAAATTCATATCGAAATGCACAGGATTCAGAATAACCGAAATCAATTTTTTAAAAAAAGCAAGAAAAAAACATGGGGGAATTTTTATTTCCTGATTTCAAAATTACCCCAAAGCTACAGTAATGAAGACAGTGTGGCACTGACCTAAGGCAGAGGTCAATGGAACAAATTGAAAGTCCAGAAAGAAATAATTCAGTTTCTGGTCAATTCATTTTCAACAAAGGTGCCAAGACAATTCAATGTAGGAAAAAAAATGTTTTTTCAACAAATGTATTCAGATAATTGAATAGCCACATGCCAAAAAAAGAAAAGAAGAGATGAATTTAAACCCTTGCCTCACATTATACACAAAATCAAACTCAAAAATCAACCGGAGACCTAAACATGAGAGCTAAAACGATAACACGTCTAGAAAACAAATAGAAGAAAATCTTCAGGGCATTCAGGTAGGCAGAAAGTTCCTAGAGATGACACAAAAGTACAGTTTTTAAAAATGTATGAATTGGGGTTCATCAAAATTAAAAACTTTGGGGCTTCAGAAGTCACCAGGAAGAAATGCAAAGGGGAAGCTGGTAACTGGGAGACAATATTTGTAAATCATACATATCATAATGTAAAGAAAGACAATCACTTTCGTAAGTGGACAGAAGGATTTCAATGGGCTCTTCACCAAAGAAGACATAGGAAGGCTCATTAGCACAAACACGTTCGGTGTCACTAATTGTTAGGGAAATACAAATCAAGACCACAGTGAAACACCATTTGTCCAGAGAGACAACAGCAAGCATGGGTGAGGTTATGACAAGCCTGGTCCTCCCATAAATTGACCGTGAGAATGTCAAGTACCACAGCCTCTTTGGAAAACAGCAGCGATTTCTTGAAAGGTTCACCATGAATTTACCAGATATCCCAGCAATTCCAAAGCTCCCAGTTGTATACCTAAGAGAGATGGAAACGTACGTCCACACTGGCACGGGACCACTCACAGCAGGATCATTTATACCAAACAGGGGGAGTAATCTAAGTGTCCATCAACTAACGGGTGAGTGGATAACAAATCTGCAGTCTATCCCTAGGATGGAATATTAATTCAACCACAAGAGGATTGGTGAAGGATGGGTGCGCAGAGTGGGTGAGCCTCCAAAATCTTATGCTAATTGAAAGAAGCCAGAACCAGAACACTACAGGCTACATATGGAAGGTTTCCACTCAAACGAATGGGAGCCAGTGTGAAAATGGAGATGCTCCCGCGGCAATAGGTGATGTCATGTTCCATGAGCCAGGCTGTTCTTCCTACATGACGGTATTTTGCATACTTCATGAATTAAGTACCTATTTCGGAGTCTCCTTATAATCAGAGACACTGCCCTCTAATTAGATTGGTTAGGCAGACAGGAGCTAAGTAGATTGTCCACAGACACATGGAATTATCAAATGCCATGCGCCTCACTTGCATATGACGAGATTATTTCAGTATATTTTACAGATGAAAATGGTAGCAAAGTCTTAACCTGAATTGGTAAAGTGCTCTGTCTTTCAATAATCAGTATCTCTTTAAAACCATTCTTCAGATAACCCAAGCCAAGAACACTGGGTCAGTACTGAAATGTGTATATGTCCTACTGACAGCAATTTAGGGATCAGTGTAATTGATGTCCCTGAAGACATACAACTTGTATAAAAGAAGTAGAAAAGGAGGATAAAGCAGCTTGTCACTTAATCTTTTTTATTCTGAAAACTGGCAATTAAAAACAAAGACTTGGGGGGAGGGGACGGCGCCTGGGTGGCTCAGTTGATTAGACATCGGACTTCAGCTCAGGTCATGATCTCACGGCTTTTGAGTTTGAACCCCACGTCGGGCTCTGTGCTCACAGCTCAGAGCCTGGAGACGGCTTTGGATTCTGTGTCTCTGTCTCTCTGCCCCTCCCCTGCTCTGCACTGTCTCTCTCTCCATCTCAAAAATAAACATTTAAAAAAGCATAAACAAAACAAATACAAAGACGGGGCACCTGGGTGGCTCAGTCGGTTCAGCATCTGACTCTTGATCTCCACTCTACTCATGAGCTCAAGGATTGTGAGTTCGAGCCCCATGTCAGGCTCTGCGCTGACAACACGGAGCCTGCTTGGAATTCTCTCCCCCTCTCTCTCTGCCCCTACCCACTCATGCTTTCTCTCTCTTAAGATAAATTATTTAAATAAACTTTAAAAATATAATAAAAACAAAGACTTCAGCATTTACCTTGCTACACCAGTTTTCTAGTGCGATGTAACAAATCACCACCAACCCGGTGAGAGCTCACAGGTTTTGAGGACACAAGACGTGGTGGGCTCCACTGGGTTTTCCATGTAGGGGCTCACAAGGCCCAAATCAATGTGCTGGCAGGCTGGGGACTCATCTAGAGGCTCCAGGGGTCATGTGCTTTCAACCTCGTGCAAGTTGTTAGCAGAATTCAGTTCCTTTGGTGGCAGGACGGAGCTCCTAGCTCCCCTGCTCAGTTCCTGGCGCACACCCACGGTCTCCTCACATGGTCCCCTCCACCTGCAGAGTCGGGGACGCCACACCCAATCATTCTCATGCTTCGGTCTCTCTGACTTCCTCTTCTGCCACCAGCCAGAGGAAATTCTCTGCTTTTTCAAGGGCTGGGGTGAGTAGACTAAGCCCACTCAGAACACAGCCTTGGTTTCCTCTGCAAAACCTCTTTCACTGTGTTACTTGTGGGAGTGACGTCAGGAGGCCAAAGTCACAGTCATCGCCTTCAAGGTCGGCCGGCGGCACCTGCCTTTTCCTGTCTTTCCAGAACTAGATTTAAAGGCAACCCAAGGTGCTTCATTGATGAGCAGAAATAATAAATATGGAAGGAATGGCATAATTAGAAACCCCTCCCCATTTGGCCACTTCCTAAAAAAAGATAATTGACGTAGGCAACTAATGTCAATGAAAATGAAACACACAGCAGACGACAGCGTCCCGAGGAGTTGCAAACTGACCACATCAGAACTCACGGAGGGCAGCACCTCCGTGTGTCACACGGGTCATGCCACAAAGCACATGGCACCACCTGTGACAGGCTGGCTCTTGCCAAAAAGGTCGACCCAATCTAATAGGCTATTAGAGCTAACTTTCAATTTACAGGAAATCCAGAACACAGAACTGTAATTTAAATGATCCCATGAAGTGCTGGTGAGGGTGTGGAGAGACGGGCACCCTCCTGCACTGTTGGTGGGAATGTAAACTGGTGCAGCTGCTCTGGAAAACAGTGTGGAGGTTCCTCAATTAACAAGAGAACTACCCTATGACCCAGCAATAGCACTGCTGGGGATTTACCCAAAGGATACAGAAGTGCTGATGCATAGGAGCACATGTACCCCAATGTTCATAGCAGCAATGTCAACAATAGCCAGATCATGGAAAGAGCCTAAATGTCCATCACCTGATGAGTGGATCAAGAAGATGTGGTCTATATACACAATGGAGTACTACATGGCAATGAGAAAGAATGAAATAGGGTCATTTGTAGCAAAGTGGATGGACCTCAAGGGTGTCATGCTAAGCGAAATAAGTCAGGCAGAGAAGGACAGATACCATATGTTTGCACTCATAGGTCTAAAAGGAGAAACCTAACAGGGAACCATGGGAAAAGGAAAGTGGGGGGAAGAGTTAGGGAGAGGGAGTGAGGCAAATCATGAGAGACTCTTAAATACTGAAAACAAACTGAGGGCGAAGAGGGAAGGGAGAAGGCAAAAGGGTGTGATGGTCATGGAGGAGGGCACTTGTGGGGAAGAGCACTGGGTGTTATATGGAAACCAACTTGGTAATGAACTGTTTAATTTAAAAAAATGGTCCCATGAAGAAGCAAAGAGAAGAATCCAGAATGTGGAGCATTCTATAACACAACGGACCTGAGTGTGGGAAGGGGAGGGGAGGAAGGAGAACACCTGTTCTAGACTTTTCTAAAAGAGACATTATTACCAACTGCAATATAAGAACATTATTTGGATTCTGATTTAAACAAACCAAGAGTTAAAGGGCATTTCTAAGTTAGTGGGGAAAATGTGGGGGTGCCTGAGTGGCTCAGTTGATTGAGCATCTGACTCTTGAATTTGGCTCAGGACATGGTCCCAGGATCATAATCATAGCATCAAGTCCTACATCAGGCTCCGAGTTAAGAGTGGAGCCTGCTTTGAATTCTCTCTCTCTCTCTCTCTGTCCCCTCCCCACCCACGAACACTCAAATTTTCTCTCTCCAAAAGATAAAAAACTAAAGAAAAAGTATAAATATAGAGTTGGAATTACAGTAAGAACCATCATCAGATATTAAACTAAAAATCTTCATTTTCTTTTCTTTTTTTTAAATATTTGGGGGAGAACGGAAGCAGCAGAGGGGCCCAGAGAAAGGGCCAGAGATCTGAAGTGAGCTCTGGGCCAACAGGCTGACAGCAGTGAGCCTGACATGGGGCGCAAACTCACGAACAATGAGATCAGGACCTGAGCTGAAGTCAGAAGCCCAATCAACTGAGCCACCCAGGTGCCTCCAGAATCAGTGTTTTCATCGGTTGCAGTAAAGATGAAGGTCGTATAAGAAAACATTTGTAGTCTTTAGAGATGGATATAGGGCTGAAACTCTTAAAAGGGTTTGCTAATGGTTTTCAAATATTTTGGCAGGGGCACCCGGGTGGCTCTGATGGTTAAGCATCTTATTCTAGATTTCAGCTCAGATAATGATCTCACAGTTCGTGAGTTCAATCCCCACATCAGGCTCTGTGCTGACACTGCAGAGCCTGCTTGGGATTCTCTTTCTCTCGCTGTCTCTCCCATTTGCACAATCTCTCTCACTCTTTCAAAATAAACAAATAAACTTTAAAAATATTATATTTTGGCAGCCACACAAAGAGAGGATGCTAGAATAGGCAAATGTTGTAAAAAAGGAATCTGGCTGACAAATATATATGGGGGCTTATCAATTTGCTTTTGTGTCTGACTAAATATTTTTATTTTAATGTTTATTTATTTATCTATTTAGAGAGCATGTGTGCATGTGGGGGAGGAGCAGAGAGAAAGGGAAAGCGAATACCAAGCAGGCTCCACACCTACCACAGAGCCCAACATGGGGCTTGATATCAGGATCCTGAGATCATGAACTGAGCCAAAATTGAAAGTTGGAACTTAACCGACTGAGCACCCAGGTGCCCCGATATATTTTTTTTAATGTTTATTTATTTTTGAGAGAGAGAGAGAGACAGAGCATGAGCAGGGACGAAGCAGAGAGAGAAGGAGACACAGAATCTAAAGCAGTCTCCAGGCTCTGAGCTGTCAGCACAGAGCTCCATGTGGGACTCCAACTCACAGACTGCAAGATCATGACCTGAGCCGAAATCGAAAGTCAGACATTTAACCAACTGAGCCACCCAGGCGCCCCGCCCTGATATTTTTATAGTGAATGGTTTCATTTTAGAGCTGTCATTCACAGAGCAGCTGCTGAGAACCCATCCCGTGTTAAAGGCTTTGCAGACATTTCCTGCTGAAACCGCACAGCTGCCTTATGCAGCAGACAATACCGTCATCCCCGCTCACATAGATAAAAAAACTTAACGAAAAATCAACCAGCGTGGGGTAGAGCAGGCAGGTTGGCTAGCCACCTATCAGCTCCACAACGCCTCGGGGCCGAGAGACGAAGGGTTTCTACGCTTCCCACAAAGCATTTCTGCACCCGGGCTGCAGCACACGCACCCAGAATCGCACGATAACCTTCGGCTCAGGGGAGCACGGAAAGTGCCGGAAGAGAGCAAAGGAGCCGACAGGCACGGGATACACAGTGAAAGGGAAGCAATAGAATGACAAAATCAACAAGTTGGGGACACATGGAGACAGTCATGGAAAGGGGCGGATGGAACAGAAAGGAGGGACAAAGGTAAAAGGCGGTGGCGGGGCACAATGGGAGAAAGAAGACCTGGAGAGCAGGGCAGACGGACTCCAATGCTGGGCCCCCTTGTGTTCTGCCCCCAACCCTCACACCGGCTGAAGAGGAGAAGGCACAGAGCAGGAGGATGGACCAGACAGACACTGAACATACAGCCATGTCCTCACAGAATGACAGAGGTGTGTTTGGTGACTTTTCCACGTACTCTTGTCTCCCCGTTCCGCGCCCCCACCCCCCACGATTGCTGCTCTTTCCTGTGACCTTCCAAGTTTAGACCTAGCTTCCTCTGACCAGCTCCAAGCTCACAAAGGGGAAGGAAGGGAAGAGGAAGGAATCATTTATTCATTTAAGCAACTTGTAAATTCTTTAAAACAGCTGAATCAAGAGAATTCACAGGCCATCAGTGCCCAATGAAGCTACTCACGGGCAGAGCCAGGGCACAAGGCCACCTTAATGCCAGTGAGGTCCTAGGATCGGGGGCTCCTGGGGTCAGCTTCGAGTAAGGCTTGGATTGAAAAAGTGGGAAAGGCATGTGTGTTGGGGGCACAGCGGACAGCATAAGGGTGAGGATCAGAAATCACAGCGGGAGAAAGGATCCTCAGTGCAATCGCAGACTGGCATGAGAGCAAGGGGACAGCGGGTTTGTCACAGCCCATTAGTGCGCCGTAGTTACTGGGAGCCAGCTGCTCACACCACAGGCTGAGAAACACCTTCCTCCTGTAGCAGCATCATGTATAATAGCCAGAAAGTGGAAATAACCCAAACATCCACCAATGGATAAATGGATAAACAACACGTGGCCACAGCCATACGGTGGAATACCACCGAGCATAAAAAGGAATGAAGTACTGGCACATGCGACCACACGGAGGAGCCTTGAAAATATGAGAGGGGCGCCTGGGGGGCTCGGTTAAGCCTCCGACTTCGGCTCCGGTCATGATCTTATGGTTCAGGAGTTCGAGCCCTGGATCAGATTCTGTGTCTCCCTCTCTCTCTGCCCTTCCTTCCTTCCTTGTGCTCTGTCTCCTTCTCTCTCACACAAATAAATAAACATTAAAAAAATTTCTTTGAAATGGAAATATGAGAGAAGCCCCATGCAAAGGCCACATATTATCTGATTCCATCCAGGGGGAATGTCCAGAGGGGCAGAAATTAGATCAGTGGGATCTCGGGGTGGGGTGGGGGGTAAAGAGGGCTAATGGGTATGGAGCCTCTTCTGGGGGTGCTGGAAACCTTGTAAGGTGAGGATGGGTTAAGGGCTGCACCACTGTGTGAGTACGCTAAAAACTACTGAACCGTACACATGAGACGGGATGTTTCACGCTGTGTAAAATAGATCTCAAGAGAGCTGTCGATCTATTTTTTAATGTTTATTTTTGAGAGGGAGAAAGAGAGAGAGAGAACATGAGCAGGGGAGGGGCAGCGAGAGGGAGACACAGAATCCAAAGTGGACCCCTGGCTCTGAGTTGTTGGCACAGAGCCTAACACGGGATTCGAACTCACAAACTGTGAGATCATGACCTGAGCCGAAGTCAGACACTCAACCGACTGAGCCACCCAGGCGCACCCAAAGCTGTAGATCTAATTTTAAATTTCAACTAATAAATCAGGCATTCCTTTTTTCCCTTTCTCCCAAAGATAGAAAATTTCTCTCTTGTTACTGTGAGAGTTTTATTTTCCATTCTTTAGTATGAAAGCAGAAGCAAAGGGAGCGTTTATTTACACAAATGACGGTTACCAAATGCCGTAAACGCAAGGAGAAGCAGCAATGAGGCCTGAGATGAAAGTCAAACTCTTTCAGCCGCTGTGTTCCGTGGCCAAATCCCGGTGCTCAGAATGGAAGATTCCTAGGCAGCGCATGGCCGTTAGCTTTCCACACTGCGCTCCGAGCAGACCGGGCGGCACTCCACCTGCTTCTCCGGAGAACTGCATCAAGCTTTCGACCACTGAACATCAGGGGTGATCACAGAAGCTCGATCACCTTTATTGATGGCCACGTTTTGGAGACCAGATCAAAAGTTTGCAAAATCTAAAGGCTTTTCTGCACCAGTTTCTACTCTACTTGAACGCGAGAGAGCATAATACCTCTTTCCAAAAACAAACAAAAAACTATCCAGTTCTTACTGGGTGACCCTCAACAGTACATTTTATAGTCATTGCTTCCCTTCCAAGAGCCTTTACAGAATGACTGGGGACGGAGAACTACGAATCAGAACAAGTCACTTCACCAGCCTGAGTCTACACTTCCTTACTTGTAAAGAGGAGAGCAGCCCAGAATTACTTCCAAGGATATTTGGTCTCAAGGGCATCCATCACTGTGGGTCTGTGAATCACAGAGACAGGGACTAAATGCAGAGACTGAGTTCCAAGAAACTTTCATACAACCACAGTTTCCTGAAATTTTAATCAAGTCATTTCCTCAAGTATTAAAGTAATTGAAAAATGATGCCGCAGTTCCTTGGCAAATCTTATTGGAGTTACTGTGGGAGGCAGAGAAGGAGCAAGGGAAGGGAAGGGCTTCCAATGCTCTCATAGGCAGCTAAGGTGATTTCATGTAAAATCCTGGTATTCTGTTTATCACATTACTGTGGGCGGATTAACAAAATACCCATCTGGCAGGCCGAGCAATGAATCCCATCAGAGTTGAGAACAAGAATATAGTTGAGGACATTTTTGGACAGCAGGAACCGATTTGGGGGAACGAGGGAAAAAAAGTAGGTAGACTCCAGCTCTCAACAAACTGCCAGCCCTTGGAAGGCAGGGGACAGCACACTATCCCACTGCGCTCCAAGCCCTGAAGCCTCACACCAAAGCAATTCCTGTCCAGTCCTCACTTCTGCAAGCACGACCTGCTGGTTAGCAGAGAACACGCCTATACATCCAGGCACGTGCTCCAGCCAGGACCAGCGCTGCCCCGAGCTGGGTACCAGACGTGGATTCCTGACCTCTGTGCACACTACTGGAGAGTCCTGGTGACCCCAAGTAAGGCTCCGAATGGAGCCTCAGGGACAAAAGTAACTGATGTGGAACTGACCTTGAGGAGCAGCATGCAAAGCCTGTGGCGAAAACTGAGGGGATCAAGGACACCAGCCCCACCGGCCGCGAGGCACTGGCCAAACACAGGAGTGCAGTGTGTTTATGAGGACGCGTGCCAACTCCTTGTGATCACGGAGAGTACGACAGCAGGGAGGGACGGTGGGCACCTGGGGAGTGGGTCCGAAGCTCCGAGCGCTTCTTTCTGGTTACCAACTACCCAATCCTTCGATGTGCAACCCCCAAACTGCCCCAAATCCCCGAATCCAGCTCGTCTGCTTCCCAAGAGTGTATTCACAAGGTCTGTTACTAGGGATGCAGGTGACCATTACGTATCTCATTACCACACGGAACCTGCTTCGTTCCCAGCCACAGCTGCAGCACAGAGAGCGTGAAAGGCTGCATTTACACATAACCGCAATGCCACCTGAGACCACTACTAGACAGCGTACCACATGAGGACGGGGGACTTACCAATTTTCTGATTAAAAATCTTGTCAAAGGTGATTTCATTTCTCTCCTGAAGATACTTCTGCATCACACTCCGGATACTGAAAGAGAAGAGGGACACGTTTTTAAGAGTGACAGCCTGCATCATGAGAAACCATCCCTAGTGTGGGCAATGCAGGGAGGTCCTGACTCAAGGACTCGGGTTCGAGAGAGCCCTCTCACTGCCATCCATGAGCGTGCCGCTGGCTGACTGCACTGAAGGCTGGGAGCACCAGGGCTCCAGCTGGGATCCTCTCCTGTGACTCAGGGCCAGCCTGACGTGTGGACACTTGGCCAAAAATAACCTCAGGACTGTGGGAAGGCTCACCCTCCACACCACCGTCCTCAAAATACACGCGAGTGTGAGCACACATGTGACACATTCTGCTAATGGATTAATGAGCTCTTTCTGGAACAAAAGCAAATGCTCCCCAGATGCATGACTGAGATTTTTAAAAGCCACTTTTCTATACATCAACAATAAACAGCAAGGAAGATTTCACTTAACGATAAAATGCCTTGAAAACACCAAATGCCTTGAAATAAATCCTTCAAAATATGTGCAAGGACTTTATGGGGGAAATTATAAAATGTACTGAGAGACATCACAGAAAATCTTAATAAATGGAAAAGAACACCGTAGTTATGAACAGAAAGACTTAGTACTGACATTCAGCGTCTAGACAAATTTGTCTATAAAATCAATTCAAACCTCATCAATATTCCAGAGTTTTTCATAGGACATATACACGATTAGTCTTTATACACTGTATCCAGAGCAACACAGGATCAAGAATAGCAAAAACATTTAGGAAGAAACAGAATAATGAGAACAGGGCTTATTTACGAAACTAAAATAATTAAAGGAGGATAAACAAATTGATCAATGAAATGGAATAGAGGGCACAGAAATATGGAACTTTAATATATAAGCAGCAAGGCAGAAAAATGGAGAAGCTAGAGATTATTCAGTAAGTGAACCAAGAGTAAATATCCAAATGGAAAAATAGAGACTGAGTCTTTATCATCCACTGGTGGGGAAAAAAATTTTGGCACTAACAGCCGCCTTTTGAAAACTAACTGAGGGGGCGCCTCAGTGGGTCAGTCAGTTAACGGTCCGACTTGGCTCAGAACATGATCTCGCAGTTCATGGGTTCGAGCCCCACCACACTGGGCTCTGTGTGGACAGCTCGGAGCCTGGAACCTGCTTCAGATTCTGTGTCTCCCTCTCTCTCTGCCCCTGCCCCACACATGCTCTGTCTCTCTCTGTCTCTCAAAAATGAATAAATGTTAAAAATAAAATTTTAAACAAAATGAGGTATAACTTATATATGGTTAAATGCATATTTAAGTGTATTAACAGATGAGTTTTTCACACAGAACGACTACCCTGAATCCAGACGTAGACCATTTCTATCACCCCAGAAGATGCTCCTTAGCAATCAATCTCCCCATATTCTAGGATCCAGGAAAATATTGATCTTCTTCCTGTTAATACAGTTTTCTGCCAGGGCACCTGCGTGGCTCAGTTGGTTAAGCTTCTGACTTCAGCTCAGGTCATGATCTCGTAGTTCATGAGTTTAAGACCATGTCAGGCTCTGTGCTGACTGCTCGGAGCCTGGAGCCTGCTTTGGGCTCTGAGTCTTCCTCTCTCTCTGCCCTTCTCCAGCTTGCACTCTGTCTGTCTGTCTCCCTTTCTCTCAGAAATAAAAATGTTAAAATATATATATATATAGTTTACTGCCTCCATTCGAGAATTTTAAATAAACAAAATCATACGATATGTTGTCTTGTGTGTCTGGCTTCTTTACTTGACGTAAACAAGCTTCATCCATACTGTTGTGCACATACGTATTTAGTCCCTTCTTACTGCCAAGTCGTGTGTCATTGTCTGAATTCTTCACCATGTGTTTATCCGTTCATCTGTTGATAGACATTTGGGTTGTCCTCTGTTTGGAGCTATTACAAATAATGCCACCTTAAATATCTGCGTGTATGTCTTTTTATGGGCACGTGTTTTCATTTCTCATGGGTAAATATCCAGGAGTGAAACTGTTGGTCATATGGTTAATTACATTTAACATGAAAAACTGCAGAATGATATTCCAAGCTGACTGTATGACGTTATATTTCACCAACATCACAAGAAGCCCCACTGGCCCCGTATCCCTTGCCAACACTTTGATTGTCAGTCTTTTCGGTGTTAGCCACTCTGTTAAGTAGTGAAGGGGTAGCTTATTTTAACTGGTATCTCCCTAATGAATACGGACATTGGGTATGCTTGGACGCGATTACTGGAGTACTGCTATCTTCTTCTGTGAGGTGTATGGTGAAATCTTTCGCCTACTTTTTCATTGAGTTGCTGCTTGTCTTACAACTCAATTTTAAAATTTCTGACTATGTCCTGGAAATGAGACCACAGTCAGATTTATGTGATCATAATATCTCCGCTCAGTCCATACCCTGTCTTCACTGTCTTCATGAAGTCATTCCAAGAGCACAAGTGTCTAGTTGATGAGCTTCAATTTATTATTTCTTTGATGGACCACACTAAGAAATCTTTTGCATCCAAAGGTAATAAAGATTTTTAACCTGCTATTTCCCTTTAGAAAACCTAAAGTTCTAGCTTTTATGTGTCCATCTAAGATCCATTTCAGGTTAATTTTTGTGTATGATGCTAAGTAAAAACTCAAGGTTCCTTTTTCCCTCATAATACCTAGTTATTCCGATATCATTTGCTGGGGGGAGAAGGATGTATCCTTACTCCACCAAATAATCCTGGCACCTTTGTTGATTCAACGCTAAATCTGGGTAGATATGTCTTTGATGGGTAGGTATGTCTTTGATGGGTAGGTATGTTTCATTGATCTGTATGTCTACCCTTACATCAATACTATATTTTCTTGATTTCTAGAGGGTTAGAGTATGTCTTGAAATCAGGTCACTCAATTTTGTTTTATTGCTTTTGGTTTGTTCATTTGTTCCCTTTTTGGCTATCCTAGGTTCATTACACTTCCATGTAAGTTCTTCCCCAGAAATTTCTGCCCAGAAAGAACCTGATGGGACTCTGACTGGGGATTGCACTGAATCTATAGATCAGTTTGGGGACATTAACCTCTTAGTAATAGTAAGTGTACAATCCATAAATATGACATGTTTCTCCATTTACCTAGGTCTTCTTTAATTTCTCTCATTACTATTTTGTAATATAGTATACAGTACTATAGAAGTACTTCAGTATAGAAGTCTGGTCTTTTTCTTGCAACAGCTTTCTCTGGTTTTGACATCCAGATACTATGATTCATAAGAGGAGGTGGGAAATTTTCTTTTTCCTTTATTTTCTGAAAGAGTTGGTACACAACAGTGTTAATTATTCCTTAAATGTTTGATAAAACTCATCAGTGAATCCATGTGAGCCTAGAATTTTCTTTGTGGGAAAGTTTTGAAATTACACATTTCATTTCTTTCATAGGTCTAGGGCTATTTATATTTTCTGTTTCTTCTTGAATCAGCTTTGGTAACTTGTGTCTTTGAAAGAATTTGTCCATTTCATTCAACCAGTCTAATGGAACTCAAAATAATGATTCTGAGTAAAAGAAGCCAGATCAAGAGAGAAAGACAGACAGGCAGAGACAGAGAGAACACAGGGTTTGACTACAAAAAGGGCAGGAGCAAACTTTGGGTGATGGTGGGAAGAGTAAAATAATATATACACTTACATATATATTTGGTTTTTGTCCCAGTTCTTGGCACAGAAATCCTAAAACCCTTGAAATTTTCTTATGATAGTATTTTATTCATAAGCTCTTTTCCACCCTGAGTTTATGCTAATGAGGTGATTCTTGGTGTTCCCTAGACAGCTTCAAGGTGGAGCTAGTTGCTAGAGAAACCAACCATGTGATTAGAGGGATAGAACTTGACATCTGGCAGAGTGGAGACTGGGTCCAATCATCAATGACCAATGACTTAATCAATCGTGCCTCCATAATGAAACTTTGATAAAAACTCTAGAATGACGAGGTCTGAAGAGCTCCAGGCTGGGGAACGCATGTAGATACGGGGACACTGGTGCTTCCAGACGGGGCATGAAAGCTCTGTGCCCCACCCCTTCCCACAAGACCTGGCCCTAAGTAACAGCCCCTTTGAAGTTCCTGAGTTGAATCCTTTACAATAAAGCAAACCATTAAGTATAGCACCTTCTTGAGTTCTGGGAGTTGTTTGAGTGAAATCTCAAACCTAAGGGGAGGATCATGGGAACCTGCAAACTTGTAGTCAGACAGGTAGTGACGCAAGACTACAGGATCCCATTTGCAGATAGCATGTGAAGTATGGGACGGAGCCATTAACCTGGGAGTCCATGCCACCTCTGGCTAGTTAGCATCAGGACAGAGTAGAACGGTAGGACACCCAGTGGTGTCAGAGAATTGACCACTGTTGGAAGATGACATCATGTATATGTGTATTATCTTAATTTTGGTAATGGTTTCACAGGTGTAGACAAAACTTGCCAAATTGGACACTTGAAATATGTGCAATTTGTTTTATGTTAATTACACCTCAGAAAAGCTGAGTTGGCATCAAAACCCTCAAGGAGAAAGCGGGAAACAGCCTCCTTGACCTCAGCCACAGCAATGTCCCACTCGATACATCCCCAAAATCAAGGGAATCAGGAGTAAAAATGAACTACTGGGACCTCATCAAGATATAAAGCTTCTGCACAGCAAAGGAAACAATCAAAACTAATAGGCAACCAACGAAATGGGAAAAGAAATTTGCAAATGACATATCAGATAAAGGGCTAGTATCAAAAATCTATAAGGAACTCACCAAACTCACACTCAAAAAACAAATAATCCAGTGAAGAAATGGGCAGAGGAGATGAATAGGCACTTCTCCAAAAGGACATCCAGATGACCAACAGACACATGAGACAATGCTCAGTGTCACTCATCATCAGGGAAATACAAATCAAAACCACACTGAGATACCACCTCACACCAGTCAGAGTGGTTAAAATGAACAAATCAGGAGATTACAGATGCTAGCAAGGGTGTGGAGAGACGGGCACCCTCCTGCACTGTTGGTGGGAATGTAAACTGGTGCAGCCGATCTGGAAAGCAGTGTGGAGGTTCCTCAAAAAACTATCCATAGAACTCCCCTATGACTCAGCAATAGCAAGGGATACAGAAGTGCTGATGTATAGGAGCATATGTACCCCAGTGTTCACAGCAGCACTGTCAACAATAGCCAAATCATGGAAAGAGCCTAAATGTCCATCACCTCACAAATGGATCAAGAAGACGTGGTTTCCATACACAATGGAATGCTACATGGCAATGAGAAAGAATGAAATCTGGCCATTTGTAGCAATGTGGTGGACCTCGAGGGTGTCATGCTAAGTGAAATAAGTCAGGCGGAGAAGGACAGATACCATATATTTTCATTCATAAGTGTAACAGGAGAAACTTAACAGAGGACCCTGGGGGAGGGGAAGGGGGAAAAATAGTTGGGGAGAGGGAGGGAGGCAAACCATGAAAGACTCTTGAATAATGAGAACAAACTGAGGGCTGATGGGGGAGGGGGAGGGAGGAAGGGGGGGTGATGGGCATGGAGGAGGGCACTTGCGGGGATGAGCACTGGGTGTTATATGGAAACCAACCTGATAATAAACTATAAAAGAAAAAATATATATTTATATATACCTATTTATGAAAAAGCATACTATGTATACCTATTTATAAATTTGTCCTTGATCTTGCCAACTGGAAATAATCTTCTAACTACTAAATCATTCTCTTTCATTTTTTAAATATCTCTTACAAGTAAGTATTAAAAAATTATCTTATTTACATTGTAGAAAAAAACTGGGTTTTTAAAAAATTATATCATGTTATCAGCAAAATCTTGAATGTTAGAAATTCTCTACAAGACTTGGCCCTATTTCTATAGCAAAAAATTTCAAGAGAAAAAAATAATGGACAGGGTACCTAAAAAGAAAAAGAGAGAGAGAGAGAGAGAGAGAAGAAAAGAAAAGAGAAGAGAAAAGAAAAGAAAGAATAGGCATTATGGATGGACTTTATTTAAAACTCATTTCAAGTAAAAAAAAAAAAAGCAATCTTACAAAAACTTGAAAGGGTGCCTGGATCGCTCGATCAGTTAAGCGTCCATCCAGCTCTTGATTTCAGCTCAGGTCATGATCTCACAGTTCAAGATCAAACCCTGCATCAGGCTCTGCACTGAACTTGCTTGGGTTCTCTCCCCCTCTCTCTGTGCCCCCTCTCTGCTCACGGGCGCATTCTCTTTCTCTCTCTCTCTCTCTCTCTTTCTCTCTCTCTTTCTCTCTCTCTCTCTCTCTCTCTCTCTCTCTCTCTCTCTCTCTCAAAATAAATAAACTTGGGGCACCTGGATGGCTCAGTCAGTTGGGCATCTGACTTCAGCTCAGGTCATGCTCTCACAGTCCATGAGTTCAAGCCCTGCATCAGGCTCTGTGCAGACAGCTCAGAGCCTGGGGACTCCTTCAGATTTTGTGTCTCCCTCTCTCTCTACCCCTCCCCAACTTACACTCTGTCTCTCTGTCTCTCAAAAATAAATGTTAAAAATAAATACACTTAAAACTTTTTAAATAAAAAACTGGAGAATGAATACAGACCAAATATCTGCTGTTAAAGAACTATTACAAATTTAGCAGCAGCAACGTATTACGCTATGTTTATGTTTTTATATTTTAAAAGTGTTCTTATCTTTTAGGAATTGGTACAGATATTTTACAGATGAAATGAGAGATTATGTCTAGATCTGCTTCAAAATAATCTAAAGGGAATTAGGCAGGGATGAAACAAGATTGCCTATGTATTGGTAACGCATAAAGCTGAGTGATGGCTACATCAATTTCATCATACTATTCTCTCTGGATGTGGTTAAAATTTTCATTAAAGCAAGTTTTTTTTAAAAAAATCAGATTCTGGACTCCTCCAGGCTCCTGCACCATTTCTTTACATCAAAGCAAGGCATAATATACTACATATAATACCATATATATTGATTGGAGACCTAATGGATTTTCTTAAAATGCAATACCAATGAGTGGCAGATACACCAATCCTACCTGTCATGCATGTCCTATTGGGGTCCTGCCATATAAATACAAGGTAAGCATAATAAATACTGTATTTTAATTTAGCAGCTTCTTCTACAGATCTGCTTTCTACTGGCCAAGGACTAGGTAGGCTTAAGTTATACCTGAACATCTTACTAGCAAAAAACTACAATATTTATGACATAGCTAGCCAACTCCCATTATTAAAAGCCGCCATGGGGCGCCTGGGTGGCTCAGTCCGTTAAGTGTCCAACTCTTGACTTCTGCTCAGGTCATGATCTCAACAGTTCGTGAGTTTGAGTCCCGCACAGGGCTCTGTGCTGATGTCTCCAAGCCTGCTTGGGACTTGGTCTCACCTCTCTGCCCCTTCTGTGTGTGTGTGTGTGTGTGTGTGCGCGCGCGCACACACGTGCATGAGTGCGTGCACACGGAGGCACATACTCTTTCTCTCTGTCTCTCAAAATAAGCAAATGACCTTTAAAAAAAAAGCCTCTATAGTCTCTGTGAGGTTTAATTCTGTTTTATTCATAGTCCAGAACAAAAAGCATTTAAACCAGTAGTATCTCTAATGCGTGACATATCAACCAAAAGACATGAGGATGCAAAAGGCCGTTGTGAAGATAAAGCAAGATTATGGTAAGAGACGGCTTTGTTAGAAGCGCCACACAGATGAGTGGTTACAGTCACTGACCACCAAGAAGCCCAGAAGGCAGACTTTTTTTTAAGAAGAGATGACTAGACAGTCCTACAAAGATGCAATTCCCCCAAAAGGAAATTGCTTTCTTTTATATGTAGTTACTAAATATTTTCCACTAACCGCTCATTAAACACCCAAAATAGAACTACATTATCCAAAGTCACAATAAAAACTCTGCCACTGGATCTAAAACCACTGAATCCTGCCAGATAGACTCTGAAGAGGGCCGTAAAAGTATCTGGTATGGTTTAATGTCAACTCTTGTCAAGGATCCTCTGTTCACCAGATCTTTGGCAGGAAAGCCTTGCATTTAATTTGCATAACATTAAACATTTCAGCAGGAGGCAGTCTACATTTAGAGGATCACAACCCAATTACGCTAAATGTGAATTTAAGTTCCTTTGTGTTTTTTTTTCTACAATATTTTGACAATCCACATCAGCTGTTTCATGCCTTTTTCTTTGCAATAGGTTACCTGATATTAAAGTGACACTAACATAATTTGAATTCCACTGGTCAGTAAAAATCCATCATCTTAGCGAAAGTCGTTCCTGGACAGATATAATTGGAAAGATGAATAAATTTATGGGGTCATCAGGTTACCTAATAAAAGCTACGAAAACCTCCTGATCCAAACCATCCCTTCAAATCTGTTACAAGGATCATTTCAGAACCCATTCCTTTATTTTTCAGAATGCTTTAGAATCAGCAACAATATACGAGGCGCTTCATTTTACAACTAAGCATCGGAGGAGGAAGAAGAGACAGAGGCCAGGAGAGTCTAGAGCAGGGCTTAGAGCACCTTCCTGGCTTCCAAGAGCAATTTTCCATGCAATTATCTCATTTACAAGACTCCAAGGGCCTCCCTTTGGCCCAACGTCCACACTCCTCAGCACGTTACAGGGAGCGTTTCCAAAGGGCCCGACCCACCTCGCCAACCGCAGCTTCCCAGTGTCTTTCGCACAGAGGAGCCAGGCTTCATTTTTTTTCACTGCTCTGGGATTCCGTAAACGCCATTCCTTCTAATGCTTCTTTTTACATGAAAACCTACTTATCTTCCAGGATTCAAGTCAGGATCACTGACACTACGATGCTGTCCCCAAGTCTTGCAGAGGTAAGTCACCTGGGTTTCCACTGCGTGTCACGTGTCACCTGGCGCTGCCGTGGCGCCCCCCCCCCCCCGTGTGCTGTAAACACGTAGGTGTCCCCATCCTCTTCAGGAGGGAAACGCAATGCACTCATCTGTTCACACATCTTTCATTCATTCGAAATGTGTACTGCATCCTTCCTAGGAGATGGCCAGCCACCGCGTGTGACCCCAGAGATGCACAGGGCATCCCACTCGGGCTCTGCCCTACAGGAGCCCTTGTCCACAGGGGTGACAGAGGAGTAAACAGGAAGCCCCAACCCAACATGGCGGTCAGCAAGGGCGACAGAGCTGGCTCCACAGGACTAAACCATAGAAGCTGAGGGGGCCACTGGCACAGGTGAACCCAGAGAGAAAGCAAGGGGACTGCTCGCTCCAGAAGGATCTTAGAGGTCATGTCAGCTCAGCCTGCACCAAATAACTGAACCAAATGGACAAAGGACAACAACAGTTAACACACACACACACACACACACACACACACACACACCAGACCACACACAACGTCCACTTTTAGACTCATTTATTTTTCCAACTATGTGAAAAGCGAACCTAAATTATTTACCACTCGTGAGATTAATGTCAGTCTTTCATGGCTTTTTTTAAATGTTTATTTATTTTTGAGAGAGAGATTGAGACAGAGAATCCAAACAGGCTCCGAGCTGTCAGCACAGAGCCCAACGTGGGGATCAAACCCACAAACCATGAGATCATGACCTGAGCCAAAGTCATACGCTTAACTGACTGAGACACCCTTTCATGGCTTTTTTAATGCAAACACTTCCCTTCCAAGGGCTTCCCTTCCAAGGACTTCCCTTCCAAGGACTGACAGATGACATTTTTGTTTCTACCACCAGTAAGAATGCTGAGTCATTGGACAGAAGTCACTGTACTCCCTTGTCCCCCAAACCACCCAGACCTACGGTTCCCCATCCTCCCCCGAGGCAGCGTAAACCAGTGTGGAGCCTGGGCACACAAGCACTGTCTAGGCAAACAGATTCACACACTAAAATATGCTCCATGAAAGATCAGCCAAGGTGGGCGCCAGGGCGACTTAGTCAGTTAAGCGTCCGACTTTATGACTCAGGTCACGATCTCATGGTTCGTGGGTTCAAGCCCTGCATTAGGATCTGTGCTGACAGCTCAGAGCCTAGAGCCTGCTTCAGATTCTGTGTCTCCTTCTCTCTCTGCCCCTCCTCCACTTGCACTCTGGCTCACTCTGTTTCTCAAAAATAAAAAAATGTAAAAAAAAGATCAGCCAAGGTAATCTTTCTTTGACTTGACTCTCGAGTTGGTATAGGATACCCACTGTCCCACAAGAATTCTGCATGATCACAGCCACTAACCTCCTTCACAGTTTCCAGGTTGCAGGGGGAGGGTTGCTTACGAGAATCCTTTATTATCCTTCATTGTAATGAAAACACATTCACTCATATTTTTCTGTTTTTAATATTTTTATGATGATCTCATTGAACACTCTGGAATTTCTTTTTTCATACAATGTTGAGAGGGTGTAACTTTGCCAGAACACACACCAGGCTTTCTCCACCAGACTCAAAATGTCACCTTTATTCATAAACCAAATGCACATAAAATATGTGTGCTTGTAGGGGCACCTGGGTGGCTCTGTTGGCTCAGGTCACGATCTCACAGTTCCTGAGTTTGAGCCCCACATCAGGCTCTGTGCTGACAGCTCAGAGCCTGGAGCCTGCTTTGGATTCTCTGTCTCCCTCTCTCTCTCTGCCCCTCCCCTGCTTACACTCTGTCTCTGTCTCTCAAAAATGAATAAATTTTAAAAAATGTAAACATATGTGCTTGTATACATATGTATAGACACACATACACATATACACAAGGCTTTGCATGTTGTGTCCTGGGTATGTGTCTATGTCTGCACCAAAACCATAGTTGTAACTGCTAGAGCAACGGCTTCTTTTAGACAGAGCAGATCCCCATTGTTTCATTTTTTCAAAATGTTAGTGGTCACTTTTGCCCATTTTCTTTTAGACGAATGGGAATCAACGTTCAAGTCCTCTGAAATTCTCATTTGGCTTTTGACTGGGATTGCCTTGGAGTCACAGATTTTTTTTTGAAGAGCACTGACATCTTCCCAAATTGAGGCTTCCTGTCTGGAAAGATCTTCTAGCTCTCCATTTATCCAGGTCTTCTTGACCTTAATAAACTTATGTTTTTCTCCCATGTGGGTCTTGTCGGTAATTACGGTAGTTAGTGAGGTCAGGTTTAGTGCAACGCATTTGAAAACACTTATTTAAAGTAATTATTTTGAAATGTTTTGACACATTAATATTCAAATGACTTAAAAATAGAAAGCTGTTCAAGTCATTTCAGTAACAGAGACTTAGCATCGTAAGAGTTCGTTAGGCTTTGGAAGGATGCTTACAGGGTCGATATCTTAAAAAGCAAGGATTTTTTTTTTTCCCCTGCTAAATTTAAACTTCAGAGCTGGGGTCTGAATGTTATTCACAAAGTTCAGGGACGTCTTTCACACTCAGGGCAAATGGATATAGCTTTTAAAGTCCCATTTCTTACTATGCTTTGTCTCTTGGAAATCCTTCTTAGGGCTCTTGCTCCCCTTCATCATTCCCCAAGAAGTCTTCAGGCCAACAGGCTGTAAATCTGTCCACACCACTTGGGTTGGTCAAGACTCTGGCTACGAGTGAGTTGACCAAAACTCTACCCACATCTTTGTGATCAATGTCACAGACTTTCTTTTTGACTGGCCCCATGGCAGTTTCCAAAAAGCACACCCCCTCCCCACAGCCTACCTCACAGGAGACGTGACACGTCTTGCATCCATGTACACGCGATCACAGGAGTTTATATCCTAAGTCCCCAGTGCTCCTGCCCATGACGCTGGGTGACCTGAGGTTTCCATCAGCCCTGCAAGCCTCTAACTGTGATCCTCCTCAGGCCGAGCCATCTACTCTGTTGTTCTGAAATATTATTATGAAAATGTTCAAACGTGCAAAAGAGCACAGTTCAGTGAGCCTCAGTACCTGCCCTTCCACACCTCCTGAGTAGTCCTCGAGTTTTACCCTCACCCCAACTTCTCCACCACTTTTTAAAGTATTTTAAAGCTCAACATCTCCAACCGCATGTCATTTTACCCTGACTACCTCAGTTTGCATTTCTAAAAATTAGGGACATTTTCCTTATATAAACACAATCTATTATTACTCCCCAACCCCTCCTTGGAAATAACAACCCCCCAATGTTTCCCCTCAGAAACAATAATATCTCCTGCAGACCTACTACCCAGTTCCCCAAAAAATGTCCATGGTTGTCTCAGAAGCATCTTTCAAGGCAGGATCGAATCTAATTAGGATCACGCACTTCACTGGACCACCCTCTCTCTCCAATCTCTTTTAACCTAGAGCACCTCCCTCTCCCCAACATCTACTTTCTACCTTCGCACCAGTGCCTTACTGAAGACCCCAAGACAAGCCATCTAGAAGCTGACTCCTATTCTGGATTTATCTGTTTGCTTCCTCCTAAGGCCATTCAATCTGTTTCTCTAGCTCCGTATCTCCTAGAAGCTGAAAGTTTCCCTCTGAAGACCGGGTTAAATTCGAGTTCCACCTCTGGGGGCAGGAATACTCACGAGACGGTCTTGGTACGTACTATTGTCCCCCACCCCCCAAGGAGGTACGGTTATTTCTTCTTAGTGATGTGAAAATTGCTTAGAAAACTGAGTTGGTGATAATGGGATTTCTCCTTTTCAAATTCCCCATGACACTGCATTTAGCGGGTTCGTGCTCTGATGACCTTTGCCTCCATCAACACTTTCATTGAGTTGCAAGATGGTGCCTCTCCAAATTCCATCACTCTTGCCACATTCATTTGCTGTAAATCTTCTGTAAGGAAGAATTATGTCCCGTCAAGTAAAAATTGTGATCGCCCTGCATAGCTCTTACAGGAAAGACAAGAAAAGTGCTAAATGCTTTACCTTTTTGACTGCCTCTTTTCAGGGACAGAGTTGGAGCCAGATGTTGACTGTCAGTGGTGACCAATGAGGTGTTTTGTTTTCATCTGTTTTGTGTGGGGATCTCCTCCCTTTTGGGAATCACAGGTAGATTAGCTTCTTACTAGTAATATAACAAATTACCTCAAACTTGGTAGCTTCAGACCACAGAAATGGATTTTCTTATAGATCTGTAGGTCAGAAGTCTGAAAGGGGTCCCACTAGGCTAAGACCAAAATGCCAGCAGAACTTTGTTCCTAGTGGAGGTTCCGTGGGAGCAGTCGTCTCCTTATCTTTGCAAGCTTCTAGAAGCCGCCCACGTTCCTTGGCCTGTGATCCCATTCTACCATCAAAGCCACCAAATGTGGGATATTCCCTCTCAAGCTATCTCACTCTGACCCTGACCCGCCTCCCTTCCCCTTGATTGTTCTGGGCCCAGACAGGATAACTCAGAATAATAATCTCTTTATCTTCAAGTCTGCACCATCAGCCGCCGGAATTACATCTGCAATCTTCTTGCCTTGTAACGTTCACATAGTCGCAGGTTCTGAGGATCAGGTCATGGACATTCAGTGGGGGAGGGGACTACTGTTCACCTAGCACAAGGGTTTGAATATAGTCAGAATATTTTAATCAACTGCAGTCATATTCCTTTGATAGTCCTTTTTCTGATACAACAGATACCAAAGGTTCCAGGCTCTTCTTGCCCATCCCACTCACCCCCCAGAGCAGGTGTGTCTGCGCTGGGTACCTGTGACAATGCATAGCAGTTGTCTCTCGGGCCTTTCCCTGACTGGGGTTGAGACATACATATATGTGCTAAGACCAAAAAAAAAAAAAAAAAAAAAAAAAAAAAAAAAAGCATGAATTTAAAATGACTTTCTGGGGCACCTGGGTGGCTCAGTGGGTTAAGCATCCAACTCCCAGTTTCAGCTCAGGTCATGATCCCACGGTTTGTGAGATTGAGCCCTGAGCTGGGCTGGCTCTCTCCCTCTCTCTTTGTTCTTCCCCTGCTCATGTTTTCTCTCTCTCAGAATAAGTAAATAAACTTAAAAAAATTGTTTTAAAAAATAAAAAAAATAAAATGACTTTCCAGTTCGAAATTAATGTTGCAAGGTTGTTACTTGGCTCTTGTCTTTTACTCCTCTATCTCTTCATTTACATGTAAAATCTCCGTTCTTACTACCCAGCTGTATTTATACAGTCTATGTAAAATGATTTTAAAAAGACAGTAACATTAACACTTCTGCATGAAGCCCTACTTGTCCTTAAAACACACACAACACTTTGGCAGCGTCTCGCAAAACTGGAAACGCCCCTCTCTCACTTCCAGGGGTCTGTCCTACGACCCCCAATGCGTGCAGGTCGGCACACTGCCTGCGCCAGCGCTTGGGGCTGCGAACACAGAGTCAGGTAAACAGCAGTTGTGTGATGGATCGCGCGGCACTGAGCACTGAGGAGCATCTCTCTGCTCCTAACAAGGACAAGCCAAACCCGGCTCAAGCGGTGCAGAGGGCAAGCTGCAAGGGACTCCCTGATGTGCTCCTGACGAACACAACTCCATCCCGACAGGATGCCAACAACCTCCCTGTGCGAAGGTTAAACGTGCAGCCTGTTTCGTTAATTCCCATCACAATTTAGAAAGTACTACTAACAAGTTTAATGGGAAAAATCCTTGACAGACAAGTCTGCTCAAGCCAAGGGTACCGTTTACCTGCTGATGGAGAGAGAGGGAATTCTAGTTTTTGTTTTTTAAGATAAGGGCACATGTGAAATTACACAAAGATGTCTAGGGTAAGAAAACCTTAAGATCAAAAACCCTGACATGTAGCCTTTCTCAATTTATGACGTGGCCTTTATTAATGATAACTAATTCTACTACCAAACATGAAATTTATGACATCTTATCTTCTAAGGAATTATTCATGCCTTTACCATTAAATCAGCATCTCCAGTGAAATCTATGTAAGCACCTCATCAGATCCCGGTAGTTGATAACCCTCACTGAATGAAGACTATTTTCAAACTATGTTGGTAACGTCTGAAATTGACACTCTCCTCCACCCAAATCTAAGAACCTTCTTTGCTGGATGATTCCTATGGCAAAAGATGGTTTGTAGGTGTCTAGTAAAATGCACCAAGTTTTGAGCCCTTGGCTATCAGTGTGATCCTGAGCAATTAGTTTCTCTCTGGACCTGAATTTCCTCCTTCTCAAACGGGGATGATGAAATAATGGAGAGCCATCTCCAAGAATCTGAAAATAAGGAAGGAGGCTTGCCCTGTGAGTGTAAAAATTTTAAATCAATACATCACACAAAGGGCAGAGGAATGCCAAGATTTCCTGGGCTGGCTGTCACCTGGCCGTGGCTTCAGGAACTGTTTTATCCAACCCAGGAGGTCGCGCCCCCCCCCCCACCCCGAGTGAGAACAGGAAACATGGCAATATGGAAAGACAGGTCATCCCAGAAACCATCACTGCCGGGGAATTAAAGTACGTCACACCCAGCATAAAGCTACCCCATGAAGAAGCGACTTGGTCCCAGCACCTAAAGCTGACAAGCCTGAGGCTAGACCCTTCCGACCATTGGCCTATATCCTGTGCCAGCTCCCCCGAAGCCGTCTGGGGACCACTTCCCTTCTACAAGGGCAACACACAGGAGAGAGTGCTCTGATCACACAGCCTTCTCACATCTGGGCTCCTGGGGGATTCGTGTTGAGTATAAAGTGGCAAATTTGATAGTGTAGTTAGTTTGGCTTTTCAGATGAATCTACAGGGTGAATTCTTGCATTTTGGGGGGTGGGAGGTCTGGCTTCATAGGCTTCTCATAAGGATCTTTACATGTAAGAACAACTGGCCTAGGAGAATATGGGTTAGTCAGGCAGACTGGACAGATTGATGCGAATTCCATTATAAGAGACAGACATACTTGGCAGAGTAACAAAACCTAGTTTCTGCATCTGAATGGCTGAGGGCTGCACCAGGGACCAAGCAAAGATACTAGCGTCCAAAGAGACAGCTAGTTTTCCCCCAAATACATAAAACATACCTTCCAATACGGTGGATAAGTCTGGAGTGTTTTTTTCTTTTAATTTCTACCTACTATAGAGGATAATTGTAAAAACAGAAAAGAATACGAGCATTGGTGGGCTTTTCTTCAGTTAATCTCAATTCAAATCTACCAAATAAATATGAAATGAATAGTCAGGGGGTGCCTGACAGGGCTCAGTCGGTTGGGCCTTCAACTTCAGCTCAGGTCATGATCTCACAGTTTGTGGGTTCGAGCCCTGCATTGGGCTCTGTGCTGAGAGCTCGGAGCCTGGAGCCTGCTTCAGATTCTGCATCTGCCCCTCCCCCGTTCGTATTCTGCCTCTCGAAAATAAATAAACATTAAAAAGAAAAAAGAAATGAACAGTCAGATATCACTGATGTACACACATGGATCTAAATGTTAAGCCCAATGAGGGGATTCCATCGTGACCGATTCAGTACTGACCGAACCATGCCCGGTTCTGGAGAGAGTTTTCAACGTGGAGCAGGATGCTGGAACCACTGAGGCACTCCAAAGAGCCTTGCTTTTTCTGTCTGCTCTACCATCGTAGACCTTACCCTAGATCCCTGGATGATCAGGAGATAATGAATCACAAGACACAACACTTAAAAAGGTCTAACCTCACATGAAGGAGTATGAGTTTCCACCATCTACCGCATGAAACTTTCCCAGTACGAAAGTCAGAAAAAATAAACTTTTCTGATAGTATCACTTGTTTGTGGGGTTTTTTCAATAATTTTAACACCAATTCCCCATTACACAAGGCACTTTATTTGAACAAGAGAAACACAGAGATATTGGCTGGTTTTCCTTATGGAATAAAAAACCAGTCAAATGATTAAACCCTAAGAAACCTCCGATGACAAAAACTGTCATGCTTCTTTGGGGGCAGGGAGTAGGTCATGAACCTAAGTACCCCCTCCCACTTGTGATTTAGAAGCTGCTAATGTGCAGGGGCGCCTGGGTGGCTCAGTCGGTTAAACGTCTGACCCCTGATTACAGCTCAGGTCAGGATCTCACAGTTTGTTTGTTCAGGCCCCGTGTCAGGCTCTGTGCTGACAGATCAGAGCCTGGAGCCTGCTTCCAATTCTGTGTCTCCCTCTCTCTCTGCCCTCCCCCACTCACTCACTCTCTCTCTCTCTCTCTCTCTCTCTCTCTCAAAAATAACTAAACATTTAAAAAAAAAAAAACCTTTAAAAGACCAATTCAAGATGAATATTCAAATCCCTTGACCTTACCGTTAGGGTTCATTGTTTCCAAATGGTATACAGACACCTCCCTTACCACCCCTCCCCAACCAAGTAGCAAAAGCCTCGTATTATGAAAAGAATATACATCTGAAAATGTCATCTCAGCTTCAGACATTCACGTTGCAAAATGAAAGTCTGCAGTATTTAACAGCTGTGTGAGTGCCTTTCCATGTAACTTCGAGTTCATTTTTAACTTAAACCCTCACCAAAAGCAATGCAGACGTAAGAAATTGAGAGGACCCCGAAAATGTAACCAGAGTGACCTTTCTAGACAGAGAATAAAGAACAATGGACTGACTTAATTACAAAAGCACAAATACCAAGAGCTTGTTACTCAGGAACGTTTTATTGCTGAAAATGAAGATGCTTGCTGCCTTCCCCCAGCAAACTCTTAATGGAATTGTAGGTGTAAGTGTTTGAATATATTAAACATTAGCCCTAAAATCCTCAGAAACAGGCTTTTTCGGCATAACTAAAGCTCATTTTCTTCCTAAAATGTTTTAGCCCACAATTTTCTAAGAACTTATACCGGGCCTAGACCTAACTTGACACTCAGCAAGTGGCAGACAACGTCAAATGACACATGCTATCCATCCTGGCTCCTAAATTCTGACTAATGGAAATGTTAATCCCCAAATCAAACTGGGGTGATGAATTTCAAATCATCGGAGGAAGCAAAAATTTTCTCCCTATAATGGATCTTGAGAGAGATTCAACCACACACTTGAAATAAGATTTTTCACCAGTTTTGCCATCACTGAATTAATTAGAGGAATTTTACAGGTATCTTTTTGGTGTTCCTCACCTTTAATAATATTCTTACTCCGCTAGGTCAGATTCAGACTGATGGGCACAGATCAGAGAGAGCAGGGTGCAAACTTCAGCTTGATTGGAGAGTGACCAAAAGGACTGGGGACAGCTCCCTCTAAAAGCCACTGTGGGCTAGGGTAGCTCCTTCAGATATTGGAAAATCTGCCACTTTTACAGGGATTCAACTTGTTTGCATAACCATGAAAGGAGAGCAAAACACCGTACACAGAATGAATTGCAAGAGAGCTTTCCAACACCACAGAGCTTCCAAAGATGTTCCTCAAAGATGACCCTGCCTGGACGTCAGACAGGGACGTCACCCGTCCAGTGCATGACTAACTTGGACGCGCTCCAAGGTCTTCTCAAACATGAGATACTACAATGCTACGTTATTAACATGCAATCTGTTAATGTCTACGGAATACTGAAATAAATCACCTTATGCTCAATACACTGAAGACAGTTGCTCTTAGGCTGTGATTTTTGGTTCATTTTCCTGAAGCAAAGACCTCTAAAGATGAGCTAATTCTCCTAACTGTTTCGTTACCTGTATTCGAGAATAGCATGCTTAGGAACTATGCTTATGCTTATGAAGCCAACATAGCCCGGGCTGTCCAGAGCCTGACAGATGATAGATGATGGATGGATGGAAGGATGGATGGGTGGGTGGACGGGTGGGGAGATGGATGGATGGAAGGAAGAAAAAGAGGAAGGGTACAGGAAAAAGGGAAGGGGAGGAAGAATAGAAAGAAAAAGAACCTAGTAAGGGGCTCATTAAGCATCCAACTTCGGCTCAAGTCATGATCTTGCCATTTGCGAACTCGATCCCTGAGTTGGGCCCAGAGTCTGGAGCCTGCTTCAGGCTCTGTGTCTCCCTCTCTCTCTGGCCCTCCCCTGTTCGTGCTCTTGGTCTCTCTCAAAAATAAATAAATATTAAAAAATAAAAATAAAAAGAACCCAGCGAGGTACCATGTACATACAAGGTTCTAGGCACACAGGGCCACCACAACGCTAGAAGAAACCTGGGAAATTCACTTACTTATGTGTCTAAAGGTCAACATTTGCTCTTTGCTGCCTGGGTCAACAAACCAACATTTCCGAAAGCCTGTGTGCCCAGCCTGCTTCTGCAGGGCACGGCCAAAGGGGCTCTGTGCAACGCTGCCTGTTAGCTGCTCTATTTTGTACTTTCTTAAGGTGTTCCACTTTGTGCCGCATATAATCCCGACAGGAACCACCCATGGTATAAATAAAAGAAAAATCACTTTTTAATATTTCACCCAGTCTTTTTCTAAGTTGTCAATGTGTGAAATTAATGTCCTCTGTTTACCAATACATTGTATGGGGCACCTGGTGGCTCAGTTGGTGAAGCGTCCGACTCTTGGTTTTGGCTCGGGTCATGATCTCATGGTTCGTGGGATGGAGCCCCATGTCGGTCTCCGTGCTGACAGCGCAGTGCGGAGCCTGCTTGGGATTCTCTCTCTTCCTCTGTCCCCTCCCTCACCCTCTCTCTCTCTCTCTCAAAATAAATAACTAAATTGTGTGTATATATATATATATATATATATATATATGTGTATGTGTATATATATATTGGGGTACCTGGGTAGCTCAGTTAAACGTCCGACTTCAGCTCAGGTTATGATCTCACGGTTTGTGAGTTTGAGCCCTGCATCGGGCTCCGTGCTGACAGCTCGGAGCCTGCTTCAGATTGTGTGTCTCCCTCTCTCTCTGCCACTCCCCTGCTCACACTCTGTCTCTCTCTCTCTCAAGAATAAATAAGAAAATATTAAGAAGATATTTTTAAAATATATATATATGATAAAAAATGAATAGATATCATATTATACAGACAGGGAAAACCAAATACAGTGAATTTAAGTGACTTATCAAGGGCCCATGACAAGTTGCCAATCGAAGTGGGTCCATATTTCCTGGCTCCAGATCTAGAACTGTATTACACTGTGGCAGGTGGTAGAGAGGGCACAGGAAAATGAGCCCAGAGATGAAACAGCTGACCAACAAGTTCACTAAGGATGAAAATCAGGCATAGGTACGTTCAGATCATCACCTTTTCCTAGACTCCTGAGACCCCAGAAGGAGGAAATGGCAGCAAGCAAGAGTACAGGTCTCGGTGCAGGCTGACAGTCACGAAACACCAAGGCCAGAGTCAGCAGACTGTCCTCTCTGTGATGCCCCACGCAGCAAGTTCTACCCGTGCAGATGATCCACACAGAAGACCCATGAGAAGAGGACCCATGAGAAGACTTCCAAAATTAGAGGAAACATGGACAGGGTGTGGGGAACCAAGGTGTTACCTCTCCCCTGCAGTTTATGGTGGACCCACAGAGCAATCAAGAATGGCTCAGGGGGTGTGAGTGCTGAGCGATGACACAAATAAAAAAGATCAAAGACTCGGGACCCTGGAAAAGTAGAAGAAGGTGGGGCCTCGGAAGCGTGCAAGTCTCGAAACATGCAATGACTTCACAAAGTCAAGTGGAAGCTGCCCTCCAAGGCCTCCACTGCCCCGCCGCCAAGGTCCAGGGCAGGATGACAGGCGAGGTCACCGCACACACGTGTCTTCATCGAAATATCAGCATCCCTGGCACACAAGGTTCACGAACAAAGGTAGACTGTTTGAAGGAAAAAGTCATTTGTATTGCAAAGAAAGCCAAAAGTATCGCTTCATCCCTTGACCCTTTTCCCCAAAATGGAAATATCTGGCGGGTGTGGGGAACAGGAGCTGCTCTCTTTTCCAAATAATGACCCACGCAGAAATCCTGCTTGGGGACGGGGGTGGGGGGGGCTGGCGGGGAGGTGGTCTATCACACAGATTTCTCAGCAGCAAGGTTGCAAGGTTGTGCTTCTCGTGCTGAACAGAACAGGCATTTAACCCTCGAGCTGCTCGTGGGAAATAAGGAAGAAGCTGCTTATCCACTTAGTCATAATTACCGCTGTGCCAGGTCCCCGAGGAGTAGATGTTCTCTACCAGCCTCTGAGGACGGTTCCTGACTTTTCAAAGGCTGAAAAAGCAGCCGACAGACACAGCCCGCAAGGTGATTTTTCCCCAAGCGAAAAAGTTTCGTGGTGTTGTGGGTTCCTTGCAGAAGAAGAGGCGAGGGTGTTCCTTATTCGTGTGGGCCCAGCAGCACAGCAGGAGGAAAGAACCGCCTTCTGGACTACACTTCCGGGCAGAGGTCCCTAACCATCCAGATGAGGCTGATGTTACTCACCAGGCCGCACCATCCATCGCGGAGAATAAATGGACTCATGACGCAAAGCCCCCTGGAGGAGGGAAGCTCTCCATACGTGGTTGCTGTTACATTCCTAGTAAGAAGTCAACCTTCTCTTTCCCTTGCTAGGGCTTTGGAGACCCATCCGTTCTGTCTTCCCTACTCTGCATTTCCTGCTCTGCTGGGCCACCCACTGTCAGATAAAGGCCTGCCCTGCCCTGCTTCGAGCCCTGACACCTTAGCCAACAGTTCCTGTCTTGTCCAAACAGATGTTTGGCAAGGCCAAGTCCAGCATACCGAAAGCACTTTTAAGATGCTGTCTCTAAGAACACATTGCATATTAAAAAAAAAAAAATGGGATTGTCTAAACCTCAAAGAGATCTCCTGGGCTCTCAGTCCAAAACATTTCTCAGTGCTTGTCTTTGGGCAGCTTCTAGGTCCAAAACTGATGGCAGTGGAACATCTATTTCTAAGAACTGACAACCAGGCACAGCTCTTGAATTGTCAAGTCGCTGGCATGAACCGCCTGCGTCCAAGAAGAAATAATAACCGAAAGGTCAGAACAAATTGTATTTTCAATATGTACCTTAGTGGAAAAGAGGCAAGAACACCACCACCGTTTTGTACAGAGAAACACTCCTCCTGATGATACGGAACACTTTTTCCTGAAGGCTGTTCATTCAACACTGATGCTTCAGTTCAAAGTTGGGGGCTGGGGGGAGGGGGTGCACAAGCATAGAATCCCCTACAACCAAAACAGAGGAATAGTTCACATCCACCCCCAACCACTCACAGACTGGAGTCGAGGAAATAGCTGAAGAAACTATTCCCACAAAAGATGAAAACTGAGCTACTTCTCAACATGGATTCTAATAGAGTTACAAATATGAGGACGCGATATTACCACGTTACTATGTACACTAGGCTAGATGGGTCTTCTGGGTCTTCGAAGGGAGTAACTAACAAGTTATTGACAGAACAATAAAGCCATCCAAAATACTCCTTGTCTGTGGTTAAATAGAATCTTCAAGAAACTGCACTTTCGTAAACATCTTTCTTGGATCAACTGTATATTTCCCACTAGACTGGGAAAAAAAAGCCCCTTGAAGGACAGGGCTGTGGTCCGGCTCATCACGGGATCTCCATGCCTTCCCTGGAGAAACAGCTTCTACGACTACCTACTGAAGTAATGTAATAAAGGGTGTCACAGATGTCCTTAAGGATATTCTAAATGCTCCAGGAAAGTTACAAAGAATCTTGCAAATGTTATTTTCAGAACTTCCTATCATATTGATGGAATACTTTAAAAGGACAAGTTTTTCAGGGGCTCCTGGGGGGCTCAGTCGGTTGAGCATCTGACTTTGGCTTAAGCATGATATCACAGTTTGTGACCGGGCTCACTGACATAGGCATGGAGCCCACTTCAGATCCTTTGTCCCCCACTCTCTCTCTGCCCTTCCCCTGCTTAAGCTCTCTCTCTCAAAAGTAAATAGAACATTAAAAAAATTTAATAATAACTACATTGGGGCGCCTGGGTGGCTTGGTTGGTTAAGCATCCAACTTCGGCTCAGGTCATGACCTCATGGTTTGTGGGTTTGAGCCCCGCATCAGGCTCTGTGCTGACAGCTTGGAGCCTGGAGCCTGCTTGGGATTCTGTGTCTTCCTCTCTCTCTGCTCCTCCCTGTGCTCACGCTCTGTCTCTCTCTCTTTCTCTCAAAAATAAACATTTTTTTAAAAATTTTAATAAAAAATAATAAATAAATAAAAATAATCACATGAAAAGACAAGCTTTGCAATTAATGATCCAATATTGTCAATGTCCCCTAAACGGACATGAGATGCAGGGAAAGGGTCAAATTCCTATTACTCCACCAAGTCAACTGAACTTCATTCTGTTTGGAAAAGGGTAAAAAGAGTAATGAGCCTAAAGTAAAGTTGTCTTGATGAGTCAGGCCATAAGAGGTTGACCCTCTGTAAGTCTTAGCTTATGAATTAGACCCTATCAAATGAAGGTACTCCTTCTGGAACACGCTGTAAGGCAATCGGTAGGCCCATCTGAATGCCCCTGATTCTGACGTGCGGGCCCCGGGGCCCCAGTTTTCTCTTCCCAACAGATCCCATTATCAGCTACATTAACTCAACAAATGTTTCAGTAAACTGAAGGAGCTATTCAGTCAGCTATACGGGATTTACACTCATTGGCTCGTTAATTAAATAATGTGTCAACATAACAAAAACCGTGGCCTCTCTGCTATCTGGCCTCTCTGCTATCTCAGAGAGGCCAAATGTTGGTGGGGGGGAGATAGTCCATCTTCTGAGGCTCTCCTGTAATAGGCAGGGGACCTCAGACCCAACCTTTCATTTAAATTAGCTACAGGGGAAAAAAATTAGCTAGAGGGGGTGCCTGGGTCGCTCAGTCAGTTAAGTGTCTGACTTGGGCTCAGGGTGAGTTCGAGCCCCGCGCAGGGCTCTGTGCTGACAGCTCAGAGCCTGGAGCCTGCTTTGGATTCTGTGTCTTCCTCTCTCTCTGCCCTTCCCCTGCTCATGATTTGTCTCGCTGTGTCTCAAAAATAAACATTGAAAAAAAAATTTTTTTTAAAGAGAGAAAGAAACCCGGACACCTGGGTGGCTCAGTTGGTTGAGCGTCCAACTTTGGCTCAGATCAGGATCTCATGGTCGGTGGGTTAGAGCCCCATGTCAGGCTCTGTGCTGACAGCTCAGAGCCTGGAGCCTGCTTCAGATTCTGTCTCCCTCTCTCTCTGCCCCTCCCCCACTTGTGCTCTATAGCTCTCGGTCTCTCAAAAACAAACTTTTAAAAAGCTTTAAATAAATAAATAAGCAAGCTAGATATGATGTAGTCCTGTTGCCTTTCTGGTTAAAACTGCGGAAGAGGCAAAACAACCAAAATGAGGAAGCATGCAGAATACTACAGTGATTTCAAATAATCGGCTGGAAATAAACAGTCACTGGTGACAGACCAATGGCAAGTGTTACGCTCATCACTGAGATGGTAAAAAGACAAACATCTTTTTCAAAACACCAAAGACTGGTGATCACACAGTTCACTACAAAATGAAGCTGAAAGAGAAACTCTTCATCAGAAAACTTTTGACCACCATCCCTTACCAACAGAGTGAAATCATACTAGTCTTTTGAACCATTATGTGGAGGCATGTTAAAATGAAAATTAACCTTCTTACCGGATGGAGAAACCCCCCAACCTCCCACCGCTACCCCAAAGTCCAGCAAGCAGTTACCACTGCCTGCCATCCAGTGGTAGATGAAAATCTGCACGATATTTTTTACTTGATAATCTCACTGTAACAGAACCCTACCACGGCAGCAAGGGAGTGGCAGTTACTATGCAAATGATCACATTACAAAACTAGAGTCACAGCCACTGGAGATAAATACAAAGCACATTAGAATCCTTGGAGGAGGTTCCAATACCCTAATCTAAGAATCTATTTTTCAAAAATAGCAACAGATTAATAATTACTGAGAGCTGTTTCCTAAAATTACTCTCCTGTTGATATTTCTCAATTCTAAAATGTAATGAGAAATATGCTCCTAGTTCTGCCTTAAAAGAAAAGCATCACCGAAGAACACCACCGAAAAACAAAGGCGTTCGTACAAGGAAGTGAATACCCTAAACATATAAGTATGTTCTCAGGAGGGACACTAAAAAAGCAGAAGTCACATTAAGTTGAAAACAACACACACACATACATACACACACACACACACACACAAAAGAACAGAAGTTCCTAATTTTAATATTAGTCTGTCCTCCCAAAACGACCCATGAGCTAAGATTTGTCGATTTTATATATAGAAACTCCATATATTTAGGACTCCCTGCCCTTTAGGTAAAGTAGAAAAGGCAAAAGAAAAAGGAATTAAGCATTGTAGTCTATGGCCATACCACCCTGAACGCGCCCGATCTCGTCTGATCCCGGAAGCATTGTATATACCATATTTATAAAAGTGCAGTTTTTTAAAAAATTAAATCCAGGCTTGACTTGGGAGTTCTTGTTTTACTCAGCTTCCCATTTGCCAAAAATGTTAAACAGCATTGACTTTCATCGAGACTCAGCTCCGTGAGACTCTGGAAGAGGAGTGTTAATTTCACAATACTCCAAAAGGTCTCTGCTCTTCCCTGCTTTCCCCAGCTTGGCCTTCCTTTTCAAGGCGCACACCCTGCAAAACCAAGGGGGTGCACGGACAAACAAGCCACAAATATCTAGCACGTATTCATTTACAGTTTGTCTTTTCATAACAAGTAGCTCAAAGGGACGGATAATTTTCTCTGCCACGGGGCTCAGGCTCATGAACGGACTTGGAAAAATTATCTGGTGATCACTCAGCATTAAAACAAGGACTGTTTTCTTACGTCAAGGTAACCAGTAAAGCAAGCCTGGGTGTGTGATGCTTGAAACACTGATGCTGGCAGATGGAGAATCCCTTTGGTTGAGAGTCTCATATTTCATCAAACTGCATGGTTTCAAATTCACCATAAAGAAGGTGCCTCTCTCTTTATCATCAGTTCTACCAGGAGATACTTAGCACATTCACTATACAACTCATGACTGTTGTTAATCAGAAAAGAAGCTAAGGGGGGAAAAAATCCAACCCTAATCTTTTAATACGCTATTTGAGACTCTATAATCTGACGTACCATCCTTTCTGGGATAGTGCTAATGACATGAGCCAGTAAAATCTTTAACTGGTTCCATCGATAATAAACCATTTTCGAGATAAAATTACAACTTGGAGTGGCCCTAATTAAAACCCCTCACCAATTCAATCGGGCCCTTTTTTGGTAATTTAAACAACAAATTCCTGTTTGGAACAACCTTTCAATGTGCGTTTACAGTGAATCCCATTTCAACCTTTTAATAAAGTACCACCAGTGGATCTGCAAGTTGAGGAAAGCCGCTTGGGCAATATGCTTGGCACCAAAGAGAAAACTGTGTGGGTCACAAGCCACTCATCACTGCGCAGGGTGGGAGACAGAAAAGAGGAAAAGATAGGATAGGAAGCTGAATCTACTGGACCTCAAGGGAGAACGCACTGAAAACTGCACTTTAAGTACCTGGGGCAAAGGCAAGAAGCCTGCACTCCCCAGCTAAGGAGCCCCCAGGGAGCTGGGGAGAGGACGCAGTTGGCAGCAGGGGCAGCAGGGACCAGAGAAGGAACGACCAGGATGCAGCACCGGGGAGCCACAGGCTCGGGGCAGAAGGGGCCC
>NC_043713.1:64131820-64163650 GCF_006229205.1 Suricata suricatta | reverse complement strand
TTCCTGCGGGAGGCCTGGGGTGGCCCCAAAAGTGCCCCACCTGTCCCCGCAGGGGCCTCCGAATCCGTGGTTCCGGGCCACCCTCCAACAGCATCCAGGCGCCTCTCCCCCCTTCCCCCCAGCCTCGCCCCTGACCCCAAACAGCCTCGCTTGTAAACTCTACCCGGAAAAAACCTGAAAGATGGAGAAAGTTGCTTGTCTCTTGTTAAACCGGGAGAAGTGGGGTGACAGCTCTCACGGAGCCGCCCTTAGGGAGCCCCCTGATGGAGGAGCGCGGTCTCCGGTGAAGGTGGTCACCGCTGCCTTGCACTCAGGTGAGAGGTTGGAGTTTGGATGTTACCATGATCAGTGAGAACAAGAACTAGACATCTGGCCCTTGCGGTTTTACTGTCAGTTAAAGAGACAATTAGGGAGCACCCACTGTGTGCAGGGGCCCACCGCTGGGGTGATTTAGGGAAGTGGAAAAGCGAGAACCCAAACACCAAGGCAGGAGGGAATTTCCAGCTTCCTGATCCTCAGTCTGGGTCTTGGTCTCTGAGGCTGCTTACCACCACCCATCCAGCGTGAGGTTTTCGTTTGCTTCTTATTTTCCCCCATCGGTACACACAAGTCCTGTTTAGAACCCATGTGGTACTCTGGCTGGAGTGGTGAGAAGGGACTCCCAGGAAGTCCTAAGATGACCTGAGCTGGGAATTTTTTTTAAGTTTATTTATTTTGAGAGAGAGAGAGAGAAAGGGAGAGAGAGAGAATCCCAAGCAGGCTCCATGCTGTCAGTGCAGAGCCCAATGAAGGGCTCGAACCCAAGAACTATGAGGTCACAACCTAAGCCAAAATCAATAGTCAGTGCTCAACAGACCAAGCCACCCAGGTGCCCCTGGGAATTAATTTATTTCAATCCCCCTGAATTCGTTCCCATTGGTCATGTTGCACCAGGAGCCTAGACTCAGTACGAAGTGAGTAACTGTCCTGTCAATAACTTACAGGGTTAAGAGAGTTCACCAGAAATGGCTCGGGTCCAGTCTGAGGCATTGAATGTACTGTCACAGCAGAAGCAGCTTCTCTGTTGGGTCATCTTGAGAGCTGCTGCCCTCTTTCCCTCCCTCTCTTACCACCCCCCCCCCATCTGTTTCCAAGTTATGCCGGCCATCCCAATTGGCCAGTTTTACCAGATATTTCTCAAGATCTAAGGCACGATATCAGTAAAGTTGTCCAGAAAAGGATAAGAAGGACGTAAAGAGTCGGAACATGAGTCAAGGGAGCTTGGTCAGGCAGCAGAGAGCACGAGCAAGATACACACTGATGAGACAAAGATTTGCGTGAACCAAATATCAAACTTTCATCTTCTACCCACTTTTTTTTCTTTTGCCTGAAAATGGGAACACAGAATGTCTTGTCAAAGGTCACCCCAGGAGGAGGGCATAAGCTCCCCAAAGAAGTGTTAACACGGTTTCATGACTTAATGAACACGATGTCTTTCAAGATGTCTTGTGATCATTCAAGCTTTTACATGATCAGATCCTGAAAATCATACGTCTTGCCTACTTTTTCATGATCTTGCAAGCGCTGAGGTTTTTCACCTTGCCTCTGACTTCAGTTAAGAATTTAGGGGGCGGTTGTGCTTGTTTTGTTTGGGGGCGAGGGTATTGGGGGGGGGGTGTGCAGCATGGTGTCATAAACCTGAAGCAAGAGACACAACTGAATTCAAATCCCTGTTCAGCTCTGACTGGCCAGGTAATTTCAGAAGCAACATTTTACCTTCTCCTTTATGGATCTCCTCAAGCTGCAGCGCCCAGGATTGTTGAGAAAACAAAAGAGATGATACACATAAAAACGCCACCTTGCCTGACACCCAGTGGGTTCCCAACAAAGGTCACTGCGCTTCCTCTGTTCATTTTGCTTCATTTTACCCTGGCATGGGAGAGGAGACACTGGAACTAGTTACTCAGTCCTTACACTTGAAGCAGGAAGACCCTTTACCAAAAATAACATCCCCTGAGGGCTTTTCGAAGAACCAAAATTGACATAAGTGATTAGCATCCGTAAACATGAGCGATTACTCTTCTAGGAGAAAGAACAGGGAGTCCAAGATCGGTCCGCTAACTGGGCCGCTTCACCCTTGAAGTCCGCTGACTGGCGCACCCAGGGGTATTTTTCCTTCGTATTAATAGTGTGCGAACCCGGTGTCCCTGGCTCCTGTCTCCTTGGCCTTCTCCACCCCCTCCTCTTTCTTTCCCTGGACTCCCTTACCGCTGAACAGCTTTTTGTGTTCACTGCAAACAAAAGGCGCTAATGAGTGATGAAGTTGTCATAAGTGACCTGCTAGATCCTGTTGCTAAACACCATGGCCAGCCTGTAATCATCCCCATGAGCAGAGAAAACAAATGGCAGTCCATTTGTACGAGGCTGCCCATCATGCCCCTCACAAATAATTACAGTCCCTCCCTCCCCTCCCCCCAGATGATTTAAATAGCTTTGGGCTCCCACCGCCTGTGATAATAGATGAAACTCCTAAGTTCCTACAAGGTTCATAATGTTTTCTGTTCTCTTTTCTGCGTTTCCAGGATTCGGGGAAAAGGCAGCTGAGATTAATACATTCAAGTGCACACTCTGCGAGGTGAATTTTGATCGCCACTTCAAACTAAAGAGCTAACTAGAGAGCTGACTGGTCCTTTTTGTTTTAGATTCCGGGCTGAGCTGGGACTACCTGCTCACAGTGAGAATCCCCAGACTGTAAAGGGCGGGGAGGAGAGGGAACTGAAAAGTGAGAGATGTTCCGGGAAACTAATCAAGCCCACAGGCAAAAAGTCAACTCTAAGACCCAAATGGGCTGATGTTGGAGACCAGCAGTACATGCCCAACCCTTATTTATTAATATCACAATATTTAGGGGCACCTGGGTGGCTCAGTCAGTTAGCGTCCGGCTTCGGCTCAGGTCGTGATCTCACGGTTCATGGGTTCGAGCCCCGCGTCGGGCTCTGTGCTGGCAGCTCAGAGCCTGGAGTCTGCTTCGGATTCTGTATCTCCCTCTCTCTCTGACCCTCCCCTGCTCGAGCTGCCTCTCTCTGTCTCCCAAAAATAAATAAAATGCATTAAAAAAAGTTTAATATCACAATATTTAATGCAGTCACCACTAAAAGTGACATGATTGTGTTGTAAGCATGTGTATCGTAAGTGACATGATTGTTTTTTGCAATAGCAGAAACATTTTGCTTCCCAAAAAGCAATACACACCCTTGGCATTTGAATGGGTTTATTCCCAAACTTCTTACTCTGTAAAGTCTGCAGGCATTGCTAGCCCCGCTTCTTGTCCCATGCATCATAGGACCTGCTTTTATTTTATCAGCAAAGCTTTACAAACCTTAATGGCAGCCCTTTGCGTAGCAACCCAGTACTTTAAAAGATCTGTCAGGAGATCTGATACCAAGCTTTGGGGTTTGCGTGATTTGGTTTGTATGTTCAATACATAAGTACTTTCCTTTAAATATGTAGGTGGAGAGGCACCTGGGTGGCTCAGTTGGTTAGACCTCCAATTCAGCTCAGGTCATGATCTCATGCTCCATGAGTTCGAGCCTCGTGTTGCACTCTGGGCTGACAGCTCAGAGCCTGGAGCCTGCTTTGGATTCTGTGTCTCCCTTTCTGTCTGCTCCTCCCCTGCTCTCTCTCTCTCTTTCAAAAATAGATAAACATTAAAAATAAATAAATAAATAAATAAATAAATGTGTAGGTAGCAGCTTTCTCTGCGAGGGCCCAGGGTCAGGGAGTCCCTCTCTAAAGAGAAGCCATAGAGTGTTGTAGGCTCAGGAGCCGGATAGCCTGGATTGGAACCCAGTACTTCTGAACTGTGTGACCTTAGATGAGTCACTTAATCTCTCTGTGCCTCAACACTCTCTCAGGGGTGTTATTGCTAGGAGAACAGTGTTGTGGCACATGAAAAGCACTGAGAACACCATCTGACACAAAGAAAGCACTCAAAAAATTTTGTCATGGATACTACCCTCATCACTGTTGGGAGTTTCTCTATATCATGCAAGGCATGATGGGAAAACCCAGTCCCGGGAAGCAAGAAGCCGTGCTGAACGTGACCCCCTAACTCTGGCATTGCCGAATAACTGGAACCACGCGTCTCATGCCGTTTAAATCTCACTGCCCACCCTGTGCCTTGTAAAGGGATAGAACGAGCTCGGGCCAGTTGTCCCGTCAAATTCTAAAGTTCTCTGGATTTGTGCGATCCCACCGTGAATCCCTTTGCACGGTGAAGACTACAGATGCCTCGAAACAGCACAGCATCTTGCAGGTTGGGTTTTATTGTATCAGACAATACGCAGGGTGATATCCGTCCTGTCGTCACAGCCCACAGGTGAGAGGGGCAACCCGTCAACAGGGTTCTAGAAGCGAGCGCAACAGTATTTGTTCCTCCAGCGTCTGCCCTTGGCGCTCCTGACCTGGCTTAATAAATATGTGTTGAATGAATGAGTAAGTGAGTGAATGAAGGGATGAACGAATGAATGACATAAAAGATTACAGATTGTTTGCCTCAGAGAGCCTTCTACCAGAGATCATCTAAAGGGAGAGAAAACTGCTATTTCAAACCGCAAGTGTACTAAGGCAGGCCCGTCCTGGTAAAGGCTGAGCCCTACCCGCTGGGTCCCTGCTGGGCCTGGCTGCTGCTAATGGCCTAAAAGGGCTCTGGGGCAGCTAAGAGCCCCAATGCGATGCACTTGGGCTGTACAAAGGTGGGTCTGGAGGCTTTAAGCCTGGGCATGGAGATCAGCCCAATCTGAAAAAGGCCACCATAGACCCCAGACTACTGAGGAAAATCCCGTTGGCCTCCCCTGTCACACCTTTCAAACGCTAACCATTTGGGGCACACACATGGGCCAGTGGCTACAGGGGACCAGTGAGTCCTACCCCCCTCCCCAGCCAGCGTCTCATCCTCACCCAGCCAGCTCTGTTTCTTCCCTCCCTGCCGGAGGTCAGAGCCCCCCAACTGGTCTCATTGTGTCAGAGCTCATGGGTGTAGATTCCTACCAGGTATAGACTCAGAAACAAAATCCTGGTCCCTGGGCCAGCCCGGGCATGATCCCGTCTAAGAGGACCCCCCAGGAGCCACCAGAAAGGTGACCACAGGTGCTGGCCTAGAGCACTCCCAGACACCTAGGTGCCGACTGACCCTGCCAAGGCGCAGATTCAGATTCAGAAAGCCAGAGGGAGGCCTGAGAATCTGTATTTCTTGCCAGCCCCAACCCCCTGGGCCTCGAGGAGGAGGCCCCACCCCAAGCCTACTGAAGGGGAAATCTGCACTGAAGCCAGACAGCCAGGGGATTCCCGTGGTTGAAGGGTGAGAAGGTCACCCTGGAGCCTTTACTTCAGTCACACACCATGTGGGAGAAATCCAGATCAGGGAAAGGTCAGATCAGCTGAGCCCAAGTGGGGAGCCCCGAGAGAGAGGAGGAGGAGGAACGGCAGACACGTGGCCCAGAGACCAGCAGGATGAGTTTAGGCAGGGCCTGGGAGCCACGGAGGGGCACTGAAGCTATCTTAGGGAAGCCAGTGGAAGGTTTCAGAGGTGGGAGTTACCACATCAGTTACACTTTAGACTCTTCTGGCTGGAGATACAACACAGATGAATGAGAGGGACCCAAGCCCGGGGTAGGGTGGCATCCCAGAGACCTGCATGAGGGTGGCTCCAGTGGGCAGACCAGCACATCGCAAGGAGAAACGCACTAGGAATGTGCCAGGACAGAGGGGAGTCCTCCAGCGTGATCTGCAGTCCTCTGGGGCAGCAGTGACCACGGAAGGAAAGCCCTCCTCCCCTCCTCCCTCCAACCTTCAGAACACATCTGTCTTGTTCCTCACCCTGAAGATGCCCCAGCTTGCCCATTGCTCACCTTGCTTCCCATCCCGCCCTCCTTCAGTCCGACTGACACTTTCCTCCCCCTGCTCCAGAGCCATCCGTAACTCCCCATTGCTTACCAAACTATCTTCAAACTCCTCTGCCCACACGTTTATGCTCTGGCTTCTGTTCCGGCCCGATTTGTGCCACATTTGTTCATGCTTGCGTTCATTCCACAAATATTTTGCCGAGCACCATCAGTGTGGCAGGCACTAAAAAGGAATCAGTCATCTGTCAAGACACAGAATCAATCTTTGGAGGTGGATATCCATGCTGAAATACTCTTCCCAATAAGGCGCTTTGGTTGTATGAAATAGAAGGAATACTAGTGGGCAGCACTTATTAAGTGCATATTGTGCAACAACCATCACGTGGAGTTGTTTGCATGACTGTTTCGCTAAATCTCCCCCAAACACCAGCCTGAAGGTGGCTGGCCTCATTTTAAACATGAGAAAAATGTCGAGTCACTTGCAAGGAAAGTACAATATCTGAATTAATAGGAGTTGATCCCAGGTGGCTTGAAGGAGTTTTCTCCCCTAATTCCTTTCTTCTAAATAACCCCCCTCCTGCATTCTGTCACAGGGGCTGCTGGGTCAAACATGGTAACGTAGTACATGGTCAGTGGTGCGCTAAGCTGTAAAATCCCAAGAAAATGCTCTTTCTAACTCAGTTTCCGCTACTGCAAATCCACTCACCAAGTCTGGGTCATACTGGCCTGCCAGATTCTAACTTTGGGGAGGGGGAGCTTTTTCCTCCTGGTTTCTTTGCCCGGAATGCTCTTTTTCAAGATCTTTTGTTGGCCTGTCACCATTCGAGGTTCTGCTCAAAAGTCACCCCTAAGCAGTGATACAAAGCTGTCGAGAATTCTTTTCAGAGGCTCCCTTCATTTCCTAAGTCCATTCCTCCTTTTCCTTCCCCTTTCTCTCTTCTTGTCCCTTTAGCCCTATTGGTTCTTCTGCATGCCCTGTTCCTTCATCAAGAACTGCTCTCATGAGAAACGTCTCAGTCATTTACACCATAGTATGAATTTGTTGGTTAACTTATGCAGAAATGTCTGAATATTTTGGGTTTTCTTTTAATGTATATTTTACTTATTTTGAGAAAGAGACAGAGAGAGCGCATGAGAGCAGGGGAGGGGCAGGAAGAGAGTATCTAAGCAGGTTCCATGCTGTCAGTGCAGGGCTCAAACCCACAAACTGAGAGATTATGACCTGAGCCAAAATCAAGAGTCCAATGCTTAACCAACTGAGCTACCCAAGCGCCCCAAGAAATGTCTGAGTTTTAAGCCATATCCTTGACTATAAATTAGAAGGCTTTACCTTTCATTTGCCAGGATTATCCATGTACATGTGTAAGATCATGCATTTATGTGTAGTGTGTTTGGGGCAGCCCCCAGAACCACTCAACCAACCTCATTGGCCTAGAGCCATTTCGGGGTGGTGGCATGCTTAAGAGTAAAGAGAATAGGACGATGACGTAAGCCATGGTCTGTGTCTCATTTCTGTCATTGCCTGTATGATCTTAGCCAAAGTGGCGGTCCCTCTCTGAATCTCCCTTGTCTCCTCTGTGATTGAGGGCAATTAGTATTGCAAAGATTAGGGGTGCCTGGCTGGCTCAGTTGGCTGAGCGTCCGACTTTAGGTCACCATCTCGTGGTTCGTGAGCTTGAGCCCCACATCAGGCTCTCTGCTGTCTGCACAGAGCCCCCTTCAGGTCCTCTGTCCCCTTCTCTCTCTGTTCTCCCTAGCTGGTTCTCTCTCCTCCCCAAAATAAACAAATAAACTTTAAAATATATATATTGCAAAGATTATTGTAGGGATTAAATGAGATGATAAGGCACACAGTTGAGGTCAACAGGACTCAAATTAGTGAAGTCCCCACTGGTGGAGTCAGGCCCGATTGCCTCTGTGCCTAGACTTGCCAACACCCACACACTGTCCCAGGGCCCCCGCGGCACGTAATGGTTTCCAGGAAGAGCCAAGCATGGAATGTGGCAGACCACAAAAAGTCCTGGAATTCAGGCCACTCTCAAGCCCAGCATGCTCTCCTGCAGAGCCTCGCACTCTCCAGGCCAGTTCTGAAGCATCTCCGGCTTCAGGCAGATTGGAGCCACCCTGGCCCCGAAGCCTCCCTTCCAGTCACCACGACCAGCCAACGTCACCCCCTGCCATCCCAGCCTTCCGGCCTTCACGGAGTCCCCCTGCACCGCTGAACCTGGGCCCCTCCAAAGGCAAACATCCGTCCCCTGGAGGGAATCATAACCCAGCCACCATAAACCTCAAAGCTAAAGAGATCATTTTTGAAACAGGAATCTCTCCAGGGAGACAAGGAAGTTCTCAGATCTAAAAAATTGATATTGCTCACCATTCATTCATTTATTCACAGATTCCTTTACTGTATCAGTGCTTTGTTCAGCAAGTGTTTGTTGGGGCCTACTGTGCGCAGGGCCCTGGGATGGCATGGGGGCCAGCTGGACACCCTACCTTCACAGGATAACATTCCAGCAAGTACACTTCATTAGCAGGTAACTGACTCTTGAATTAAGATCATGCTATGTGCTGGGTGACAGTGCCTGCAACAGGGGACCTCCCAAGCAAGTGTGGATCCAGGAGGCCCTCTCTGAGGAGGTGAGATGTAAGCTAAGAACTAAAAGGGGGCAGAAAAAGGAGGGGAAGGGACTTCCGGGGAGCAGTTGAAGCTTGGGCCAAAGCCCTGAGTAGGAGGAGCATTCATGGGGACAAGGGGTGGGGCAAAGCCTGAGCCAGGGCAGAGGTCACACCCTACAGGGCCACGGGGCCCACCACACAGTGCTGTGTCTGTGTCTTGAGAGCAATGGGGAGCCACAGATGGCACGAAGCAGGGACGTGACACTGTCCGGTTGGCCTTGGGAACAGGAGCTCCGGCAGCTCTCTGGACAATGACCTTCCTCCTCTGCCTTTAACGTGAGTCCAGAAAAAGACATGAGCTGGGTGGGGGGCGGGGAAAGGGGTGGGGGTGAGGCTGGATTTTTCTGGAGGACTTTCCTCATAACCTGCTTTATAGAGGACTGAGAGGCAGCAAACAAATGATAGTTCTGTCCACGGAGGCCTTCATTTTTCTAAACAAACAAGAATGATGAACAGCCATCAGGGCAAAGTGTTTCCACCCCTGAGGCTTTGAAAAGAAATGTCTGTTTGGCCTCCTCCTAGGCAGCCAGGGACCAGTGTGTGCATGCAAATAGATGCCGGATGCAAATGGTGACTCCGTGGGGGCGGGGGAGGGGGAGTGAGACTCAGAGTCCAGGGCAGGATCTGGGTGCCTGGGCTTCTGCAACAGCATCTGGCCTCTCCCCTGTGCTCACCCGTCTTGGCCGCTCTATCAGTCCAGCTCTGATCCGTTTGGACACCCAGCGCCTATTGGGAAACTCTGAACGCTTGCTCAAGAAACGTTACTACAGCGAACAGCCCCCTCAGGAGTCTTCATGACTGCTCCAATCACCCTTGGAACCGAACAGATGTGCAAAAGGGAAAGTGATTTCCCAAGACCGTGGGCTCACGGTCCAGATCTCATCAGGAGGTTTGGCTTCAGAACCTTCATCGGCTGGTCACAAGGTGCAGGACTTGAGCATCTCCGCAGGGAGATTCCCCCCATGTAGAAATGCTGTGGTTGCTTCTTACCAGCACTTAAACTGGGCAAGATCTGTTGGCTGATCAGGTTGGATATTTTGATCGCGTTCTCCGTCTCCATGCAGAGACAAGGCAATTGCATTGGTTATCGCTGGGTAGGTCATGTGACCACAAACTTTGCAGCTGAAGGTGACACACAGGTAGCATCTCAGAGCCCCCGCGCAGCAGGGGTCTGGATAGGGATGGGGCCCACAAGGTGCGATCAGGAGTGGGGCTACGTTCTTGTCTGAGTCTTGGCTGCAGAAGGATCTGCCTCCAACTTTATGTGGGTCCGCTGACGTGAGGTTCCTCGAGGTCTGTTGGATTTAGGGCCCCAGGTTCTTGCTGACTATTGGCCAGAGGTTGCCCTTAGCTCCTAGAAGCGGCAGCCAGCTCCTGTTGTAAGTTAGCAAACTGAGTACAAATTGAAAATCATTAACTTGCTGCTTTGGCTTCTGTAAACTGCTTTGCAAATATATCTTTCCGTTCACTGCTCTAACTATGCGGCTCTTTGTTGGAATTATCAGAAGGTGCTAACCACGCCTGTAAATTTGCCTGCTTTCCAAATGCCAATTTAGATGGTAAAACTGCTCTCCCACCTCATCTCTGAAGCTGACCGGACAAAGTGTACGCGTAGGAAGTCACGTATTCACAATCTCACAGAACCCGGAGCGCCTAACTGTAATTGGTCATCCAAGACCCTCTTAAGACAAAGAACTTTAAAACTGATAGGGTCTTGCCAGAATTACTGTCTGTTTGTAAAGATGTGACAGGGTGTCCTAAAATTGATGTAAACTCTAATTGGTTAACTAAATGATGATGGTTGATGCCTTGCTAAAGTCAATATAAGCTCACTGCCACCTTTGTTCAGGGCCGTTCTCTGCTCCTTAACACCAGGGAGATCGGGTTTGGCCTGGCTGTAAATAAAATCTCGCCTCGCTTCTATTCGGCCGTTTGGTGGTCTTTATCATCACCTTGTTACACTCCTTGTGACTTAGACCTCCCGAACATGGCCACTTACCTCAACGATGCATCACAAGATGGGTGTTATAATCTTATGCACTCATTCCCCTTGCGTGGGGTACTGGCTGAAAGCCAGCCACAGGCCCTGCCCACCACCCAGGGGAGGAGACTGCACAAAGGGTGTAAACACCAAGAGAGGGGGCCATGGGGGGACACCCTGGAGACTGTCCACCGCAGCCTTGGATATCTTTCCTCCCCTCAAGAGAATGAAATCCTTATCACTGGTTGAAGTAACTGGCTAAAATTTATATTTTGAGAAATGGAAAAGGGCTAGTTCTATTGATACAGGACATGGGGGAGTCGAGAATGGAGTCAGGGTATACGCCCAGACGCAGAGGTGATGCTTCATGGAATAACACAATTACCCATGGGGACGAGGCCCCTGGGTATATGCCCCTGAACACCGGTTTGGTAGGTGACAGAGTGAGAACTGGTCAGGGCTCAGCATCTGGACCAAGGACCAGGGTGTCACCTGCGCAGTTTGAATCTCAACTTTAATTCACTCTGGTTGGAGCATGTTAGGCAAATGCCCCAACTTCCCAAGGCTTCTGGTTCTTTATTCAGAAAGTGGGACCAGGAACAGGCTTGTCACGAAGATTCAAGATAGCGTGTGCCACATATAATGATGCATGGAACAGTGTTATGTTACGATGGCTGAAATTACGAAGTACAAACAAAACCCAAATGTTGACAAGGACACAGAGCAGATGGAGCTCTTGTACACGGCTGGTGTGAGTGTGAACTGGTTGGACCGTTTTGGAAAATTGGCAGAATCTACTAAAACTAAATATACGTTTACCATATGACCAGGGAACTTTACTCCAAGATACGTGTATTTCCTACAGAAAGGAGTACTTAGGTATGCCCCCCATTCCCCGCCTAAAAACCTGTCCTCAGATGTTCACAGCAGCTTTATTCACAACCAAAACAGAAATCCAGACATCCAACTGTGGAGTGGATAAATCATAGCAAGACCATTCAATGGAAATACTACAGAGCAACATGCATATATCAAACATAATTCTGAGCTAAAGGGGTCAGACACAAACAAATGCGTATGTCATGAAGCCATTCATATGCAGTTGAAAAACAAGCAAAACGAATTGCTGCTATCGGTCAGAAGAGTGGTCATCTTTGGTGGGGATGGGCTGGAAGGTGCTCCTGGGGGCCGCCAAGGTTTTAGATCATGGTCTAGCTGTTATTTACTTGATCTAAGTAAATAAAAATAAAGTATTTGGTGTTGACACTGGGTTCCAATTCCCAGCCCTTCTTGCTCTGATTGATTGCTTCATCCAGGGCAAAGGGGAGGGAGGGGACCTGTCTTTTGCAAGCCTGGAGTTCTCCCGCATGCTGATATTGATCAGTTAAACAATAGGCTATTCAGCCGCGTGGTTCACTATCTAGGTGAACTTGCTCAGAAGCAGAGGAAAGTGTGCAGCCTGGAGCCTGCCTGCAGTTCTCAAATGCACAACACACAAACAAAACGGCTCTTTTCGATAATGTCTCTTTTTCCGTCACGGGGTGTCTTGTGTGGGCGCAGAATCCCTCCTGGGACACCAGGGGACCTGCACATCTGCTTTCTCTCATCTCAGGACAAAAACCCTAGAGAGATTTGTTGTGCTGAGCCCCCATATTTAGAACGCAAGCAGCCCTTCCCGTATGAAACCCTTACTGGGGGTGGGGGGTTTCTTCTAAAGGTGTGCAAACTGTTTTCATGCTCTGTGACCCTAACAAGTCAATGGCGGATGTTTCCCTTCCCACATCTCACTGACACCAGCAGATGCTAAAACAACTCCATTTCCAGTACACTTGTGTCGGGGTGGGGACTTCAACAGAGGACTGCTTTCCCTTGCTTCTATCTCTCCATGTCTTTCTACCTTACTAGGCCTCCTTTTCCCTCTCTTACTCTCGCTCACTGAGTGCGCTGTAAACCCTCAGTCCCTGGGAGCAATGATCAGTGCCTGGTACGTGAACCAGTGTGGTCGCTGAGAAGTGAGCTCTGAGCGACTTCGGTGATTAATTCCGCTCCCGAGATTCCTTGATTGCAAGAAAAGGTGCTCTAGATCAGCGATTTTTAAGCCCAGACTCAAGACCGATGGGTGATAGGTCATGAAATCCACTGAGACAGATGCAAGCAGCATTTTAAAATGAAGTAAAATAGAATGGAGTGAAAATCACCAGAGACTGAGTCACAAACTTAGTTTTCAGCATCATTTGGTGAAGCGTTCGTTGTAGAGGTACAAGTGTGTGGTGCGTGTGTGTGTGCTGCTTCCTAACACACACTTCTTACGGTAGGCCAGGATCGATGACTTTGAAAGCCCCAGAGCCAGATCATGTGTCCGCAAGCATCCTGGTCACTGCAAGTATAAATTCATAATTCACTGACTTCACTCAAGTCAATTATAAAACTGAGTCCCTGAGCCAGAGGCCAGCCCCTCACTGGTGGTTGCTCCCGTCAGTACAACTACCCGGTAAGAACTGCCCTACAGCAGCCCGAGAATCACTCTCAGTGTGCCCAATTTAATGTCAAAATGACAATTGCAACCACAGCGATCAATGCAAATTGTTTTAAGTGAAGACACTCTCGGACCTCTTGGGCGGAGGATGATGCACTTTGGAGCCTAGCCTTTTAAGAGATGGATCACTCATGAGAGGCTCATTTACAAAGCCAAAAGGATCAGGCTGTGTGACGAGGGGCAAGACACTTAACCTCTTTGGGCTTCTGCTTGGATGATGCTCAAATAAAGACTAAGTGGGGCTGGCAGGGAGCAGGGAGACGTAACTTTGACTTTTTTTTCCTTTTCAGACTTCTGTGTCACTTGATTCCCGATAAGGAGGTGCTGTTTTTTTAAACTTCTAAGTCCACTATTTAAAGTTAAGGTAAAAGAAGTTGGTTGAGCGGCATCTGGGTGGCTCAGTCGATTCAGCATCCGACTCTTTTTTTGTTGTTTGTTTTAATGGTTACTCATTTTTGAGAAGCAGGGAGAGAGAGAGCGCAAGTGGGGCAGGGGCAGAAAGAGAGGGAGACACTGAATTGGAAGCAGGCTCCAGGCTCCGAGTTGTCAAGCACAGAGACCGACGCAGGCATTGAACTCATGAACCATGAGATCATGACCTGAGTTGAAGTCGGACATGTAACTGACTGAGCCACCAGGCGCCCCCAGCAAGCAGCCGACTCTTGATCTCAGCTCAGGTCATGATCTCACAGTTGTGGGTTCAAGCCCCATATCGGGCTCTGTGCTTACAGCACAGAGCTTGCTTAGGATTTTCTGTCTCCCTCTCTCTCTGTCTCTCTCTGCTGTTCCCCCTTTCTCTCTCTCAAAATTAAATAAATAAACTTTTTAAAAAAGGAGATGGTTGAGCTGGATTGTGGTTTCTCAACGTTGGAAACACACATCCCTTTTACTTATTTATTTATTAAGTTTTATTTCTTTATTTTGAGAGAGGCAGAGAGTGCAAGCAGGGGAGGGGCAGAGAAAGAGTGAGAGTGTGGGGGCAGAGAGAGAATCCCAGGCAGGCTCTGCACTGTCAGTGTGGCGCCCAACATGGGGCCTGAACTCTAAAACCGTGAGATCTTGACCTGAGCAGAAACTATGGGTCAGACCCTTGGCCAACTGAGCCACCCAGACACCCCAAAACACGTGTCCCTTTTAATAAAATGAAAGTTATATGTGTCTGGGCCACCTATGCAGGCTTCCCCAGGCCAGCTTGGGACCAGACTCAAGATGTCTCTAAAAAGGGAGGGAGGGAGGGAAGACAGGAAGCAAAGAGGCAACGCTAACTTGAACATGATGCCTGGGGGGTGTGGATTTTACTGAAGGTCTGGTGGAGATGTGGAGGAGAGAATTCTATCACACATCACAGAGCAAAACTGCCCAAGAGCTCTCCTGGGCCCTCTCTGCCCTTTCTCCTTATTCCAGGAGTATGGGACCATGTCTGTCTTCTTCCCCAGCCCTTTCCCCTTTGCCGGACCATTCTGTGCTCCAGACTGCCTTCACAAGCAGTGAGGGGAGACAGAGGCCAAAGTGCCGGCAGCCCCCAGCTCATCTTTGCAATTGCTTGCCCCATTTCCACCTCCCCCTGCTCCTGCAGGCCAACAGTGGCATCCAGCCCATCTCTAGGACCCTTCGTGGTGCGTTCACAGAGCCGGCAGCCATACTTCCCTGACTTCCATCGGCTCCTACATCAGCCCCCTTCGCGGAGTGCATTCTCGGGACACACCCTGCTCTCAGCTTTCCCTGCAAACTGCTCTACCTGGACTGGTTCTTGTGAGGATTCTCAGTAATGAATGCTTACGGAGCTCTCTTCCTTCCTGGCTTCCCTTCCCGGGCTTTGCTCCCCCAGCCTCTTCCACCAACATGTGTGTACGGATTCCTAGAGGTAACACACATTCCCTGACACTGCATGGTTCTGCTTCTGCAACCGGCCCCTCAGGGAGGCACCTCAGTTCTGGCCCCAGGCTCAAGACAGCAGGTGCAAGAACAAGGTGGAGATGTCAGTAAAGAGCCAGACCCTGCAGAGCCTTGAAGCTTAAATAAGGAGCGAGGACTGAATTCTGAGGGCACTAGGGAGCCATGGAATGTGTGGCACAAGCACCTGGCATGACTATGTTTTTGCTTTTCAAATGCAGTGCTATAGAAAGGATGGCTTGGTGGGGAGTCAGACCCTGGGGAACCCGGGAAAGGGCCACGCTACACAACCCTGAGTATTTACTTTTATTGATTCGGATGGAGCAGTCAGTCAATGAAAGTTAAACTTTAACCATGGCATGAAAGGTAATAAATCACTTGTTGAACAAGTATTTACTATTTCTGAGCCGTGGGTCCTTGGCGAAATGTGGACGATCACCTCTTTTTCCATCCACGATCCAGAACTCAAAAACTCCATGAAATAGTGACAACTCAGGTCAGGTCAACACAATGGACCAGAAGAGGCGGGTAAGAACACTGAGACCACAGGCGACAAGAACCACATGGTAGGGAGAGCAGCCGAGTTTGTAGAGGCCGATAGGAAAATGTTCAAAATGCGGGAACATGAAAGACCAGGAAAATAACGGTTTCTTTTGCCATCCGACAACCACCACGTCAGATCTGTTACACACCAATTCCCAGAGCACTTTTCTGAGATTACAACCCGCTCCAACATTATCTTTGTGAAAAGTAAGCCCTAAAAGAAGCCCTTCCATCTTCCCTTATCTGCTAGGAAAAGAAAGAAAAGTGAAAGAGGAGAAAAAGAAAAGTAGGTTTGGATCGCAGTTTGTGGTTCTCAGCTAAAAGACAGAAAAAAGCTACAGCTGTCTTCAGTGTCCTTTTGCATTTCTGCTTCGAGATTTACGTTTAGCAACAGTGTTTTGATTGAGAGGGGGTCCCCCCGAAACCCAGAGGGGCAGGTGGATCGGAGCCAGCAGCAGCGAGAGGAGGAGGGAGGGGGAAGTTACCCTCCAGCCTAAAGAAAACTCATTTTCAACTCTTCTGAAAATAGGAGAGCTACCTTGACCCCTGCTTCATGACAAGGAAGTGGAAAGAAGGGATAATGCTGGAATGCAATGGCCCAGAGTGTCCCTTTCTTCCGGCAGATAGAAACTCCCAGATGGTACCTGCATCCTGGGGGTCCTCAGGATGCAGAGAGAGCACAGACCCTGAAATACCAGTCAGAAATTAAGTGACTCAGGATGCCTGGGTGGCTCAGTCAGTTGAGCGTCCAGCTTCGGCTCAGGTCATGATCTCACGGTTCGTGGGTTCGAACCCTGTGTCAGGCTCTGTGCTGACAGCTAGCTCAGAGCCTGGAGCCTATCTTCAGATTCTGTGTCTCTCTCTCTCTGACCCTCCCCTGTTCATGCTGTCTCTCTCTCTCTCTCTCTCTCTCTCTCTCAAAAAAAATAAAACATTAAAAAATTCTTTTAAAGAAATTAAGTGACTCGTGGCAAGGCTTCTAATTATTTCTTCCATTTTTTATGGATGCAGATGCTTCTCTTCTTTTGTTTCTCGCTCTCATTCTCTCTCTCTGTCCATCTCTCCCCTCCCCCGTCTTTCCTAGTAAATTATCCCTTTATGAAAATTAAAATGCTCTATGAATAAAAGCACCCTCAGGCAACAGCCTGCCCCTGCTCCACATCACTCTGCATTTGGCCCGGAAACTCCTAACCAAACACCAAACCTGTGACACCATCATAGGTCCTTTCCATTCCCCACCCTTCTTCGAAGGACCCTGGTACCTCCCTTTGGCATCTAAAGCTTCATTTTTTACACAGTGCCAGCCAGTGCCAGGCACTGTGCCAGGTACTGGAGACATGGGACACCAGAACAGACAAGGGCTCTGCCCTTGAAGAACTCTTATTTTAACAGGAGACAGAGATAGTAGGTGAATAAATTAACCAAACACCGTTAGGTTGTAGAAAGTGCAGTGGAGGAACTAAACAGTGATTTGTAGAATACCACAGAGGGAGATCCCTGTAGATGGGTGGATGGGGAAGGTCTCTCTGAGGAGGAACTGAGATCTAGGTGGATGCCAGAAGGAGGAGAAGCCAGGAGAAGGGCACTGTAGACAAAGGGAATGGCAAGTGCAAATGTCCTGGGGCAAGAATGAGCTCTGAGAATTAAAAGCTCAGTCAGATGAGACAGATGGGTGGGAGTACAGCTACTAAGGTCTGAGAGGTGGCCAGGAGGCAGGTCCTATAGAGTCTTCTAGAATCCATTAAGCATGATAGGGAGTCATGGAGGGATTTTGACCATGTGTGGGAAGGTCAGTACTTCTTTTATGAAATATTCATCACCTTTTTGCCCAAATATTTCTCATAATTAGACTCTTTAGTTTTCAAGATAAATAAATACTTCTGTGTATAGATTTCTAAGTACTAGAAATTTATACTAGGCCTCATAAAGTCTAAGTTTTAGAACTAGAAGTAGTGATTTTCTCTTTTAATATCATTGACTATTTTACCTTTTCTGATCAGAAAATTTTTGATTTGATTATAATGATGATACTGCCAACTCCACTGAGAATAAGTTTGGGTCAGAGGAATGAAAACTTAACCAGATGGCTTAAAACATAAGAGCTCTTTGGGCGCCTGGGGGGCTCAGTCAGTTGACTGTCCGACTTCGGCTCAGGTCATGATCTCACAGTTTGTAGGTTCAAGCCCTGTGTTGGGCTCTGTGCTGAACACTTGCTTAGAGCCTAAAGCCTGCTTCAGATTCTGTGTCTCCTTCTTTCTCTGCCTCTCTCTGCTCATGCTCTGTCTCATAATATCTCTCAAAAATAAATAAATGTAAAAAAAATTTTTTTAAACCATGAGCTCTTTATTGACCTCTTTGACTGAAAAGTCCAACAGTATGTCATCATCAGACAAGGCTTGATCTAGCTGCCTGACAATGATCCGCGAGAGCTGCTGTCTTCATGGTTCTGTTCCACAATCCATAGTGTAAGTTTCCTCCGAAGGCTGGCTTTCTTTAGAATTACTGCATGGCTGCCTGCATCTCCCATGGCTATCATTTAACTTGTCCATGTTGAGTGAAAGAGAGCCACAGTCTGTTTCAACTTGCCCAACTAAGGTCCCGAGATTAAATACAGACCTGCTTAGGGAATGTGTCCATCCCAGAGCCAATCACTGAGCTAGAGCAATGCAATAACCTTATCGGCTTAACCCAAGTCATATGCCTTACCTCCAGAACCCAGGGGGGTGGAGTTACCTTTAGCAGAAGTACATCAGCTAAGATTAGAGAAAAGATGATCCTCCCCACCCCACCCCCACACACCTTACACCCACTGCAAAAATCAGAGTCATAGTGTCAAAGTTGGGAATGATTGGGGGATGGCTGAATTAGACCTTCAGACCATTCATCAAGAACAAACACTCGCATACAGGGCACCTGGGTGGCTCAGACGGTTGAGCAACCGACTTGGGCTCAGGTCATGATCTACCAGTCCGTGAGTTCGAGCCCCATGTCAGGCTTGCTGCTGTCAGTTCAAAGCCCACTTCAGATTCTCAGGCTCCCTCTCTCTTTGCTCCTTCCCCACTTATGCCCTCTCAAAAATAAACATTAAAAAAAAAAAAGAATGAACACTCACATGCATGAATCTTAAAGAATCTATAGTTTACTGAAAGTAACTCAAAGGAAATATCTTCAACTGGCACTACTAGGGGCCATCAGGAAGGGAAGTTATATTAGTTGCTATATACTAACAGCTATAACAAATATTCGCAAATCTCAGTGACTTAACACAATGGCACTCGTCAAAGTGGTCCAGAATAGTGTGGGTTGGAAGGCACTCCGTCTACTTATTCAGGAATCCAGCCTTCTTGCATCTAAGAGCTCCTCCATGTCCAAGGGTCTTGGCCACCCTCACCGTATTTTCTACATTCAATGAACAGACAAGGAAAGAGCACAGAGAGAAAGTTACACTCAGGTTTAACTGCCGTGGCTCAGAGTTAGCACTGTACACTTTTGGTCTTATTCCATTGGCTGGAAGAAGTCACATGGCCCTCTCTGCGTAGACAGAGGAGCTGGGAAATGTAGTCTTACAGGTGTTCAGGGTCGAGGCACATGAATATTGGTGAGGAGAAGCACGTTTTCAACCACATGGCATTGATCACAGGTTCTAGAACCTCTACAGTTCATTTTTTCCCCCACTGGGGAAAGTTCAGAGATGCCAGAAACACCTTGATTTGAGATTTGTATAACAACAAAGAGTATATAGTGAAATGGGGTACACTATTTTTTTAACCTTTATTTATTTACTTTGAGAAAGACAGAGGAGAGAGGGTCAGAGAGAAAGGGAGAGAATGAATCCCAGGTAGGCTCCACACTGTCAGCACAGAGCCTGAGGTGGGTCAATTCCATGAACTGTGAGATCATGACCTGCTTGGAACAAGAGTTGGCTTCGCTTGGGCAGCACATATACTAAAAAAAAAAAAAAAAAAAAAAAAGAGTTGGACCCTCAACTGGCTGAACCATCCAGGCACTCAAAAATGAGGTAGATTATTGTTCAAGATTATTGTTCATTCCCTCTTTCCTCTCCACTGAGAGGGTGGAGCTTATTTCCTGACCCCTCTAAACCAACCTAGACCATGTGACTTTCTTTGGCCAATAGAATGAGGCAGAGGTGACTGAATGATAATTCTGAGGCTAGACCTCAGGGGACCTCCTTAAATCTATTCTCAAATAAAAAGTTTATGAAAAGAAAATACTATATAATCAGAGGCATCCCCTGAGGATAAAGGAGGAAGTTTAAAAATAGATTCTAGTCACATGCCTTGCATTGTGTGACCCTGGGGAAGTCACTTAACTTTCCAACGTTTCAACTTCCTTCTACAAAATGTGAGCACCAGTTTCTTTCTCTCAGGATGGTGAGAAGATGTAAAGGCAGCCCCCATACCGAAGCCGCAGGGCGTAGGGCAAACAGTCCATTATGGCTGTAGTCATCACTGTTATTTTGTTATCAGTAGGGAAAAAATCAGGAAAATCCTACTTTCCATACCAAGGATAAATAATGGAATAATTGCGCCCCGTAGATTGTGCCACGCTGAAAACACAACACAGTCTGAATGATCGTTGAGATTAAAATGTAGGGCTTTGTGAGCTACGGAAAAGAGGTAGACAGCACCGCTGGGTTCAGGGCTCTCCCTTCCCTCCTGATGTGGCCATAGCTTCAGTGTAGATGGAATGGACTCCCGCCCCCCCGCAGACTTGAGAGCAGGCCCTGGGATTTGTTTGGCTGATGTGTACAAGCAGACGTCTTATCTACACCTGTGTTCTGTTGACTTGGCCTCACTCCAGACAACCCGGTCCCCACGTGAGGGACACGTGGAACAGCCCTGGTGAGAGAGAGAAGTAAGTGTTATTTGTTACAGACCACTGAGATTTGAGGGTTGCTATGCAGCATGAGCACAGCAATAGCGGATGACAAGTGGATTATTACAGAAACACTTGGGTGCCGTCCATGTTTCTGGTTTTTGTTGTACTCAGTCGAGATGAAGGTATCCTCGTAGGCAAAGCAAGCGTTGCCCCTTCAAAGGCACTCGTCAACCTGCTGATCTCACGTTCTTGGGCGACTCGAGAATTTTCTGTCACCGTCTTTACTTTGAATACCTCCATTTCTCATTTATGATTTTTTTCTTTATAGTTACTAATCCTCTAAACTATAGTTATTTACAGAGTAGCCATCATGTGTGAAATGGAGCAGACCTTCATGAAAATAATCCCCAGATCATAGCTAACTTCATCATCCACGATTTACGAAGGAAGATAGGAAGTCCCTGGAGGCTTCACTGAGGCACGCAGCTGATAGGTAGCAGCCCTCAGGCTCAAGCATGTCTTGCTCCATGATATTTTTTCTTTTTTTTAATGTTTATTTATTTATTTTGAGAGACAGAGACAGAGAGTGAGGAGGGGAAAGGCAGAGAGAGAGGGAGAAAGAGAATCCCAAGAAGGCTCCACACTGTTAGCCGGGAGCCCGATGCAGGGCTTGAACGCACAAATCGAGAGATCAGGACCTGAGCTGAAACCAAGAGTCAGATGCTTAACCGACTGAGCCTCCCAGGTGCCGCTTTCATTACAATTATTACAAAAGTGCACAAGCATTTTAAAAGTGGATGTCTGGAATTAAAGGCTGGGGTCAGAAATGAAAATCCAACGTTGAGTTTAGAGACCCCAACAGTGTGGTGGGGGAGATGACTTTAGCTAAGAAGATTTCTGAAAGACCAAGTCACCACCTCATTTAACAGTGACTTCATTGAGCACTTGTTCCTTCCAGGCCTGTCAAGGGCTTGATCTACGGCAACATGTGGTAAGGAGTTTGTGTTTTGTTCTGAGGGTTATGAGGAATGACAGAACATTTTTAAGCAATGAGAGATCAGTAGGGGTCCAGGAAAGTACCTGACGGTGACCTGGATTGCTTGGAGGTGATTCAAAAGGACTCTAGGAAGTAAAGCCAATATGGCTGGGTCATGGGGGATGGGAGAGGACCAAGAAAATGGAAATGATAAAGGTGACTACCAGATTTCTTGCATGGCCACCTCGGTAACTGATGTTGCTATTTTCATGGATGCGGGGCGCTGGGGGAGGAGGAGGTACTGGGGGCCTCTCTTGTTCATTCGAGAGGGAGATGGTGAACTCAGGTACAGACAGGCTGATTTACAGGTAGATGCTCATGAGAAAATCAAGGAGGGATGTCTAGAGGCAATTGGACATGTAGGTCCCAAGTGTGAATCTCTGTCTACCTCTGTTCTAATAAAATCAGCCCCATTCTAATTAGGTAAATGTCCAGGTCCTGATTTCTTAGAGAAAGATCACCATTGATGAGTTTGAAATAGCTGTCCAGCTTTGGGTTCTGAAATTCAAAGAAGAATCCTGATACATCTGACCTAGGATACATCCCTAAATGAGAACCATTGTGTTGGTGTTTCTTTTTCCTAGGTGTTTTATTACAGAAATTTTCAAATATGTACAAAAGTAAAATAATAACAATAATAATAATACTCCTATATTCCCATCATGAAGATTCAACAGTCATTATTCATGGACATTCTTGTTTCATCTGTACCTATCCACTCCCCTCCCTCAAAATGGATTATCTGAAGCAAATCCAGGCATTATACCATTCTATCCATGTACATGTCAGTATGCATCTTTCTAAAAGATAGTGATTCTCTCTCTTTCAAAAATAGCTCTGGGACCTCTGGCTGGCTCAGTGGGTAGAGCACACAACTCGTGATCTCAGGGGCTAGAGTTCAAGCCTCGTGCTGGGTGTGGAGCCTTCCTTAAAAAACATAGCCCTGTGTCATCATTAACAAAAACCTTAATAATAATTCATGAATATTGGCAAAAACCCAGTCATGGTTCAAATTTCCCTGGTTGCTTCACTGACCTCCATTTTTTTTTTTTTTTTACAGCTGATGTGATTGAGTTAGGATTTAAAGAAGGTCCACACATTTGCGTTGGGCTGATATGTCTCTTCAGTTCCCGTTATCTATAGCTTCTCTTTCTCCCTTCCTTTAAATTTTCCTAGCAACTTATTTATAAAAAAACTAGGTCATTAGCTCCATAGAGTTTCTCAGACCTGGATTTTGTTGAATGTATCCAAATAGATACGTTCCTCTGTCCTTTATAGTCCCTATAAATTTGTCATCAGAGTTTTGACCTAATTCAGGTTTGAGTTTTGGGCAAGAATATTTTCTAGGGACTTGAGTTATTCCGTCAGAAGACATGTAGTGTCTGGTGATCTCTCTCTTTTGGGGGGATGCTAACAATCAGTGATGACCATTGCCTAGATCCATTATTTCCTTGGGCATCTGCAAAATGGTGCTATGCTAATTATAATATCTTTCATTATTCTTCATTGACGAGTTGGACTACTTTTATGGAGAAAGTTTTACTTCATCAACGACTTCATTACACGAAGATGCAATTCTTATAAGAAAGTTAAAAGAACCGCTTGAGTCTTTTATGGGCCAATTTTCAGAATAATGATTTGGGTCTTGAATATCCTCCAAGGGGAGCCAGGAAGTTTTAGGTTTGTTTGTTTGTTTGCTTGCTTATTTCGCATTGTTTTCAGTATCATCAAGAATTCATAGATTTGATATATTTGATGTATTTCAATGCATTGCAGTTGTTATTTTTTTAGATGCTCAAGGAGGCCAGTTGGGAACGGGAGCCAACAAGTTATTTCCGGAGTCCTCCTGATGCGACCACAGTAGCCTTTGGTGGCCCCCTTGCTTTTAGATGAAACACAATGTCCTACCATCATACGTTTCCTGCCCAGCTCTGGGATTAGCCATCGCTCTGAGGAGCTCTGGTTCCTTTTACCAGGAAATTGTTCCACAGCTGTACAATCTAGGTCATTACTATTGGGTTGGTCATTATTTCCAGGTATTTACAGTGACTGAATCTGGAAAATACCAGAAATTTTTTAAGTGAAGATACGACCTGATATGTTTTCCAATTCACTCATTTGGTCAGCTTTGTATTTTTATATCTTTTTGCTTAGATTGAAAATTTTGGCTTCTAACAACCTTAATGTAAGAACGCATTTACTCTACAGTTTATTCACTCTGCACATACCTAAAAACTTTTTTAAAATGTTTATTTATATTTGAGAGAGAGAGAAAGCGGGGGAGTGGCAGAGTGAGAGAGAAAGAGAGAGAAGATCCAAAGCGGGCTCTGCACCGACAGCCGCAAGCCGGATACGAGACTCGAACTCACGAACAGTGAGATCATGACATGAGCTGAAGTCAGACACTCAACTGACTGAGCCATCCAAGCACCTCTATAGTAACAGCTTTGAAATAATAATACTGATGGTATTACTAATAATAAGATTAATGAGAACAGTTTAAGTGTCTGGGCTGTTGTTAACTTCTTAGTTCCCTTTGTCTTTGGGGTATTTCTCTCTAAGAAGAGTTAAACAAACTCATGAGTGATTAAGTCACCAAGTCAACAGAGTTGGGGTCACCTTTTGCCATGTTGTTTTTGCTCTTAACGAGTTACTCGGCACTTTTGACTTTGTGATTATAAAAGAAATATACATGGTTCCCACGTCACATCGAACAAAACAAGATATTTTCAGTATTTATTTAGTATTTTTAAATGCGTCATCCACACTTCAGACTGCTTTTTATTATCTGGAAAGCCATCGATTCTATCTACTCAAGGAGAGAAATAATGCTAAGTGTCATTCAGACTGTGAGAAATGATGGGCTATTTTTTCCTTATGAAAAGAAAAAAAAGAAAACTATTCAACCCTGCAACTTGGCGCGGGTTTTGTTTCCCCTAACCAGGGCCTGCCTGTCAATTTTCCACTCTGCTGAAGCCCCGCCGCACAGCCTGAATGAAAACACAATGTCATCACAATGACTGAAATCAATTAAATGTCAAGGTTTTTCCATTTGCATGCAGCTTCCTTTAGACAAGAATGCTTTTCAGAAAATCTTTATTCCCTTTGGAATGTTTTTCCCCTTAAAGCCTTTGTAATTAACATGACCACACAAACCCAGCCGTGTCTGTAACTTCCTTCCATAAATACACAAATAGAATGTTCTAAGCATCTGAGAGTGAACTTGCTCATTGTCTTATAGGACCTGCACATTCCTGGCCGGAAGCCTTCACCTTATCATTGAGGGCTCTCCCCCTCTCTCTCCTCATTGCTGGTTGTCCCTCTGTCCTATTGCCCTGCTCAGGGTCTCAGGCACCCTGCCACTCTCTCCTCTCTTCGTTGCCTCCTTCCTCTGCCAGCATCACTGATGACAGATGACACCAGCCAGCCTAGCCCCCTGCTACCAGGCTCTCCGCTCCAATCACTCTCAGTACGACCCTAAAAACAACCTTCTAGAAAATTGCCAATCCCATAGCCTTACACTACTGTTTAAAAATTATTGATGCGGGGGCGGGGGTGCAGGGGGAGGGCGCCTGGGTGGCTCAGTCTGTTGAGCATTTGACTTAGGCTCAGGTCACGATCTCACAGCTCGTGGGTTTGAGCCCCACATTTGGCTCTGTGCTGACTGCTCTGAGCCTGCTTGGTATACTCTCTCTTTCATGCCCCTCCCCTCCTCTTTCTCTTGCATTCTCTCTTTCTCAAATGAATAACCTTTTAAAAAGTAATAAAAATAAGAACAAAGATTATTGATGACTTTCCATCAATTAAGGAACAAAATCCAAATCCTTGGCATGCTCGAAGCATTTTAAGCATCTTTCATAATCTTGTCCCAAATTTCTTTCTTCTTTCTTCCTTTCTTTCTTCCTTTCTTCCATTCTTTCTGGCTGACTGTCCATGGAACCCCCTCTGTGCTTTTCCGACCTCACGTTCTCAGCATGCCATGCATTTTTATTCCTCTCTGCCTTTGCTCATATTGTTTCCCTACACAGAATCTCCTTCCCCAACATGGCCACCTAACCAAGCCTACTCATCCTACAGTACTCTGTGGGTTGAAAAGTCATCTCTCCTGTGAACCTTTATCTTCTCCGCACCTGCCACCGCACACTAATCCTTCTCCCCTCCACGATTCTATTACTGTTGTCAGACTTTATTTTAGTATCTGCCTTTCATAGCGGGGAAGGCTGCATATACCCACCTCTTCCTATGGATTTGAACGTGGCTTAGACCCAGACAGCCTTGGTGCTAGGCCCACGCTTAACAATGTACAAGGTCCCACCTCACCCCTTCTCTTCCTTTGGTCAGGCAGGATAGCACAACGGTTAGGATTTCAGACTCCGAAATCGGACTGCCGATTTTGCACGCTGGTTCTGCCACATACTAGCTGTGGACCCTGGGTAATTTACTAGCCTTTCCGGGCTTTGGTGTCCTCATCTGTGAGAGGGGAATAATGTGAACACATACGTCTTCTAGTGGTCGTGAGGACCAAATTCTATGGCGATGTGCGATCTTGGCTCAGTGCCGGGTTCGCAGGAAATGCTCCATAAATGTGGGGATAGTCATGGTGACGACAGTAAGTAATTGGTCTGAGCTCTTGATTTGTCCCTGCCAGCGAAATGGATTCTGACACCACAAAATGTGATATTTTCCATAGTTCAAGTAACAGAATCTAAGGATTGCATATCCAGCACGTATTCTCTTTGGCAAGAGTTTATAGGCCCACAAACATTAAATTTATTCATTTAAGTAACCTCAATGCCCAACATGGGGCTCAAACTCACAACCTTGAGATCGAGTCACATGCTCTACTGACTGAGCCAGCCAGCCTAGACCCACAAACATTGAAGTCCTAGGGACGTGAAAATGTGAACTTGGCACTTACATTACTATTACAGTGCTATTATGAAAATACATTTTAAGAAGGGAAATTGGGTGGGGTGCCTGGCTGACTCAATCGGTTAAGCTTCTGACTTTGGCTCAGGTCATGAGCTCATGGTTTTCGAGTTCGAGCCCCGCATCCGGCTCTGTGCTATTAGCTTGGAGCCTGGAGCCTGGAGCCTGCTTCGGATTCTGTGTCTCCCTCTCTCTCTGCCCCTCCCCTGCTCACGCTCTGTCTCTCTTTCTCAAAAATAAATAAACATTAAAAAGTATTTTAAATAAAAGGGAACTCGGGGCCAAATAGTTGAACAAGTGATTGTAGTACTTGAGGTTTTAAAATAATAATGAATTATTAATGACAATCATTAATAATATTGATGTTCGAATATCAAAGAGTTTCTTCCAGAAGAGTTATAGGGATGCCATTTCACAGACGCGCAGTATCAGCCTCGGGAGAGAACACAGACCAGTTGCCGGGCATGAAGACAGAGCAATCAGAACAGCGCCTCCTTTTCAGTGTAGCAGCCCCTCTCACACTCCCCCTTCAAACACAACCCCAATCTACAGAAACTCTGGTCCACCTGGACTGTCATCCCGTTTTCTCTCCCTTCCTTCACTCACTGAGATGTGAGCTCATTAAATCCCTGCTCCAAATACCACTGCTCTGTCAGAAGATGTGTTCCAGCACCTGGGGGCTCAGTTGGTTGAGCATCTGACTCTTGATTTTGGCTCGAGTCATGATCCCAGGGTTGTGGAATCGAGTCCCAGATCAGGGTCTGCACTGAGCATGGAACCTGCTTAAGATTTTCCCTCTCTGTCTCTCTCCCTCTGCCCCTCTGTCCTGCACATGCTCTTTCTCTCTCTAAAAAACAACAGGCAAAGGCACATTCTGGAAGTGATAACAGGATATCAGAAATATCTATACCACCATGTTCATGACAGTGTCATTCACAAGAGGTAAGGTATGGAAGCAGTCTAAGCACCCATCAGTGGATGCTTTTTCCAGGAGACGGTGTGCTCTGGGGTAATGTGTGCATTGTTCCAGTTTGAATTTTCAGCCCCAGGGCACACCTGGGACGCACAGACAACACCAACTGACCAAGCAATCAAAGCTGAGACCTCTTGCACACACACCAGGTGTGAGGCTGTACCTCACGCACATTCTATGCAGGGTGCCACTGAACCTTCACAGCAGCCTCACAAGCTAGACGCCAAGTTTCTTCCTGCAACAGAGGCCTGGAGACATCTAACATCCGCCCAGGGTCACTCAGCAGGTAGGTAGCAGAGCTGGATTTGAACGCGGGTCTCTCTGACTATGAGGTACACTCGTGTTTTCCATTTAAATGTGTTTCCTAACAACAGGTACCATCTGTCTCTGAACCCACAATCTGTGGCATAGTCCCTCCCAGGACAATGTTTTATTGATTAAATGAAGAATAGAGGAGGATAATAGCTAGTTAGCAAAGGAGATGATTAGATAGATAGATACACAGATAGGCAGATAGACAGACAGGCAATAGATAGGTTTAGATTTAGACGGATATTCTTGAAGAAAGGTATGCTAAGGCAGGAACCATACCCTACACTCCTTCTGAGGCTCAGAAATCTTTCACAGACCTGAGGGCATAGTAAACACTATGTGCACACTGGATTTGAGTAAGCAAAGGTGTCAGATGTGAAAGTAAAGGATTCTTTAATGATAGTCTTGCTCCTAAGACCTTGCATTTAACCTCGGAGGCACCTCTGATAACATCATCTGAATGTGCCGGAAAGGCCATTGCAGGATCAACATTGAGGTAGGGTCCCTATGGTTTCCTTGCTGATGTCACTAGATGTGGCTTATCCATTACAGTCCAAAGGAAGCTTATTCACCTTCAGGAACAAGGGCCTGGAGGACATCGGAACTGAGAAGCTTCATTTCATGCAGACAAGTAGTACAGGTGGTGGAGAGAAGCGGGCGTACACAGGCTAGGAAATGGAAAGATCCCGTTATGTCCAAGCACATAAGAGTGTGACCCTATTCAATATATAACCAAAAACAAGGCTGACTCATTCAATCTTGATTGATTCAAGGGGCACCTGGGTGGCTCAGTCGATTGAGTGTCCGACTTCAGCTCAGGTCATGATCTCACTATTCATGGGTTTGAGCCCCGTATCAGGCTCTGTGCTGACAGTTCAGCCTGCTTGGGATTCTGTGCCTCTCCCTCTCTCTCTGTCCCTCCCCCATTCGTGCTCAGTCTCTCTCTGTCTCTCAAAACTAAATAAGCATTAAAAAAATATTTTTAAGGACTTGATTCAAACAAGAGCCCAAAAATCTTGTAATGAGACCATTGTGCCTGGAAGGACAAGTCCATGGCAAATCCCACAAGCAGCCTGGCGTGGGAAGTGGCCAAGACTTGGACTCAGGTGGCCCACATCTTCGTCCCGGTGCTGCCATGAATGGGCTGCATGACCTTGAACCCAGGGACTCAGTTTCCATCTATTTAACAAGAGAGTTTTAACACAAATGAGCTCCTTGCTGACCTTTTTTTTTTCTTTTAAGATTTTATTTCTTTATTTTTGAGAGAGAGAAAGCACAAGTGGAGGAGCAGAGAGAGAGAGGGAGAGAGAGAATCCCAAGCAGTCTCCACACTATCAGTGAGGAGACCGATGTTGAGATTTGAACCACCCTGAGATCATGGCCTCAGCTGAAGTTGGACGCATCACTGACTGGCCCCGCTCTGTGCTGACTTTGAATCTAGGATTCTGTATAGGATTTTGGAGTGGGGAAGAAGAGAGGGCTGAGCAGAAGGCAGGGACCGTGGTGTTCTAAAGCCATCTGTACCACCAGCTCAGGAGAATCATTTTTGTGTTCCTCTCTTCCTAAGTGCATATTCTATGACATCATATCGATAGCTTGAAATTGACCATGATGGGAGCATTCCCACCAGGGAAACTAGCAATTGCTAAATCACGGGCCACTCATGCTCGCTCTCTCCTTTTCTTCTCTCTCTCTCTCTCTCTCTCTCTCTCTCTCTAAGAGTCAAATGGTAAACATTTATCAGCCCACCACTAGAAGGGGACAAAATTTATTGAGCACCTCGGGCTCAGGCACATTATATAGCCCATCTCTTATCCTCCTAGCCTCCACAACCATGGGACAAACTTTTCAAGGCTCAAAGAGATTCAGTAACTTGCCCAATGTCACCTAGCAATTAGGAGACAAGGCTCAAATTCAAACCCAGGCCTGACCAAATCCAAGTTCCGTGACCTTTCCCCACCACCACACTTGCTCTCTGAATTTGGACAGCTGGGCACGGCAAGGAGGCACAAATATAGTTTGGTTACAGCCCTGGAAGGTCACCTGGGCATGAAGGGACGATGGCTCACAGCGTGCTGGTTCTTGCTTCTCTGCCCATCCAAACTCCTCTCCCCTGAAGAATTTCCAGCTCACGCCGTCCATAGAGACCTGGCCCAGAATTCCCATTCTACTCTCCTGGTGGCTTTACATCACGTGAACTCACAGCCAAATTATTGGAGTTGCCAAATGTCAGTTTAATCTGGGCGCTGAAGGCCAATTACATAGATGGACCGCCGCACTGAGCTGGAGGACATTTCTGTGCCGTTTGATCAGAGGTAACCCCTGTGTTCCCTTCACGGACGTTGTTACTGATAGCAGCTTCCATGTAAACTAATTCCAAGGGCACAAGCATGATCTCCTGCAAACACACTGCCTCCCTGCTTCCTTCGTGGTTGACTTCTCCAAAGACCTCCCTGTGTCTCCTTCGCCAGGAGGAAATCTCTCTCAACTGGGTCTGTGAAAGCCACTCAACAGAAACAAATGATGAGGTCCATTACCAAAGATGTTCCAATTAAAAGCAACGTCCTTATTAAGATAAATTGAATGTTTGGAACAGTGTGTGTGTGTGTGTGTGTGTGTGTGTGTGTGTGTGTGTTTTTAAAAGTCCCTGTACTGTTAAGGCAACTCATGTCCTTGCCACTTAGTTGAGATCGAATTGGTCTGTTGGTTTCCCTTCTCAATCCACCATGATTGACTTTTAATCTATGGCAGTCATTCCATGACTTTCTGGCAAAAATAGTTCAGTAATAAGTCATACTCTCTCTAGAAGGATCTCTCTGGACCCTTCCTGGGAATGTAATTAAGCAACATGAATTTTCCCTTCAGCGTGACTCCCCGCCCCTTAAATTATGTTCTGTTAAACTCTGTGAGCCGCCATTAAGTACATGCGGGTAGAGATGGACCTCCGCTGGTTTCTCCCCAGCGCAAGTGGCTGGAGGCCTCCTCTACGGCTTTCAGCCTTTGGGTCAGAGTGGTTTTGAGAGAAGTAGCCTCTGGCTCCTGGTAACCAGTGACACTGTCAAGGAAGGGGCTTTTCAGCTTGAAAGGTGTATGGCTTATGGCTGAGAAATGCTGAGTGCACTCTCCAGCTAGGGAATAAATACTGCGAATCTAAATGAGTTTTGTCCTTGATTTGTTGTGAGGATTTGGCCAACTCACTCCCGTTCGGAGCTGGACCTCAGATTTCCTGTCTATGAATTGTGGGTGTTGGGCTTCAGGAGGGGTGGACAAATCCAATGACTTCAGAGGCACAGCAGGTAAAAGAATTTAAGGAAACCAGAGTGTGTACGCCCCTCCTAAGAGAACACTGGTAACAATATCAATGATTATGTAAATAATAGTAATAACAGTGAACACAGCGTAACACTTCTCATCTCAGGCACTTATCTGAAACTCTTGTATTAGCTTTGCATGTTTCTCATGGCACTCCGATGACATAGGTCCCATCTACACTTACAAATGAGGAAACTGAGGCACAGAGATGTTCAGTAACTTGCCCAGAGTCACACAACCGATAAAAGAAAAAGAATTCTCTGTGGGTAGGATTTGGGGACACCGTGCCAATTTCCAACCTCTTGATTGTGTCTCTAAAGTCCTTCTAGCCCTAACACTCTGAATCTCTATAAAAAAGCAAAATTGGAATAAATCCCACTTGATCATAATGGATAATACTTTTTATATGCTGTAGATGCTGGCGAGGGTGTGGAGAGATGGGCATCCTCCTACACTGTTGGTGGGAATGTAAACTGGTGGAGCTGCTCTGGAAAACAGTGTGGAGACTCCTCAAAAAGCTATCAGTAGAACTTCCTTATGACCCAGCAATAGCACTGCTAGGGATTTACCCAGGGGATACAGAAGTGCTGATGCATAGGAGCACATGTACCCCAATGTTCATAGCGGCATTGTCAACAATAGCCAAATCGTGGAAAGAGCCTAAATGTCCATCACCTGATGAATGGATCAAGAAGATGTGGTATATATACACAATGGAGTATTACATGGCAATGAGAAAGAATGAAATCTGGCCATTTGTAGCAAAGTGGATGGACCTCGAGGGTGTCATGCTAAGTGAAATAAGTCAGGCGGAGAAGGACAGACACCATATGTTTGTACTCATAGGTCTAACAGGAGAAACCTAACAGAGGACCATGGGGAGGGGAAGGGGAGAAAAAGAGTTAGGGAGAGAGAGGG
>NC_043713.1:64114239-64131720 GCF_006229205.1 Suricata suricatta | reverse complement strand
CAAATCATGAGAGACTATTGAATACTGAAAACGAACCATGGACTGAAGGGGGAGGGGGAGGGAGGGAGGGAGTGATGGTCATGGTGGGGGTACTTGTGAGGAGAAGCACTGGGTGTTACAAGGAAACCAATTTGAAAATAAACTATTAAAAAATAAAAAATCCAGGAGTCAAAATTCTAAGTAACAAGTAGCATTTGTGGAGTAGTTGTTTGCCAAACCCCTTATAGGCACCCAGAGATATGCATCCATGAATCTGCCCAACCCTGTTTTACAGAAGAATAACTAAAATTCAGTATGCAATGGATGGGGCCATGGTCACAGAGCTAGGAAGTGGCAGGATTGGGGCTTTCCTACCAGCCTAAACATGCTATAGACTCAAGGAGGGGGCCCTCAGATGCTGTTGTTTTTTTAACTTTATTTGTTTATTTATTTAATTTAGAGAGACAGAGAGAGAGCAAGGGGGGGGGCAGAGAGACAGACTCCCAAGCTGGTAGATTATGACCTACGCCCAAATCAACATTTGTTTGTTTGTTTGTTTGTTTTTCTTCTCTTTGAGAGACGGGTTGTAAGCAGGGGAGAGGCAGAGAGAGAGAGAGAGGGAAACACAGAATCCAAGGCAGGCTCGGGGCTCTGAGCTGTCAGCACAGAGCCTAATGTGGGGCTCGAACGCAGGAATGGAAGATTATGACCTGAGCCGAGGTCAGAAGCTTAATGGACTGAGCCACACAGGTTTCACCTGCTGTTTTTATAAATGAAGTTTTATGGGAACAGAGCCATGCCTGTTCCTTTACCTATTTCCCGCCACAGACCAAATGGGCCACCAAACCTGACCCTGTACTGGAAAAGTTTACAGGCCCCAGCCTGAAAGTGCAGTGGAAGGCTGTGGAGACCGAGAGGCACGTGCCGGCTCTTACCAACGTCAGGGTGGAAAAGGGGACAGGGACAGATTAGCAGAGACATTTTCAGTGGGTGGGGAGATAAAAAGAAAAGGAGTTCCAAATTTGGACAAAGACTCAACTCCGGCAAGAAAACTCCCAATGTGGGGGGAAAACAAGCTGAGAATGTTTGCTCAGGGCTGTTGATGGCCTCTCTCTTTTTCTCTCTTTTTTAATGGTTGTTTATTTTTGAGAAAGAGAGTGTGAGCAGGGGAGGGGCAGAGAGAGAGGGAGACACAGAATCTGAAGCAGGCTCCAGGCTCTGAGCTGTCAGCACAGAACCTGATGAGGGGCTCGAACCCACAAACCGTGAGATCATGACCTGAGCCGAAGTCGGACGCTCAACCGACTGAGCCACCAGGCGCCCCTGTAGATGGCATTTCAACAAGGCAAGAGATTGAGATCCTGCCTCTGCTTTTGAAAGGGATGTGGTTGCAGTTCAACTAATCAATGCTTTATTCACCGGGAGAAGGACCCCAGCCATGGAATGGAACGTGCTGGAAGCTCAAGGAAGGGGAACTGGATCTCAGACGGGCGGGTAGGGATGGGGAGCCTTTTCTTTCATTCACTTACTCCTTGTCTCAGACATTCATCAAACACCCACGGTGCACCAGGCATCACACACGGCACCCTGTGGGGGAGGGTGCAGAGAATGCTCAGGAGGGCAGGGCTTATGAAAACATGAGAAGTGTATAGAGAAAAGAGAAAAAAGAGTGACAGAGAGAGAGAGAAACATAAGTGGGAGAAAAGGGAAACCAAGCAACAAAATAATAGAAATAGGGAGGGAACGCAGATAAGAGACGAAATGGAAGAATAAGTTAGAGCTGGGAACTTCTGTAAATCGTTTCCTACATTGTTTCCCTCCGGGATGTTCACAGAACTCTGTTCGGCCATTGTTCACAGATCTTAAATCGCTCTAAACCCGGAGGCGTTCAGAGGCTTTGGTCTGCTTGGTTCTAAAGGGGGAGGAGTCAAGAGTCCAGGACACTGCCTAATGGGGTGGCCGACATTAAACGTGGTCATGAATGAGGCCACCAGCAGAGAGTTTTCCACTGTGGGTTTTCAGGCAAAGAATTAAAGGAGTATCTCATCTGAGGACAGTTGAATGTAGGGTGGTGTGGAACGGCAGACTATCAGATCTGGAAGGGACGAATGAGGGGGGGAGGGGGAGGGGGAGAGGATGAGAGGGGATGATGGTGATGTAGCAGGAAACTAGCAATGCTGGGTTTAATATATTCCGGGCACGGTGTTCATCTCTGAACTCCCCCAATAGCCCTCTGAGACATATTACCCCATTTCTCAGAGGAGAAAACCAAGGCTCTGGAAAGCAAAACTACTCACCCAAGCTCAAAGCTAGGGCAGAGCTGGAATTTGAACTCATCTCTCAGAGTCCTGAGCCCACTCCGTGGAAGTGATTCTCTAAGTAAGGGCCCCAGATCATCAGCATCACAATCACCCCCAGGGAGGGGCTGTTTAAACTACAGATTCCCAGGACCCACCCAGATCCACTGAATCCGGATCTCTGGGGGAGGACAGCGTGAGATCCGCGTTTCCAGCCAGACGATTTCTACGTTTGCTGAGGTTTGGGAACTGACCAAACAAGACTTAGATCCCAATCCCGGTCTTAGGCTGTGATCCATGGACAGCTTTCCAAGAGTCCACCACCTACTGATAATACACTGGAGCTTTGTTCAGCACATGCCCACCCCCTTTCTTCTCTTGGGGGAAGTGTTGGGCCCACTGACTTTTTTAGACCTTTTGATTTACTTTGGCCAATAAAATGTGCGCATACAGGAGGTAATATTACCTCAAGCCAGGTTTGTGTGCAGACCTGGTCTCCCAAGTGTCCACCATCACCACGCAAAGAATACACTCCACAAGGCAGGTTGCCTTTCCAGCCTGGGCTCCAGAGTTGAACACATGAAGTAGAGCTGAATGGTCCCAAAGCCTGGAGCCAAGCACAGCCAACCCATAATCAGAAACTAAAATGCCTCAGCCAACCCATATACATGCCGGTCACACAAGCAAGAAAGACTGGGTTTGGGTATGATTTGTTACACAGCAATAGCTGACTAATACACCTAAACGATAAACCCTATATTGTGTGTCCATTTTATATTGTGTGTCCACTTTTCTGGAGAGAGGGTACACATATCTATCAACAAATTCTCAAGGGACCAGGGACCCCAACAAGTATTAAGGGCCACAGATCTGCTTAAAGTTCTCCCCCATCCTCAGTAGAACCTCAGGGATTCCCAGGCTTGAGCTGAAGGAGTTTTCACTGTCCCTCCGTGCCCATTAGAATGCAGATGTTTATCCAAGCCTTCATCTTTAAGGGATCCAGACTGAATATGCTGTAGGAGTTTTGAGAAGGGGGCCTGGGTGATGGTCTTAGGGCTCATTCTCAAATCCTTGGACTCTCAAAATACCCCCCAAATATGAAAAACAAAACAAGAGGAATCATTAAACGACAGTGAGTCATTTTATACAATTTTCCCATTCTAGTCTCTTATTACTTACCCATTTATCTCTCCAGTGGAAAGAAATTTCTCTCTGCCTCTGTGAAGGACATAGAAACGGCTCAGTCAGTATGTTGCCAGAGATCTAAAAACTTAAAAATATTATGCCCCAGTTCGGCTTCTATATAAATAAGTATATCCAGAACCTACACCCACCACCTCAATCATGAAAATTATGTTAACATGTCCCAGGACATTAATTTTTTTCAAGATCATTGGGCAATATTTTTTGGAGTTTATGAGCACACAATTTACTTTTCTTTTCTCAGCCTGCAGTTAGTGAAGTAACAGCTCCAGGGACCCTTCTAGAAGCAGCAGGGTCCCGGAGGAAGATCTGAAACAAACCAGCCATGTCTCCATTTGTTTTACGTCACTGCTCACCTACCACCTGGAGTTGGAGGCCATGCAGTCCAGCCTGTTAGCAATCCGTTTTCCTGCGCTGGCCTCATTCCTGTGGCTGGTGTGGGTCCAGTGCTTCAACACGGATGGATGGGTTCTGGCCAGTCAGGGGACACAAGTGAACTTGAACCGAGTCCAGCTAGCGGCACTTCTGATTGCCAGGATGACCTGCTGCCTTCAAGGAGGGCAGGATTCAGGTGGTGATTCAGGGGGTAACAGGGAAGAGAGGGAGAAGGGGCAGGTGCATTTCCTACCGTAATCGAGGGCTAACTGGAGTCTTGAGAGGGGCTTCCTGGGTGCTGTGGGAGGAAGTAGCAAAGCTTCTCTTCTCCGCTGTCCTCCCATGGTGGCCAGACCCTCTGTGCTTTTGGGTGTTGATGCATCTCTCGTTCGTCAAAGCAGTCATATAGGCTGAGTTTAGATCCACGTGTTCTTTGGAGGCAGGACTGTAAAGAGATAATCATGGTAATACGGGGCCCAAGGGCACCTTGATGTCTTCCCCAACCAGGACGTTCACCCAGGCCTCAATCAGAGCTTTTCGCTGGGATTCTGTTCTGTAGGCATGATTGATTGTATCATTGGGCTGAGAGCACCTGGCTCAAAGCCTCAACTTTCTTTTTGTTTTAATGATTATTTATTTTTGAGAGAGTGTGAGCAGAGGAGGGGCAGAGAGAGGGGGGCACAGGATCCAAAGGGGACTCTGCCCTGACAGCAGAGAGCCCAATGCAGGGTTTGAACTCACAAACTGTGAGATCATGACCTGAGCCGAAGTCGGACCTCAACCCACTGAGCCACCCAGGCGCCCCTCAAAGCCTCAACCTTCTCATCACGGGGTTGGCCTTTCCAGATTGACCAACCACCTGCTGAAACTATGCAGGGAACGACCAAGAGCTACCTGACAAAGTCAGCACGGGCCCGAGGGCCTCCCATGATTAACAGAGACAATCCGATCACCAGGGAAATTCCATGAGTTTGGAACTCCATCTTAGGAACCAGTCACAAAGGCCAGCCAAATTCTTTATTATGTAAGATGCATATACACATATGTGCATTATAGGAATACATAAATCCTACATTTACTTGTTCTATTTGTATAGTCTATATATTGGAAAGATACGCTCCAACATGTTAATAGTAATTTCCTCCAGGTGAAGAGATTCAGAAGCGTTGTTGCTCTTTTTTGTTTGCTTTGAGAGAGAGAGCATGTGCAATCGAGGGGGCCAGAGGGAGAGAATCCTAAGCAGGCTCCAAACTCAGTGCGGAGTCCCACATGAGGCTTGATCCCACGGTCCTGGGATCATGACCTAAGCCAAAATCAAGAGCAGGATGTTCATCTGACTGAGCCACCCAGGCGTCCCCCCACCCTTTTTTCATTTTTATTTGCCAGTATAGTGGTTAAGAAACACAGATCACATTCCTGATCCATTGACTGGGTGACTTCTGTGGACTTCAGTTTCTTCTTTTGCTGTATGGAATTTATAACAATGGTTCCTACCCCAGGGCTCAGCTGCTGTGGACAGAGCCTACAGCAGCACCTGGGAATTGATACTTAGTTATTATCGGGTCATTACTGTAATGACCACTGTTAACGTTTTTGTAACTCACCTCATTGTCTATAAGTCACCTGGGAAATGGTATCTATTGAGCCACCTATGGCATGAAGGGCCATGTGTGCTCCAGACCTGGGAGAGCTGCACCCCTTGATGCCTCCAGAAACTTCCAACCACCCAGGAGAGATACTCTGACCCTCCAGAGGGTATAGGGTAGCTCGTGCCCAGGACTGTCATCTTTTGAGATGCTGGTTGGCACCAAAAATCAGGGGCAAATGCAGGGACTGGGAGGCTTGGGGAGTTGGGGAGGGGCCACGTCCGATGAGAGTGGCAGCTGGGCACAGAGCCAGGAGTGGTCTTGGAAAGCAGACCCCTCCCGCTCTCTACCCCTTGTGGGCTCACGTCTCCCACTGCCTGGTACATGCAATCCCTTATCGGGTGTAACCTTCACAGGCACCCTATGAGCTACACCATCAAGACTCATTTCACAGATGGGGAAACTGAGGCTCACAGAGGTGGTCACATGGCCAAGTTCACCGGGTTAGTAGGTGAAGAAGTCGGGATTCAAACCCAGTTCAGGGGCACCTGGGTGCCTCAGTAAGTTAAGCATCTGGCTTTGGCTCAGGTCATGATCTTATGGTTTGCAAGTTCGAGCCCACTATGGGGTTCCTCTCTCTCTCTTCCCCTCCCCAGCTTGTGCTCACTCCCTCTCTTTCTGTCTCTCTCTCTTTCTCAAAAATAAATAAGAAACAAAACAAAAAACAGTTTAGAAGCAAGTACAGCAGCCCCTATGGCTGGACCTTCAGCAGCAAGGCAGGATGGAGCCATGTGGCTGGTGGATGGGAGGTATCTCCTTTTCCTTCAGGGACCAGAATCTTTTCTCTCCGCTGGTCTCCGAAAGACTATTCAGAACTGCATCTCAGTATCTGATTGTAACAACCTAAGGAACAGTGAGAGAAACAAAACAAAACAAAATCCAGAAACACCACGTACTTAAAGATGGAACATTAGTGTGCATTGAAGTACCCGGGAGTGGGGAGGGGTGGGGGGATTTTCATCACACATGTTTGTTGGGGAAAGATACAGTTCTGGGTTTTATTTTTTTAATCATATAATTTTGAATTTAGAATTAGATATACCTGAGCCTAAATGGCATCTCCAAGGCCATTCTCTGAACCACAATTAAGTAAGATTTCCCACCGGAAATGAACAAAGGGAGGAAATTAACATGTACTTACTTGTGTCCTGTAAATATCAGTACTGTGCTAAATGATTGGCATGCATTGTCTCATTCAACCACAACCACTTCAAGATGAAGCTGCTATTATGAACCACTTCACAGATGGGGAAACTGAGGCTCAGGAAGGTGAAATGACTTGCCCATTTTCCTAAGTCCCTACCAGTACTGCCCTTCCTCTCCCCAGAACAAACTGGGGGTGGCTAGAGGGAAGGCGGGTAGGGGCACAGACGAAGTAGATGAAGGGGGTTAAGAGGTACAGATTTCCACCTGTAAAATGAATAAGTCAACAGGGATGAAAAATCCAGCCTAGGGAATGCAGTCAATAATATTGCAATAACGTCGCCTAGTTATTGATGGTGACGGCTGATGTATAGAATTGTATCATCATTAGGTTGTACATCTGAAATTCACGTAACTTTGTAAGTCAACTACACTTCAATGATAAAAATAAAGTAAAAAGACACAGGGAGAACAATGCCTGGTTCACGTGGGCTGCTGAGTCCCACAGGCCCGGGGTTGAAAGCTGACGTTGCTTCTTGCCTGGAACAATGTGGGACAAGCATTTTCTCAGACCTCCTTTCCCACCTCTGCAAGACCAGGGTAATAACACTTCTGTAACAGGACTGTCATGATACTCAGGGGAAGGTCCCATCTACCAAGCACGAGAGCAGTCCCTGGCACAGGTGGCCACCCAACTGATATCGTGGATGTGACTGTGCCCAGACCTTGAACACAAAAGAGGGGTCAACAGACTCATCCTCACCACACCTTCTGGCCGCAACAAGGGGAAAGTCATAAGCGGGAAGAAATGCCATGTTTGCTTCCAAAAAGCTCATAGTCTTAACCATTAGAGCAGAAAGACCATAGAAATGGAAAGCAATGAGAAGAAACCGTCTATAATTGTATGAGTCAGGATGTAGGAAAAAAAATACCAACTCTAATTAGCTTTTAAAATGCATCTATTGGTTCATGAAATGGAAGAGTCTGTTCAATTTCAAACGGTCAGTGTAGTGGATAAGAGGTTGGGATGGCACACCCTCAGGTCTAGTTTGATCAAGGTGTAGTAACACTATTAGGTCCAACATCTTTCTATAACAAATGATCTGCCGTGTTGCCTTTACAATTCTGAAATGAAATTCAGATAAGATAATCCACCAAAAAAAAAGATAATCCACCCATCATAATAGAAAATCAATATAGTGTCCTCTGTATTACCAAGGAAAGAAAACAGAACAGACTTATAATAAAAACACACGTCTACTTCTTTGAGTAAATACCCAGGAGTGAAATTACTAAGTCACAGGGTAGTTCTATTTTTAAGTTTCTGCGGAAACTCCATACTGGTTTTCCCATGACTGCGCCAGTTTGCATTCCCATCAACACCACACGAAGATTCCTTTTCTCCACCTACTGGCCAGCACTTGATATTTCTTGTGTTTTTGATACTAGCCATTCTGACAGGTGTGAGGTACTATCTCAGTGTGGTTTTGACTTGCATTTCCCTGATGATGAGTGATGTTGAACATCTTTTCACGTGTCTGTTGGCCATTTGTGTGCCTTCTTTGGGAAAAAGTGTCGTCAGGTCCTCTGTCCCCTTTTAATTGGATTATTTTGGAGGTGTTGAATTGTATACGTTCTTTATATATTTTGGATATTAACCCCTTATCAGATATGCCATTTGCAAATATCTTCTCCCATTCCATATGTTGCCTTTTCATTTTATTGAGTTTCCTTCACTGCCCAAAAGGTTTTATTGTGGTGTAGTCCCAACGGTTTATTTTTGCTTTTGTTTCCCTCACCCAAGGAGTCATGCTGGTATCCAAGAGATCACTGCCTGCGCAGGAGTCCTATGGTTTCATGTCTTACATTTAGGTCTTTAGTTGGTTTTGAGTTCCGTGTCGTTTCGCGCACAGTGTGAGAACGCGGTCCAGTTTCATTCATCAGCATGTAGCTGTCTGGTTGTTGCAACACCGTTAATTGAAAAGACTGCCGTTTTCCCCATTGGATATTTTTGCCTCCCTTGTCACAGATTCACTGACGATAGAAGCATGGATTTATTTCTGGGCTCTCTGTCCTGTTCCGTTGAGCTCTGTGTCTATTTTTGGGCCAGTACCACACCATTTTGATCCAGTGATTCCGTTACTGGATATCTACCCAAAGAACATGGAAACACTTATTCAAAAGAATACCTGCTCCCCTATGTTTACTGTGGCATTATTTCTGACTGCCAACGCATGGAAGCAACCAAATGTCCATTCGTAGACGGGTGGATAAAGAAGATGTGGTCCGTATACACAGTAGACTATTACTCGGCCACACAAAAGAATGAAAGTTGGCCATTTGCAACAACATGGTTGGACCTAATGGGCATACTTTAAATGAAACATCCGAGATAAGCAAATACCATCTAATCTCAATCATACGGGGAATCTAAAAACAAAATAAATGAACACACAAAGAAACAGACTCATAGATATAGAGAACACACTGGTGGTTGCCAGAGAGGAGGGGGAGCGGAGGGAGGGGCGAAACAGATGAGGGGGATTAAGAGGTGCAAACTTCCGGTGGCAAAATAAATAAGTCACAGAGATGAGAAGCACCACACAGGGAATATAGTGAACAATATTGTAATAACGGTGACCACACAGGGCATAGGGAGCCCTGAGTACTGTACGGAACTGTGCAATGTCACACGCCTGAAGCTAACATAACATTGGGGGTCAGCTACTCTGCAGTAATAAAATCTATATAATGAAAAAAATACACAAGTGAGCACGTAAATGTTCACGTCCAACGCTACTCGAAGAAAATAAAAGCTTGCACATTCAAGAGATGTGAAATGATATTTACCTTTATATTGTCGATAGAGTTACATTATATTTAACATATTAGAATCATCTTTCCTAGGCATGGGCCTACATACAAGTATCATTTCCCAGTCTTGGTTTTTCACACCCAAATTTCATGGAATGTATGTATCTGTTGATATACGTTGATGTTTATATAGAAAAAAATTTATTTCTGTCTCCAAAGTTCAATGTGACATTTTACTTTATTTTTTTAATTTTTTTTAACTTTTATTTAATTTAGAGAGAAAGAGAGAGATGGGTCATGAATGGGGGAGAGGCAGAGAGAGAGGAAGACATAGAATCCAAAGCAGGCTCCTGGCTCTGAGCTGTCAGCACAGAGCGCAACATGGGGTTGGAACCCACAAACTGTAAGATCATGACCTGATTCAAAATCAAGAGTAGGATGCGCAAGCAACTGAGCCACCCAGGAACCCCATAACTTTCTTACTTTAAAATAATGAAGGGGAACCCGGGTGGCTCAGTCGGTTAAGCATCCAACTTCGGTTCAGGTCATGATCTCACCATCCGTGAGTTTGAGTTCTGCATTGGGCTCTGTGCTGACAGCTCAGAGCCTGGAGCCTATCTTTAGATTCTGTGTCTTCTTCTCTCTCTGCCCCTCCCCTGCTCACACTCCCTCTCTTTCTCCCTCTCTCAAAAATAAATAACTGTTTAAAATAAAATAATGAAAATGAAGACTTCTGCTTCGGGGAAGATGTGAGATGTGTCCTTTTTCCTAGAAACCCTGGATGTTATATGTAAAAACAAACATGGGAAGACTTTGAAGAGGGAAGAAGACAGATACACTAGGGGCCTTCGGATGTGGGGGGCGCGTCAGTGAGCAGTCTGAGACTTCTCCCAGCTTCGAATCTCCCAAAGTGGGAGCTGAAGAAGCAGGAGACTCAGAAACCAACCAACGGATACAGACCAAAAACCGCTCTCACCAAAAACTGCCTAGCAGGACAGAAGGCTTTTAGACACTGACTACTCTCCTGGACCCAAACACAGAAAATTCCGTAGCTACCCCCACACCCACCCCGGCAAAGACTGACAGGGAGCTGAGATGTCCACCTTTACGAAGCTGTAATGAGGTCCCCCAACACCCCTGCTGGGCTGGTATCAGAGAGGGCGAGGTACGGAGCCAGGACTTCTGTCCTCACCAGCCAGCAACGAGCTGTCCCTGGACTTCCCCTCCAGCTGGCAGAAATGAGGAGTGTCCCCCCCCCACCACAGGGACATCTGAGGAAGCCTTATGAAGAATCAGGAACGTCCCACTGCTCAGGAGCAATGAGGCCACCCCCACCTCAGTGTCAGTGGACACCATCTGGCAGCTGGGACCCACCCCCCCAGAAGTAACAGGAACAATGGCAGCAAGTCTGGGCTTCTACTTACTCTGGCCGTGACTGGGTGGCATCTCTACCACACACCCTGCCAAAGCTGTGTCAGTAAAAGCCAGCTGAGAGGCATCTGGGTGGCTCAGTCGGTTAACCATCCGACTCTGGCTCAGGTCAGGATCTCACAGTTCGTGAGTTCGAGCCCTGCATCAGGCTGTGTACTGACAGCTCAGAGCCTGGAGCCTGCTTCAGATCCTGTGTCTCCCTCTCTCTCTGTCCCTCCCCTGCTCACGCTCTGTCTCTGTCTCTCTCAAAAATAAATAAATTTTAAAAAACATTTAGAAAAAAGGAAAAACCAGCTAAAATCAAAGGTTCGAATAAAATTCAGAGTCTTGTAATATGATACAAAAAGTCCAGGCTTCAATCAAAAACTCACTGGCCAGGGCACCAGAAGGGCTCAGTCGCTTAAGCATCGGACTTTTGCTGAGGTGGTGTTCTTGTGGTTCACGAGTTCAAGCCCTTCATTAGGTTCTGTGCTGACAACTCAGAGCCTGGAGCCTGCTTCAGATTCTGTGTCTCCTTCTCTCTCTGCCCCTCCCCAACTCAGTCTCTCTCTCTCTCAAAAATAAATAAATACAAAATTTTTTAAAAATTAAAATGATCACCTGTCATAGCAAGAACCAGAAAGATCTCAACCTGACTGAAAAACAGACTACCAATAGGTGTCAACACCAAGATGATGTGAGATGCTGGAATGATCCATGATGAGTTTTAAAGAGGCCTTGATGCAAATACTTCCATGTGCAATTACGAATATGCTGGAAACAAGTGAAAAAAATAGAAAGCCTCGACAAAGAACTAGGGCATCTCAGCAAAGAAATGGAAGATGTAAAAAAAGAAACACATGGAAATTTTAGAACTGAAAAATAGAATAACTGAATTAAAGAACTCAGTGGGTCGGCTAATAGCAGAATGAAGGGGACAGAGGAAAAAATATCAGTGAACTGAAATACAGCATAACAGAAATGACCCAGTCTGAACCACAGGGAGAAAACAGACTGGGAAAAAATAAACAGAGACTTAGGATCTATGGAACTTTGATAAAATAGCTAATCCTTGTGGGGTGCTTGGGTGGCTCAGTTGGTTAAGTCTCAGACTCTTGATTCAGCTCAGGTCATGATCCCAGGGTCATGGGATGGAGCCCCATGTCAGGATCCTCACTGAGCATGGAGCCTGCTTAAGATTCTCTCTCCCTCTCCCTCTGCCCTTCCCCAACTCACATGCTAGAGCTTGTTTTTTGTCTCTTTCTCTTTATTAAAAAAAAAAGGGGGGGGGCTCTTGAATGGCTCAGTTGGTTAAGCTTCTGACTTCAGTTCAGGTCATGACCTTGGGTTCCTGAGTTTGAGCCCCGCATGGGGCTCTGTGCTGACAGCTCGGAGCCTGGAGCCTGCTTCGGATTCTGTGTCTCCTTCTCTCTCTGCCCTCCCCTGCTCATGTTCTGTCTCTCTCTGTCTCTCAGAAATAAACATTTAAAAAAAAGGGCACCTGGGTGGCTTAATCCGTTAGGCATTCAACTCCCGCTCAGGTCATGATCTTGTGGTTCATGAGTTCCAGCCCCACATTGGGCTCTGGGCTAACAGCCGGGAACCTGGAGCCTGCTTCAGATCCTCTCTCTGCCCCTCCCCCATTTATACTCTGTCTCTGTCTCTTGGGGAAAAAAAAAAAAACAAGAAACATTTTTAAAAAAGCTACTAAAAAAAAAAAGAAAGCTGAGTGAACCAAAGAAAGCTGAGTGAACCAAAGACACATCCAAATTAAATTTCTGAAAACCAAAGGCAAAGAAGAAAATTCGAAAGCAGCCAGCCGGAAAAAATGTTTGTGTGATTCATGTTCATCGCAGGTAAAGCCGTCGTTGATTCCTATTTATGTTCGCATAGGATTCCGTGGTATGAAAACAGCACAGGTTTATGAGCCATTCCGTTACTCAGGGGCATATGATTTGTTCCTATTTGTAGCTACTAGAGAACAAATCTGCTGTAAAGATACTTGTGGACATCTTTGGTGAATGTAGGCATTTCCATTGGGTGCGTACTTTGAATGGAGTTGCTGGATCAGAAGGGCGATGTATATGTTCAGCTTTAATAGAAAGTGCCAGAGTGCTTTCCAAAGCGTTCCAGTTGGTCCACATTTTTGAGACAACCAGCGACATTGGAAGAGTTTCTGAACTTGCCCTAGTAGCCGTTCAGCCTTCCCCGGCCATTGACTGGTCCAAGGACGGCGCAAGGTCCTACCTCCCTCCGCACTTTCACCTCTACTGAGCCGGCATTCCCGCCCCCTGCCTTTCTGGCTCCCTCCAGCTTAGCCTGAGGAATTAAGCTTTCAGCAATGTTCATCATTCTCCATCCTGTAACCAATCAGTGATGGGGGAGGGGTCCCACACTCTCATTGGCTGGACCTCGGTCACATGCTCATGCGGGCTGGTAGTGTAGTCAACTCCACCTGAGCTTATAATGAGAAATAAGGGAAAAGATTTCCAAGACTGAAGTCGTGCTGCTGTTACTAGAAACGTTGCTGGGTAGCAAGAATAACCGTGTCCATTCCAAAGGCCCTACGCTAAACCCTGTGATGTAGACAGGGTTCTGTAAGAGACTGGGAATATGAAGGATTTCAGAATCAGGACCCAAACAGAAATTAGGAGACAAGTCTTGGAAGGTGACATTTATAAAGGATAAACATAAAGCTTTATACTTAGGTCTTAAAAATTGCATGTGTACAAATGGATTTTGCAAAAGCGCCCATGTAAAATAGGTGGGACTTTTTGGTCAGACCAGACCTAGTGCAAGTCAGACCTGCATGGCTATGGATACAAAAGCTAAAACTTCGCAAGGCCAAGTTAACAGAGGTATAGTGTGTAAATGAGGGAGGTGATGATGCCATGCTTGGAATACTTAATTTTGTTCTGGTTCTCCTCCAATTGTAAAGGTCAGCAAGAGAGTATCCAGGTAGATGGAAGGAGCCTGAAACCAGTTTTGTGAAATGTGATTGAGGAAACACTTGTGAGAAAAGATTACATGCGTTCTGCAAGACCAAAGAATGTAAGCTTAGAGACCCAGCTGTTACACAAGGATGAAGCTCCTACCAATTGTCTGTAGACGTTTCCCAGGTGCAAACTGACAGATCACTTTTTAAGAAAGTCATCACTTGTCTGTGCCAACTTGGTAAGATGGGCAAAATCAGTAAAGGCTCTGTGTGCTCTCTTGGTCTGTCTCTCTCTCTCTTCTTCCCATTTTACCAATAAGAAATTTACAAGTCTTAGCTCTACTGCCCAGTTTCAAACGTCTTTCCAAGCAAGATTCACAATTTGCAAATTAGTAACAGCATGATGACTCTCTGTTCACGTTGGAGTATGTGTTAGTTAGTTATTGCCGTGTGACAAACCATCCTACAAAGCCAATGTCTCAGAACAGCAAGGGTTTATTCAGCTCACAAGTATGTGGGTCAGCGAGGTGGTTATGTTCAGCCAGGCAGTGATTGGCTAAACTCTGGTAACGGACTGGCTAGATTTGGTCGGCCCACAGTGGCTTTGGTTGGGATAGCGCATCTCTGCCGCGTATGTCTCTCATCCTCCAGCAGGTTCTCCCGGACTTATTCACATGGCAGCTGGTCTAGGTTTCCAAGAGAATGAGAAAAAAAAATCCTGTAAGTTGTCTTGAGGCCTGAGTAAGAACTTGGGTACCATCACTTCCGCCTCTATCTCCCAGTCAGAGTAGACGCGAGGGCATCCAGATCCAAGGAGTGGGAAAATAGATTCTGCCTCTTGATGGGAGGGCCCTCCAAAGTCTCATTACAAGGGGTGTGGGTCCAGGGAACCTTGAGTTGGAATATTAATATAGTCAATGCCATAGACAACATCGAGGAAGAAATTCCATTAAGTTCCACCTTTGATTGCCGTCCCTGGCCAGAGAGTTTGAGTTCTATCTACCCTTAATCTTTCTAGTGCAGAAGACTTATTATACTGGACCCCCAATCACAGAGAAGCCTAAGGGCACATGCATGCACCAGGCATTTTATTATGCTAAGGAATAAGGAGGTAATAAGCAGGGACTTCGCCCTCAAGTTCAGCAGGGGAGTCACATATATAAAAATGAGGGGCGCCTAAGTGGCTCAGTCAGTTAAGCATCTGACTTCAGCTCAGATCATGATCTCATGGTTTTGTGAGTCTGAACCCCACATTTGGCTCTGTGCTGACAGCTCGGAGCCTGGAGCCTGCTTCAGATCCTGGGTCTACCTCTCTCTCTGCCCCTCCCCTACGCATGCTCTGTCTCTCTCTCTCTCTCTCTCTCTCTCAAAAATAAACATTAAAAAAACTTTTTTAAACCAAGTGATGAGTACCATAGACAAGCAATGCTCAAAATTTAGTGGCAGCACAAAGAGTAGGATTCACTGTTAAATCCAACAGAGAAGGGACCGCAGAGGAAGAGCTGTGAGAGGGATGGATGAGGACTTTTCTGGGCAGGCGAGGCAGGGAAGGCATGCCAGGGAGAGGGGACAGCATGGACAGAGACACGGAGGCTTGGAATAGGATGCTGAGTTCACAAAACAGCAGGTACGGCGTAGGTGGGGCCCAGGGAGAAATAACAGAGGTGAGCGCAGCTACGGGCTGGAGGTGGAAGAGGGCGCTGGGTGCCCTGAACTTTATCCTCCGGGCCCTGGGAAGAGACCCCAGGCGAGGATTAGGCAGCAGGGTGAGCTGGTCAGATTTGCCTTCTAGAAGGTTTTGGCATTGCTGGTGGAGGAGCAGCCCGACTAGGAGCTTGGCAGGGAGAGAGGGGGAGTCCTCTTTGGGTCTGTTGATACTGATGGGGCACAGAGTTCAAGGTGGGGCTTCCAGGGGGGATGGGAATCAGGCCTCAGAGCCAAATGCAGGAGACTGGGAGTCCCGAGGCAGGCAGGGGCCCCAGGGGAAGGCAGTCCCATCCTCTCTAGAATTTTCACACTTTTTTTCTGGATCTCCCAACCAGCATTTCTCTCTCCTCTCCCCCGCACGCCCTGGAGGCCAGAACCCAGATCTTCCAGCGCTCGGGTGGGGAGGGAGGCGCACAGAAAATTCCACCAGGGGCCGTGCTTTCTGATGGGCAGTTTCTAAAAAGTGTCACAGCCTCCGATTTCAGCCAAGTGCCCTTTTGCTCCCTGCTCTGCCCCCCTTGCATGCGTGTGTGAGAGTGTGCGTGCTCACACACACACACTCCACACCATCTCCCACGGCCTGGAACGGCAGCGTTTCAGCATCTCTGCACGGATCTGTGTTTTTCTGTCAGGGCCATCTGTCGCTGACTCTGCTATAAATCTTGTGTTTCCTTGCCATATGGCCTAATTAATTACTTCAAGGCACAAAGGACCCCACCGCACCGCAGGCTGGGAGCCGGCTGCTCCCCGAGGAGCTATTTGTCCCGATGCAGCCAGGGCCTGGCTACTGCATCCTGTCACCCAGCTCTCGCGGCAAGACCTGAATGGCCAGAGCCCCCATTTCCTGTGGCAGCATCTGACAGCAGCCTGGCGGTGGCAAGGCCCTTACGGGGGCACGGGTGGCATTTACGTACAACAAGTCCATCTAGTCCCATCAGGGAGAGTGTCTATTAACTCAACCTTCACTCCCAACATCATTTATCATCATGTAACCCCTGAGTCGAGAAAGCTCTGTGTACCCCCTTTGGAGAGCGGGAGGAATTACGGTGGTTAAAGGGCCGTGGAAAGCTAGGATATTGAATGAGCCCCACCCCCCACATTTAGCCTCCACATTATAAACAAGGGGGATCAGATGAGCACGTAGTTCCTTGCACCTCAAGCTTGCCAGGACTCCTTCACCTAACCAACAAATATTCAGTCCACAACCAGCCCCATGCTAACTGCTGAAGACAGCCTCTGACAGGCAGATGTGGCCGTTCTCGTGGCGCTTGCTCCTGAAAGAGCCAGAACCATATATGTGCATGCGCGCGCTCTCTCTCTCTCTCTCTCTCTCTCTCGCTCTCGCTCTCGCTCTCGCTCTCTCTCACACACACACACACACACATGCGTGCAATGTACACATAAACCAACCAAATAATCACAAGTGGTGGCCAGTGGGATGAGGGGTCAAGTTAAATGACATCAGGGGCACCATCTTCAAGGAGAGGAATCACAGAAGACCTCCTGGAGGAGGTGACTTTTTGTTTGTCAGATTCACTGAGATGTCATCCTCCCACTATAGTTGTCCGGTTCAGTGGTTTTAATGTAAGGCTGTGCGTCATCATCACAGTCACATCTTGGAGCGTTTCATCACCGCTAAAGGAAAACTTGTACCTCAGAGCAGTCACACCCCGTTCTCATGCCCCAACTGACCAGCCACTACTCATCTACTTTCTGTCCCTATGAATTTGCTCTTCTGGACATTTATTATGAAGGCAACGACACAATATATGGCCTTCCGTGAATGGTTCTTTTTTGGAAATATAATTTATTGTCGAGTTAGGTAACATACATTGTATCCAGTGTGCTCTTGGCTTTGGGGGTAGGTTCCCATGATTCATTGCTTACATGCAACACCTAGCTCTCATCCCAGCAAGGGCCCTCCTCAGTGCCCATCGCCCGTTTCCCCCTCTCCCCCACCCCCATCAACCCT
>NC_043713.1:64109154-64114139 GCF_006229205.1 Suricata suricatta | reverse complement strand
CATCACATCTGCATCACAGAGGAGGAAATGGCAAAACCACTCTCACCTCCCAGTTAAATTTGCTTCTTCTAAGGAACTTTTCTTGAAGCTCCATCTCACAACTTTGACTTACATCCCATCCTACGCTCCTACCTGCAAGAAAAGCTAGGAAACATGTTTCCGTAGATAGGAATATTGCTGAGCCCAGCAGCAGAGCACGGCTGTTTCTCAGGTGGAAGGGGTGGGTGGATAGCAGACAACTCATAGTCTCTACAGCAAGGTCCCCTATCCAAAACAGCACCTCTCCTGCTGAACCCGCCCCCGCCCCCGGATACACATCTTGGAGAACGTGTGTCTCTCTGAAATGTGTCACCCTCTGAAATCACTGTATTTAGTCTCCTTTTTAACTGAGTTCCCCGACTAGGAGGTAAGATCCGAGACAGCAGCACCTGTATCTGTCTTATTCACCTGGCTCCATTTGGAGGGCTGTGTAGATGGGTGAGCGAGTGCTGAAGAGACCCCTCCTCTGACAGGACCGTGAGCCTTTGTGCTGAGTACACAGCATGAGCCCGGAGCCAGCACGCCTGGGCTGGGACTGGCTGGCGTTCGCTGCACACCAGTTCCCTATTCCGGCCATTGGTGTGGCCACTGGACTGATTCTGGCCGATGGAATAGAGTCACAGTGACGTGAGTCGCTGGACCCTCAGGCTCTCATGCCATCTCCACGCTCTCTCTTTCCTCATGGGCCAACGATTCCGTAGAGGCTCCTGGGAATCCGGTGGCGCTGGAGTGTAGAAGAGGTCGGGGTCTCTGAAGGACTGGCTGCAGGAACGGACACCCCACGCACAGCAGACCTGGATGGGAGCGGCCGGAGACACGGGAGTTTGGGGAGCATCGTGTGTTTGTTATGGTGACATTTCACCAGCCTCGGCTCGTTCAGAAACCACTCCAAACTGCACCTTAAAACTGCATCTTACGGCTCATGATCCTCTGGGTTGCTTCTGCGCTTCGTCGGCCAGTTTTTTTTTTTTATGTTTGTTTGTTTATTTATTTATTTATTTTTGAGAGAGAGACAGAGACAGAGACAGAGCATGAACAGGGGAGGGGCAGAGAGAGAGCGAGACACAAAATCAGAACAGGCTCCAAGCTCCAAGCTGTCAGCACAGAGCCCGACGCGGGGCTCAGACTCATAAACTGTGAGATCATGACCTGAGCTGAAGTCGGACATTCAAGCGACTGAGCCACCCAGGTGCCCCACTGCCATTTTTCCTTGGCGGCTTTAGGGCAGGAGGTGGGCTGGCTGGGAGAGTCCAAGACGGCCTCTCAGTGTCTGGCTGCCCAAGGAGTCACCTTCTGATTTCCCCCACATAACCTCTCATCTACTAGCGGGCAAGACCGGGCTTGTGCCCAGCCTGGGGACCCTGAGTGCCAAGAGGGCAAGAAAAATGAGACTCGGCCTCGGAAGGCACACAGCACTCCCTGAGTCACATGCTATTGGTCAAAGCAAGTCAGAGATTCAAGAGGGCGGAAAAATAGACTCCGTGTCCCGAGGGGAAGAGTGACAGAAGCCCATCTCGAGGATCAGTGGACCCAGAGAGACGGGGCTCTTGGGAGATTATGATTATATTGTCACCCCAAGAGTGAATGAGTTACTGTCACGTGATGTGTCCCGCCCGCACTTCCTCCTCTCCTCCTCCTGTTCTCTCCCTCTGGCCCCGAGTGACTCTGCTTTCTGCCCCGCAATCATATGCACACATTTGGTGGCAACAGGGAAGTCAGTGGGAAGGGACTCAGCAGGACAGAGATCAGGGGCAAAAGGCACTGCCCTCCCCGGCTTGGCTGGGGGCCCGCGGCTCAGAGGAAAGGTCACCCCCTCCTGCTGGCAGGAGGTCTGAGTCAAGTAGCTGTGAAACCAAACAAACTAACACCCACCTCCGCTGCTGCCCACACCGATGTGACCGATTCTTTCCTTGAGAGAGAACAGAAAAAGGCTTCTCTTTGTCGTTTGGCATTCTGACCTCTGCAGCATGGAAACTAAAAATAATACCCATACAGTGCTGCCTGCTTTTCCAACTGTTCACACGCACAGTAGCCTGTGCCATGGACACCTAGAGGAGACAGGAGAGGGAACTCCGGACATGAGCAGAGGGGTCACACTTCAGTGCAGGTCGTCAGAAACTGAAGCTTACAGGGGCGCCTGGGTGGTATAGTCAACTGGGCATCCGGCTTCGGCTCAGGTCCTGATCTCCTGGTTTGTGAGTTCGAGCCCCCAGTCGGGCTCTGTGCTGACAGCTCAGAGCCTGGAGCCTGCTTCGGATGCTGTGTCTCCCTCTCTCTCTGACCCTCCCCTGCTCGCTCTCGCTCTCTCTCTCTCTCAAAATAAATAAAACATTTAAAAATAAAAAAAAGAAATTGAAGCTTACATTTTATGAATTTACCTTTTATGAATCCATTCATCTCTACCATCCCACCTGCCCAGCCATCTACCCATCCACCCACCATTCTCTCATCCACTCATCCACCTGCCCATCTAACCACCCACATATCCATCCACTCTTCCTTCCTGCCTTCCCCCCTTCTTCCTTCCTTCCTCCCCTTCTTTCTTCCTTCCATCCACCCATCTAGCAGTCCATCCTTCCTTCCATCCATCCATCATCCTTCCTTCCTTCCCTCCTTCCTTCTATTCAACATTTATTGAGAGCCTTTTATGTGCTCAGCACCATGCCAGGAATTCATTGGTGAACAAGACCATTAAAAGTCTGCCCTCATGGAGTTTACAGTCCATGGGGGGGGGCGGTGTCAGACAATATCAAAGGAAACAACACAAATATTAGGCTAGCTTTTTGGGCAGGCAGGACACAGTCTGTGTCTCTGTCCGGGGTCAGGCATGGCTCGAAGCACACAATTGTTTTCTCATTTAATTCTCATTCCTGCCTCAGAAGGTTGTTACTATTAACATTCCTGTTACAAAGAAAGGCAAGCAGAGACGGGAGAGGTGGCAAAGTGACAGAGCTGGCAAGTGGCAGAAGGGGGGTTGGAACCCAGGCGTGTCCACGGGCCATGGCAGAGCCCTGAGCAGAGAAAGCATCACACCCAGGGCCTTCTGCCTCTGTTCGCTCTGTGCCTTGCGCCGTATCGGGACCCAGGTGTCTGGGGCCTTACACAGCCGCCCTCCTGTACCTGCGATTGGCCTGGTGACTCCAGTCTCTGGGAGCAGGACCACCATGAACCCAGCTTGTCTCGACCCTGCTCCAGGACAGCCACGCCTCCCGCTGGGCTCTCCTCCCTGCCTCCCAGGGCGTCACCAGCCACCAGCTTGGTCCTCCATGGCCATCAGCACATGGCTGGCTGCCAGAGTCTCAGAAACATTCCTTGGGGACACAAACACAGATGGCACTAAGAGACAAAGTGGTGGCCACCACCAGGTGTCCTCAAAAGCATCCCACAAGCGTCCTGCTTCCAGTGTCCACACTGCCACAGACGTGCTGTGTGGCCCTGGTCAAGTCCCACCTCTCTCTGGACCCCCGTCCCCGCCTGCACTGCTGCTGGGGCCTGACACGGTCCCCGCACTCACCCAGATACTGCTGAGAACCCACCATGTGCCGGGCTTTGTGTTACGTCACAGAGGGAGGAAGCACGGCCATCCGGTTACAAGAGAAAGATTGCGAGGTGTCATGGGAATGTAGAGCAGGCGGGCTTGACCCAGATCAAAGGCCATGAAGGACTCTCCGGGGAAGTGACATTTCAGCCGAGACTTTAGGGAGGAATGACGGTAACGAGGTCCAGACACAGAAAAGGGAATTCCAGGCAGAGGAACCAGCATCTGCAAAGCCTCCATGTGGGGGAAAGTCCCGAACCTGGGACCCTGCCGGAACGGCTGGATCCTGGAACAAGGAGAACGTGGTCCGGGACAAGCACAGGGAGGTCAGGGGGCCTGGTGCTGAGGTCCCGGGGACGGCACGGGGATGGGGGCCTTGGGCAGAGGGAGATGTGAAGCCACGGAGGCCCACGGAGCCCAGATCATCACGAAACAGGCCCTGTAGATGCCTTGATGTCACTTTTTGGGCTGGAGGCTGCACATGGCGAGGTCAGATGGAACACTGAGGTCAAGAAATGAACTTGACCTGCTTCACAATATTACCAGAAGTGAGTTCAGTAAGCGATCATGGGTCAGGGAATAGGGCGGGTGGAATAGCCTTCATGGAGCCTGGAAATTCACACAGCGGGAGGGGAAGGCTCAGAACCTTGCACGAGCAGCTGTCATGAATGTCTCGTTCTGTCTTTGGCTTGAGCGTCTTCTCTGCTCTGGGACCCAGCTTCCAGCTAGAGCCAGTAGCCAGGGAACTTGACCTGTGAAAAAGGAATTTGTCGGCTCCTGTTTTGAACAGCCCAGGGGCACACCTTCAGGTGCAGCTTGATCCAGGGGCTTGAGTGATGTTCCTCCAGTTTCCCTCTCCCTACTTCTCAGCAATACTTCCCTGGGGATGGCTTCGTGAAGATGCTTCAGCAAAACCAGTGTTGGTAGCCCTGTGCCCCATTCATTCTGCATTCCCCCAAGAGCATCAGAGACTTCTGTCCCAGGCTCTTCTCCGCACCGCAAGCTGTGCAGTGAGTTAACTGGGCCCGTGAGCGGCCAGAAAGATAGAGGTGATAAGTGGCTTGGCTTAGGCCACACGCTCCACCGTTGGCATCCGGGGGCTGGAGTCCATTTTCTTGAGTGCTCAGGGAGAAGCAGACGGGAGCCTCCTCCTAGCAAAACTAAGGCACTGTGCCATGTCAAAGAGGGGGACAATAGGCTGGACAAAGAGAGCCCCATGTTTTCAGCACATGGAGGGGCCTGCAATCCCCCGGAGGTGAGATCATCCTGGGCTTTCCTGGGGAGTGGAAAAGAGTTGTGTCAAGGTTGTTAAGATTCAACATAAGGAGTGAGATCATTGCCAAGGGGCAGGGCTGGGTGCCAGTCAGGAAGGCAAGGGGCAGAGGCACCAGAAATCACAGCGCTAGAG